>NC_090034.1:69992590-70295885 GCF_037176765.1 Anolis sagrei
TAGTGAACTATAAATCCCAGTAACTACAAATCCCAAATGTCAAGGTCTATTTCCTCCATACTCCATCTGTGTTCATATTTAGGCATATGGAATTTTTGTGCCAAGTTTGGTCCAGATCCATCATTGTTCGAGTCCACAGTGCTCTCTGGATGTGGGTGAACTATAATTCCCAAACTCAAGGTCAATGTCCACCAAACCTTTCCAGTTTTTTCTGTTGGTCATGGGAGCCCTGTGTACTCTGTTTGGCCCAATTCCATCATTGGTGGAGTTCAGAATGCTCTTTGATTGTAGGTAAACTATAAATCCCAGCAATAACAATTCCCAAATGACAAAATCATTTTTTTTTTTTAGTGGAGGACATAAATTGGACTGTTAGGTGTCTTGTGTCCTAATTTGGTGTCAATTCCCCCAGTGGTTTTTGAGTTCTGATGGTAGCACGAACCAACATTACATTTTTATTTATATATATGATTATATTATTATGGAGTCATTAATATCTGAGATCAAAACCCTACTCAGACATTAAGTTTGTTGGGTGATTTGGAGCCACTCCTTCCTTGGAAGCAGGAAGAAAGATAATCCATATTTTCATATCCTACACACAAGAAACATGGTGGATGGGTGGGGAAGTCAAACTCTTCCCTCTGAAGTGACAAAATTCATCTGCTTCCCCTGAAAACAGGTGCCATTTGTGCAGAAATATGTAGTCTCCAGCTTTACCCCCACCCCACCATAAAGGCGTTTGATGCTTTGGAATTGCTTAATAGGCATTTCTGGGTCACTAAAGAATGCTGTGTTTGAACTGAGATGAAAGTGAGATATTGAACGGAAGGGGAGGGAGGGTTTGTCTGTGAAGCGTGAAACTCATCAATGTTCACATCCCCCCCCCCCCAACTCCCCATGCTGTGCAAACACAAACACACAACAAAGGGAGGGAGAAGAGATCCATAGAAGTCATCCTCGAGTGACAAAAGTACCTCATTTGATTTCCAGTAGTGGTATCTGAGAGCATCTACATCAGTTCCTTCCTTGGAGGCTTTTAAACATAGGCTAGATGACCATCTGTTGGGGCTGCTTTGATTGTGCTTTTCCTGCATGACAGAGGGTTGGACTAGATGGCCAATATGGTGTCTTCCAACTCTATAATTCTATTATTCTAGTTGGGGACAATAAAACTGTTCTGAGTTTTAGTCTGAACTTTAAGATAGCCATCTATAAGTGTAGCTATGAAATAATGCAGGCATTGCCCCTCTGTAAGACTTCTGCTTCCCAAATATTTCCATAATTTGGAAATTTCAAGCATTCCAGAGGATAAAATACAACAATCATAACTAGATCTCTTATATTTGCAGTTGCGTTCCCTTTTCTTTGGATGCCTAAACTGGATTTCTAACCACTTAATTGACATTTCAAGCTATTCCAATGCTATAAACATCTGATAAATGCTGGAAGTGTTGCGACCAAATAGGTACATTCTATCACATGTGGTGGTTGTGTAAGGAACCATCTAAATATTGGACATTAATACATGAGGAATCACAAAAAAAAATTAAGAGGAAGTTTAAGAAGAAACCAGAATATTATCTGTTAGGCTTCACAGACCTGGAATTACCTGGAATTACAAGGGAAGGTGTAGGAAGGAAGGAAAGAAGGAAGGCAGGGATATCAGAGAAGAAAGGTAGGAAATAAACAAAAGAAGGGAAGGGCAAGGGAAGGTGTATGAAAAAAGGAAGGAAGGAGAAGTTGGGAAAGTATATGAGGGAAGAAAGGTAGGAAAGAAAGAAGAAAGAGAGAGTAGGAGCATGGGAAAGAAGGGAGAAAGGAAGGAAGAAGAAAGGAGCAGAAGGGAAGGTGTAGGAACAAAGGAAAGGAAGGAAGAAAGGACAGAAGAAAAGGGAGGAAAGAAAGCAAATGAAGAAGAGAAAGGGAGGGAAGGAAAGAAAGAAAGAAAGAAAGAAAGAAAGAAAGAAAGAAAGAAAGAAAGAAAGAAAAGGAAGTATGGAACTACAGAGTGAAGGAAGGAAGGAAAGAGAAAGAGAGGGAAGAAAGGAGACAAAGAGGAAGGAAAAGAAAAAGGGAGGAGGAAGGAAAGAGGTACAGAAGGAAGGAGGAGAGAAGGAAAGAAAAAAGGGAAGGGAGGAAGGACGCAGCAAAGGAAAAAGAGAAAGAAGGAGAGAAAGACTTAGGGAAGGAAAGAAATAAGGAGAAGGAAGGATGAAAGCAAACAGCTAAGGGAGGAAGTAAACAGGTAGAGAAGGAAGAAAGGAAAGAAGAAAGCGGAATGAAGGAAGGAGTGAAAGAAGCAGAGAAAGAGGGAGAGAAGGCTGGCCACAGCAACGCGTGGCGGGTAAAGCTAGTGGCCTTCTAAATTTAAACATTTCTCTTTTTTCAGTGTCATCCAGTCTCTTGCCCATAACAATGCACATGCCTCGTGATAGGTTTTCAAATCTGGGAAGCCTAGACCACCTCTTGACTTTTTATCAATTAGATCAGTTCTTACTTACTTACTTACTTACTTAGGCGATCCCTCATTGGACGAGTAAGATGGTCTTCCATCATGGGTTTCCTTGTGGGTCCGTAGGTGGCTGTGGAGCCCTATTCTTGCTCTGCATCTTCTTCCGCAGTGAGGGCATTGGTTTCCAGGTGGAAGGCGGTCCCGGTCGGGGTTGGCTTGGCGCGCCTTCCTCCTGGCACGTTTCTCTCTTTCACCCTCCACTCGTGCCTCCTCGAATTCTGCAGCACTGCTGGTCACAGCTGACCTCCAGCTGGAGCGCTCAAGGGCCAGGGCTTCCCAGTTCTCAGTGTCTATGCCAGAGTTTTTAAGGTTGGCTTTGAGCCCATCTTTAAATCTCTTTTCCTGTCCACCAACATTCCGTTTTCCGTTCTTGAGTTCAGAATAGAGCAACTGCTTTGGGAGACGGTGGTCAGGCATCCGGACAACGTGGCCGGCCCAGCGGAGTTGATGTTGGAGGACCATCGCTTCAATGCTGGTGGTCTTTGCTTCTTCCAGCACACTGACGTTTGTCCGCTTGTCTTCCCAGGAGATTTGCAGGATTTTCCGGAGGCAGCGCTGATGGAAACGTTCCAGGAGCTGCATGTGACGTCTGTAGACAGTCCACGTCTCACAGGCATATAGCAGGGTTGGGAGGACAATAGCTTTATAGACAAGCACCTTGGTCTCCCTACGGATGTCCCGGTCCTCAAACACTCTCTGCTTCATTCGGGAAAATGCTGCACTTGCAGAGCTCAGGCGGTGTTGTATTTCGGCGTCGATGTTGACTTTGGTGGAGAGGTGGCTGCCAAGGTAGCGGAAATGGTCGACATTTTCTAATGTTACACCATTAAGCTGTATCTCTGGCATTGGGGAGGGGACGGCTGGTGACTGCTGGAACAGCACTTTGGTTTTCTCGATGTTCAGTGACAGGCCAAGCTTTGTGTATGCTTCTGCAAATGTGTTGAGAGTGGCTTGTAGATCTTCTTCCATATGCGCACAGACGACATTGTCATCAGCATACTGGAGTTCTATAACAGATGTTGTTGTGACCTTGGTTTTGGCTTTCAGTCTGCTGAGGTTAAACAGCTTGCCATCTGTCCGATAGATGATTTCCACTCCGGTGGGAAGCTTCCCATCAACAAGGTGAAGTATCATAGCAATGAAGATGGAGAATAGAGTTGGGGCAATAACACATCCCTGTTTGACACCCGATTCCACCTTAAATGGGTCACTTTGGGAGCCATTGCTGTCCAAGACTGTTGCCATCATGTCATCGTAGAGGAGCCGCAGGATGTTCACAAATTTGTTAGGGCACCCGATTTTGTGGAGGATGGTCCAGAGAGCGCTGCAATTCACTGTGTCAAATGCATTTGCAAAGTCGATGAATGCCATGTACAGAGGTTGATTTTGTTCTCTGCATTTTTCTTGGAGCTGTCGTGCAGTGAAGATCATGTCCATGGTTCCTCTGGAGGGGCAAGATCAGTTCACGTTTGATATGATAAATAAATAGTTCTTTCAATAACTAACACCTGAAATAAATTCACTGCCCCAAATAAACTGGAGTTACAGCCAACCAGTCTATCAGTTGGGAGGCACTTGTGCTTTGTGAGCCTTTGGGTCCAATTGAGTTAGTCTAGATCTCCACATCAC
Organism: Anolis sagrei; assembly: GCF_037176765.1. Taxonomy (NCBI): domain Eukaryota; kingdom Metazoa; phylum Chordata; class Lepidosauria; order Squamata; family Anolidae; genus Anolis; species Anolis sagrei. The sequence goes on from NC_090034.1 coordinate 69,996,735, forward strand.
ATGGTTTTAAATGGCCCTAAATGGTTTTCACTGGCTATAAATGCTTTTGCATTAATGTGTCAGCTGGTTTAATATGTTTTCAGTCTATCTATATTGCTCTGCCTTTTTAAAATTGCTTTAAACTATTAAATCTGATTTTATTGTCTGCTGCTCGGAGATGCGTCAATGTAGGGCAGAAGGGAGATATTTTAATAAACAAAACCTGCCAATTCTAGAGTGAGATTCAAAAGCTTTTAAAGGTGTGCTTGAAAAGCTGTTTGTTCCCATTGTTCTTTGTTGCATTTGCAGAGTAGGCCCTTCACCCTTACTTGTTACAATTTCGATAAAAATAGTTTGAGACTTGTTGCAGTATTCCTTACATTTCCATTCTTCCATCATTTCACTATGGAGAAAACATCCCCAGGATTGAAAAGGGAAAGACCTAAAGCTAGGAAAAGCTTTCAGAAATGCTTATAAAAAAATAATTGTTAAAAGCCACTAGAAATCATGGCTTGTTGTAGAAATAAAGTTACTTCTCTTTGAAATGTCGCTGCATTCAGCTTTTCTAGATTTTCCAATGAAGCAAATTGGTACAGCTGTGTCCATCTCCACCCAACAGCTTTCCAGGCTGCAAAGCAAAACATAGTCCATGCGGCATCTTCCCAAACTAGCCTATAACTCATTTCCATGCTCAGTTTGATAAAGTATCTTCCCAAGCTGTGCTCAAGCTTAGTTGTATAAAGATGTGTGAGTGTGTGTGTGTGTGTATATACCACTGGATGAATTGATACCAAATTTGGACACACGACACCTAACAACCCAGTGTATGTCCTTCACTCAAAAAAAATGATTTTGTCATTTGGGAGTTGTAGTTGCTGAGATTTATAGTTCACTTACAATCAAAGAGAATTCTGAACCACACCAACGATGGAATTGAACCAAACTTGGCACACAGTTCTCCCATGACCAACAGAAAATACTGGAAGGGTTTGGTGGGCAGTGTCCTTTGGTTTTGGAGTTGTAGTTCACCTACATCCAGAGATCACTGTGGACTCAAAACAATGATGGATCTTAGGGCTGGGCGGTTTCGTTTCGTTAATTCGTAATTCGTTAATAATTCGTTAATTTTTTCAATTACAAAACGATAACGAACCATTCTGGAGCAATTTTTTTAAAAAACGAATTTTTAAATAGTTTTGTAAATGCTTCGTATTTCGTTATTGTATTCGTTTCGTTATTGTTTTGAGGTCGTTTCGTTATTATTTCCGCATGTCTGGGGCAAGTTTTATGGTTGTTTTTTGTTTAATTAGTGAAAAAAAATTATAATATCACACCAACAGTCAACAACAGAGGGAGAGGGAAGCTTCAGAAGTTTTTGGAGGTTTTTTAGCGTATTTCGCGGTCGCGTCCGCCATTAACGAATCGATTCGTTATTGTTTCGGAAATCGATTCGTTAATGTTTTGTAATTTTTTTCACATTTACGAAATTTCGTAAATATCAAACTTTTTAAAAGGAAAATTTTGTAATTATTTTAAATAACGAAACGCAAAAAACCCCAAAAAACGAATCGATTTTAGAAACAAATTTTTCCGTTGTTACCCAGGCCTAATGGATCTGGACCAAACTCTACATTAATACCCAATAAGCCCAAATGTGAACTGTCAAGACCCAGAAGCCTTAATGACACCAAACACGATGTAAAAGGTCCAAACACGGGTTTATTTGTTACAAAAAAGACTTGGAGACACTTAGTTCAGTGTCTCAAGTAAGAACTAAGAGTTTGTAGCAAACGAAAAGCGAAAAAAGCAACTTAAATATAATCCGGATTATTCTGGCATATATTCCGGTATAACAGAAACATGTAGCAATCCGCTTGAAATTCACAGTGTCCAAAGAGCATACAAAAACAAGTTGGTAATGAGCAAAAACAGTGTCCAAAGGCAGTCCATAGTCCAAACACGTTCCAAGCAAGTAGAGATAGTCCAAAACACGTAGCCGTTGCCAAACACGATCTGGAGTCAAAAACAGGAGTAGAAGTCATCACTTACGGAGTTTCAAGAAGTAAACACAAGAACACGGAGATCTGTAGTCCAAGAACCCAAACTCGAGAATTGTGACAGTAACAAAGAATCACACACGAAAAGACACTTTGCCTTCTGCAAAGACCCATTGAAACAAAACCCACTTATATCCTAAGGTTCCTCATCAGAAGATGAGGTGCTCCCCACCCTTTCATCATCGCTCTCAGCTGCCCCATTCCCTGCAGCTGAACCCAGACCCCCATCCCTCCACCTTTGCCAGCGTCTGTCAAGACTTAGGTCTTGCCAAGTGCTCCCCGGTTGCCACTCTTCTGTAAACCCCTCAAAGTCATCGCTGGAGGTAGGCTGGGTACAAATATCCCTCATCTCCTGTACACGGGTCCAATCAAGCTCATCCTCCTCCCCCATGTCACTCTCAGTCCCATCACTCCCTTCAAAACCCATGCAGTCTTCGTCCTCTGTAGGAGCGCTAAGTATATCACGGATATGCTTCCTTTGAATCTCCTCGTCAGATTCTTGTTCGCAAGTAGCCCACTTGACTCCCCTGCTTTCCTCCCCATCCTCCATTTCACAGTCGGAGAAACCCTCGAAGGTTTTGGAATCAGTCGGGGCCATGATTATCTCTCTAATCCGCTTTCGCTGCTGCTCCTCTTCCAACACCTGCACAGCCCTCTTCTCCCTCCTACCAGTAGTAGCAACGTTACCATCACGCTTTACTACAACATGAACACTTGTGGAGTTTGGGGAAAATAGAATCTTGACATTTGGGAGTTGTAGTTGCTGGGATTTATAGTTCACCTACAATCAAAGAGCATTTTGAACCCCACCAACGATAGAATTGGGCCAAACTTCCCACACAGAACCCCCATGTGGGCCACAGTAACACGTGACAGGGGACGGCATATATATATATATATATATATATATATATATATATATATATATATATGAGACACAGCAGTCAAGATCTCTATGCTGGCTTTTTGTATTTGATCACACATCGGACACTTCCCAAGTGTCTAGGACTGTGTGATGTATTGGCGAATGATGCCTGCAGATCCAAGTAGGGTGGCCTTTTGCAGCTGTCAGATGCTAATTTTGTCAGCGGCGATTGTTTTTAAGTGCAGGTCAAGGTCTTTAAGCACTGCACCCAGTGTGCCGATCACCACTGGGACCACCTTGACTGGCTTGTGCCAAAGTCTTTGCTGTTCTATCATTAAATCCTCATATCATGTAAGCTTTTCCTGTTGCTTCTTGTCAATCCTGCTAATCGCCTGGGATTGCAACATCCATAGTTGTCGTTTTTAACCCATGAGCGTGCGATCAGGAGTTTTGTGCTCCAAAACTCTGTCAGTCTGAATTCGAAAGTCGCAGAGTAGTTTGACGTGTTCATTTTCCATAACTTTTTCAGGCTTGTGACCCTACCAGTTTTTTGTCATAGGCAGATGGCATTTGTAGCACAGGTTCCAATGGATCATCTGAGCAACAATATTATGCCTCTGCTTGTAGTCCATCTGCGTGATCTTCTTGCAGCAGCTGAGTATGTCATCTATTGTTTCGTCTGCTTCCTTGCAGAGCCTACACTTTTAATCTGTCATCAATTATTATTATTATTGATTATATTGTTGTTGTTGTTGTTGTTGTTGTTGTTATTGAAGCCCCCGGTGGCGCAATGGGTTAAACCCTTGTGCTGGCAGGACTGAAGACCAATTGGTCGCAGGTTCAAATCCAGGGAGAGCGTGGATGAGCTCCCTCTGTTAGCTCCAGCTCCCCATGCGGGGACATGAGAGACGCTTCCCACAGAATGGTAAAACATTAAAACATCCAGGCATCCCCTGAGCAACGTTCTTGCTGACAGCCAATTCTTTCACACCAGAAGTGACTTGCAGCTTCTCAAGTTGCTCCTGACACGGAAAATAATAATATAATTATATAATAATCTACCTCTGAGGATGCTTGCCATAGATGCAGGCGAAACGTCAGGAGAAATGCCTCTAGAACATGGCTCTATAGCCCGAAAAAACCCACAAGAACCTAATAATATAATTATTATATATAAATATATAAATATAAATAATAATATAAATATAAAAATAATAATAATATTATTAGGACTTAAGCTGTAAAAGAAACTTCACCTAAATATTAGGAAGAATGCCCTGACTACCATAATTCTATATTATTTTGTGTAAGATGCAAAAGCATCTATGGGTCATTGAGTGAATATGGTGTATTTGGTTATGCAGTATCACTGTTCCCTAACAAGGTGCATAGTAGTGCAACTGGGAGCATATAGCAATGAAGATGCCTCCATTGCTGGCAATATATTGAGCTCCACTATCTGTCTCGTGGTTCCTCTGTCTGTTTTTGATGAAGCATTTTGCAGGTCTTGGAAGCAACATGAATGTGCAGGGCTTCCCCAAATTCAGGAAAGAAGGATAGAGGCAGGGAGGGAGGGAGGAAGAGAGGGATGTCTCCTGCTCCTCACATGATGGATGGCACCTGGCAGGGGAGAGAAGTTTGTCAACACAGGCGGCTGGAGGTGACACCTCCAAGGTTTATTGCAAAGGCCGGGCAGGAAGAAGCATCTCAGGGAAGATGGATACGAGGCTGTCTCTCTCTGCTGGGTTGTGCTGAGGGGAAAGCAGGGGAGGCCAGGCAGTTAACAGCACTCAGCAGCACAAAGCAAATCGCACAGACTGTGAGAGAGACAGGCCGACAGACGGTGGGAACTGGTGTCACCATTTGTATCTGGTGGCGTCCTTGTTGGCCGGATGATCAGCTCCGAGTTTTAGTCTGAACTTTGAAGAATTTGTTTGAGGTGGAGAATCTTCCCCTCCAGATAGGTTCACAAGTTCTTAGTGGTACGGGGATACAAAGTCACCTTGTCTGTCTCCTGAGGAATCTGTATAACGGTCAAGTAGCAACAGTAAGAACTGACCATGGAACAACAGACTGGTTCAAGACTGGGAAAGGAGTACAGCAAGGTTGTCTACTCTCATCCTGCCTATTCAACTTGTATGCAGAACACATCATACAACACGCAGGGCTTGACAAATCCAAGGCTGGAGTTAAAATTGTGGGAAGAAACATTAACAACCTTAGATATGCAGATGATACCACTTTTATGGCTGAAAGTGAGGAGGAGCTGAGGAGCCTTCTAACCAAGGTGAAAGAAGAAAGTGCAAAAGCAAGATGATGGCAATCAGACTGTTTGATAACTGGCAAATAGAGGGAGAAAACATGAAGGCAGTGACAGACTTTCTATTTCTAGGCATGAAGATGACTGCTGCCAGGAAATCAGAAGATGTTTACTTCTCGGGAGGAGAGCAATGACCAATCTCGATAAAATAGTGATGAGTAGAGACATCACACTGGCATTGAAGGTCCGCATAGACAAAGCAATGGTATTCCCCATAGCAACCTATGGATTCGAGAGCTGGACCACAAGGAAGGCTGAGTGAAAGAAGGTAGATGCTTTTGAACTGTGCTGTTGGAGGAAAATTCTGAGAGTGCCTTGGACTGTGAGAAGATCCAACCAATCTATATTCCAGAAAATAATGCCCAACTGCTCACTGGAGGGAAGGATATTAGAGCCAAAGATGAAGTGCCGTATATTCCGGGGTACTAGACGACTTTGTAGGCATGTGAAACCTTATAAAATTTTGTGGGTCGTCTAGTACGCCGGGTATAAAATTAAAATAATAATAAAATTACATACTATGGCTGCTCAGGCCGCTCTCCTTCTTCCTGGCCAGGCCTCGTGCAAAGCGCCTCTTCTCCCGCAAGACAACATTGTCTTGCGGGAGAAGAGGCACTTCTCACGTAGCCTGGTCAGGAAGAAGGAGAGCGGCCTGATCAAAAGGGCCTCCGGTGCTGCTCAGGCCGCTCTCCTTCTTCCTGGCCAGGACCCGCGCACAGCACCTCTTCTCCCCCAAGACAATATTGTCTTGCGGGAGAAGAGGCACTTCTCGCGTAGCCTGGTCAGGAAGAAGGAGAGTGGCCCGATCAAAAGGGCCTCCGATGCTGCTCAGGCCACTCTCCTTCTTCCTGGCCAGGCCTCGCTTGAAGCGCCTCTTCTCCCATGAGACAACGTTGTCTTGCGGGAGAAGAGACACTTCTCGCATGGCCTGGCCAGGAAGAAAGAGAGTGGCCTGATCAAAAGGGCCTCCGGCGCTGATCAGGCCACTCTCCTTCTTCCTGGCCAGGACTCATGCAAAGCACCTCTTCTCCCGCGAGACAATGTTGTCTTGCGGGAGAAGAGGCACTTCTCGCGTGGTCTGGTCAGGAAGAAAGAGAGCGACCTGATCAAAAGGGCCTCCGATGCTGCTCAGGCCGCTCTCCTTCTTCCTGGCCAGGACTTGCGCAAAGCGCCTCTTCTCCCACAAGACAATGTTGTCTCACGGGAGAAGAGGCGCTTCACGTGAGGCCTGGCCAAGAAGAAGGAGAAAGGCCTGATCAGCGCCGGAGGCCCTTCTGGAGGCGGCACAGGAAGCAGCCCAGAGGCCCAAGGACAGAAACCACCTGGTTGGTTTGGGGAGTCATCTTAAATGGCGAGTATATCCCCAACTCTCTATTTTGCATGTAAAAGTTGCGGGGTCATCTTATAGCCCCAGTCGTTTAGTACCCCGGAATATACGGTACTCTGACCACATATTGCGAAGACAGGAAAGCTTGGAGAAGATAATTATGTTGGGGAAAATGGAAGAAAAAAAGAAGAGGGGCCAACCAAGGGCAAAATGGATGGATAGTATCCTTGAAGTGACTGTCTTGACCTTGAAGGAGCTGGGGGTGGCCACAGGTAATAGGGAGCTCTGGCATGGGCTGGGCCATGAGGTCACAAAGAGTCAGAAGACTGAATGAATAAACAACAAATGACTTGCAGAGGGCCTTAAAGTTCAGACTAAAACTCAGAACGGACACAGCGCCTGACATGAAAGCCGCCACTTCTTGCCACTGGATATTGTGCAGAAGCAGCAAGTCACGCACTTTAAATTTCATCCCAAACGACAGCAAAATTCAATGTCGGTAGGATGGCAAACCCACTCCAGGTTTTTTCCCAAACGTGAAAGCTCTCGGAAGCTTCGGTAGCCACTTTGAGATGTCTCAAGGGGACACTTTGCCAACCTCCAGCCTTGACTCTTGGGAAACGTTTGTCCAGGTTGCCTCTCAGAGATTACCAGGGACAGCATGTTCAGAAATAAAACTGTTGAAGACTGTAATGACATTTTGGCCCAGATCTCTATTGCCTCGTCTCCAGCTGGCTGTTCAGCTATTAAAGATAAATCCAGGGGCACCTTGGTCTCTTCTTCTTCTTCTATAGGAGTCTGTGTTTCTTTTCTATTGTTCCTTTTTTGTCTCCAGATATACTTTTTTTCCTTCCAAGCTCCATTCTCTGTGTGCTTCTCCCTTGCTCTGTCTCTCTCCCCCTCTTTATCTTCACCATCCTTGTCTTTTTGAAGGCTGCTGCTCTTTTAAAGATGCTCCATGGCTGTTGAGCAGAAAATTGCAGATAGAAACATTGGCAAGTTCTTCTGAGGACTACAGCATTTTTTGCCAGTCATGATATGGGTCAAGCTCACCCATTGTGGTCAGGTTCAGGAGAAAGTTTCCTCAAGCTTTTGTCTGAAAAGCTTGTGTGAGAATATCTTGTAAGAAAAGAAATATGGCATTTACGGGAACATAATTCTCCTGGCATTTGGGGCAGAGGACAGGGGCTCAGTGGGCAGAGCCTTGACTTGGAATGCATTGTTGCTGATTTGAATTCCCAACATTTTCTGATAAGATGGGAAGAAGCACAGAATGGATTGTTGGTGCAGTATTTATTTATTTATTTATTTACTTCGCTTATATGCCGCAATTCTCAGCCTAATGGCGACTCATTGCGGTGTACAACATAGAAAAACAGGTGCAAAATACAACATAAAATAAAATAATCCACAGTACATCATTATCAAAACATCTCATCAAAAACATCAAAAACATCAACATTACTACAAGCCATTCCGAGTTGTCTCATCGTCAAGTTCACAATCCGATACCATTTCCGTTGTTCCATTCCTATGGTCGAGTTACCAGTCATTGCACTTCTATTCAAATGCCTTCTTAAACAACCAGGTCTTTAGCTTCCTGCAGAATATCAACAGGGAGGGGGCTAGCCTGATGTCTACGGGAAGGTTGTTCCACAGCCGAGGAGCCACCACCGAGAAGGCCCTATCTCTCGTCCCCGCCAGCCGTGCCTGTGACGCAGGCGGGATCGAGAGCAGGGCCTCCCCGGATGATCTCAAAGTCCTCGTGGGCTCATAGGCCGAGAGGCGGTCAGTTAGGTATCTTGGGCCAGAACCGTTTAGGGCTTTATAGGCCAATGCCAGCACCTTGAATTGAGCCCGGTAGCAGATCGGCAGCCAGTGGAGCTGGTACAGCAGGGGGGTTGTATGCTCCCTGCGCCCCACTCCTGTTAGTATCATGGCTGCCGCACGTTGGACCAGTTGGAGCTTCCGAGCAGTCTTCAAGGGCAACCCCACGTAGAGAGCGTTGCAGTAGTCTAAACGGGATGTAACCAGAGCGTGGACTACCGTGGCCAAGTCAGACTTCCCAAGGTACGGGCGCAGCTGGCGCACGAGCCTAAGCTGTGCAAATGCTCACCTGGTCACCGCCGAGACCTGGGGCTCCAGGCTCAGCGATGAATCCAGGATCACACCCAAGCTGCGAACCTGTGTCTTCAAGGGGAGTGCGACCCCATCCAACACAGGCTGTAACCCTATACCCTGTTCGGCCTTGCGACTGACCAGGAGTACCTCTGTCTTGTCTGGATTCAATTTCAATTTGTTCGCCCTCATCCAGACCGTTACAGCGGCCAGGCACCGGTTCAGGACCTCGACAGCCTCCTTAGTAGCAGGTGTAAAGGAGTGACAGAGTTGGACATCATCTGCGTACAGATGACACCGTACCCCGAAACTCCGGATGATCTCACCCAGCGGCTTCATGTAGATATTAAACAGCATGGGGGACAGTATAGAGCCCTGAGGAACCCCACACGACAAGGGTTGTGGGGTTGAACAGGTTTCCCCCAATAACACCTTTTGGGACCGACCCTCCAGGAATGACCGAAGCCACTGTAAAACAGTGCCCCCGAGACCCATCCCCACAAGGCGTTCCAGAAGGATACCGTGGTCGACGGTATCGAAGGCCGCTGAGAGGTCCAGCAGCACCAACAGGGACACACTCCCTCTGTCGAGTTCCTGGCGCAGATCATCCACTAAGGCGACCAAGACTGTCTCGGTTCCATGTCCTGGTCTGAAACCAGACTGTGCCGGATCCAGAAAATCCGTGTCTCCCAAGAATACCTGGAGTTGTGAGGCCAGTATTGTCATGTTTCTCAACTATAATAATACTTAAAGTTGAATGCCAGTTCCTTTCCCTGAAATATATCCTAGACCTTCTAGTGTTCGTCTCATCTTGTCGTTGGGTGCTTTCAAATCATTTCTGACTTATGATGAGCCTAAGGCAGTGGTTCTCAACCTTACTAATGCTGCGATCCCTTAATACAGTTTCTCATGTTGTGGTGACCCCCAACCATAAATGTATTTTCATTGCTACTTCATAACTCTAATTTTGCTACTGTTATGAGTTGCCATGTAAGTATCTGATATGCAAGATGTATTTTCCTTCCCTGGACCAAATTTGGCACAAATACCCAATACACCCAAATTTGAATACTGGAGGGGTTGTGGGGGGTTGATTTTGTCATTTGAGAGTTGTAGTTGCTGGGATTTATAATTCACCTACAATCAAAGAGCATTCTGAACTCCACTAATGATGAAATTGAACCAAACTTGGCACACAGAACTCCCATGGCCAACAAAAAATACTGGAAGGGTTTGGTGGGCATTTACCTTGAGTTTTGGAGTTGTAGTTCACCTACATCCAAAGAGTACTGTGGACTCAAACAATGATGGATCTGGGCCAAACTTGGCATGCCCATATGTGAACACTGGTGGAGTTTGGGGAAAATAGACCTTGACATTTGGGAGTTGTAGTTTCTGGGATTTATAGTTCACCTACAATCAAAGAGAATTCTGAGCCTCACCAATGACAGAATTGGGCCAAACTTCTTACACAGAATCCCCATACCCTGAAGGGACTCACTGGTGTGAGACTCCCTCCAGCCTTGCGCGCTCTCTCTCTCCAGCATGTGTATTATGCTGCCTTCCGCTGAGCACACCTGCTCTTCCTCCCTGTTTGGAGTGTCAGAAAACAGCCCTCCACTTTGCTGAGAGGCTGGCTGAGAGGCCAGCTAATCACAGTGGTGGAAGGCTTTTGGTGAGAGGACTTGCTGTCTGTTTTCAAAAAGGAAGATGAGGACAGGACGAGAGATCTTCAGCCTTCTCTGCCAAAGGGGTTCCTAAGACCATCAGAAATATATATTTCCGATGGTCTTTGGCAACCCCTCTGAAGCCCCCTTGTGGCTCCCCCGGTGTCCTAATCCCCCAGGTTGAGAAATGCTGACTTGCCGAAAGACCTGGAATTACCCCAAGAGCCATCTACTCAAATGTCCTTCTTCTGATGGAGCCCGGTTCAGCAGAGTTGATGGTGGAGGGCCATCACTTCAATGCTGGTGGTCTTTGCTTCTTCCAGCACATTAACACTTGTCCGCCTATCTTCTCAAGAGATTTGCAGGATTTTTTGGAGGCAACACTGGTGGAATCATTCCAGGAGTTGCACGTGTCGTCTGTAGATAGTCCACTTTGTCTGTATGCCTGATCACTGTCTGCCAAAGCAGTTACTCTACTCCGAACTTAAGAATGGAAGACGAAATGTTGGAGGACAGGAAAAGAACTTTAAAGATGGGCTCAGAGCCAACCTTAAAAATGGTGGCATAGACACCGAGAACTGGGAAGTCCTGGCCCTTGAGTGCTCTAGCTGGAGGTCAACTGTGACCAGCTGTGCTGTAGAATGTGAAGAGGCACGAATGGAGGGCAAAAGAGAGAAGCGTGCCAAGAGGAAGGTGCATCAAGCCAACCCTGACCGGGACCGTCTTCTACCTGAAAACTGATGCCCTCACTTTGGAGAACATGTGGGTCAAGAATAGGGCTCCACCGTACTTGGAGGACAATCTTACTCGGAGAACGAAGGATCGCCTAAGTAAGTAAGATGGAGCCCATACCACCGATGAACAACAAACCAGCTGTTAGAACTTTCCAATGAAGGACAGACAGCTCACCAACTTCTGAGGAAGTCCACGAAATGAACAGCTCTTACTATCCAAGCATTCATTCTAAAGTTTAGACAAAATACTCTGTCTTGTCATTTGAATCCCTCGGTTGAAATCCCATTGTTGAATAAAGCTCAAAACAATCCTACTTCCACACCAAAAGATTTCAGATACTGGGGAATGGTTGTCCTGTCTTCTCTTGTTCTTCCCTTCTCCGGATCATAGAATCATAGAATCAAAGAGTTGGAAGAGACCTCATGGGCCATCCAGTCCAACCCCCTGCCAAGAAGCAGAAATGACAGATGACCATCCAGCCGCTGTTTAAAAGCTTCCAAAAAAGGAGCCTCCACCACACTCCAGGGCAGAGAGTTCCACTGCTGAACGGCTCTCACAGTCAGGAAGTTCTTCCTCATGTTCAGATGGAATCTCCTTTCTTGTAGTTTGAAGCCATTGTTCCGTGTCCTAGTCTCCAGGGAAGCAGAAAACAAGCTTGCTCCCTCCTCTCTGTGGCTTCCTCTCACATATTTATACATGGCTATCATATCTCCTCTCAGCCTTCTCTTCTTAAGGCTAAACATGCCCAGCTCCTTAAGCCGCTCCTCATGGGGCTTGCTCTCCAGACCCTTGATCATTTTAGTCACCCTCCTCTGGACACATTCCAGCTTGTCAATATCTCTCTTGAATTGTGGTGCCCAGAATTGGACACAATATTCCAATTGTGGTCTAACCAAAGCAGAATAGAGGGGTAGCATGACTTCCCCAGATCTAGACACTATGCTCCTATTGATGCAGGCCAAAATCCCATTGGCTTTTTTTGCTGCCACATCACATTGTTGGCTCATGTTTAACTTATTGTCCACGAGGACTCCAAGATCTTTTTCACACGTACTGCTCTCAAGCCAGGCATTGTCCCCCATTCTGTATCTTTGCATTTCGTTTTTCCTGCCAAAGTGGAGTATCTTGCATTTGTCCCTGTTGAACTTCATTTTGTTAGTTTTGGCCCATCTCTCTAATCTGTCAAGATCGTTTTGAATCCTGCTCCTGTCCTCTGGAGTATTGGCTATCCCTCCAAATTTGGTGTCATATGCAAACTTGATGATCCTGCCTTCTAGCCCTTCATAAAGATGTTGAACAGGACTGGGCCCAGGACGGAACCCTGCAGCACTCCGCTTGTCACTTCTTTCCAGGATGAAGAGGAAGCATTTATTTATTTATTTATTTACTACGCTTATATACCGCAATTCTCAGCCTACTGGCGACTCATTGCGGTGTACAACATAGAAAAAAGGTGCAGAATACAACATAAAATAAAATAATCCACAGTACATAATTATGACATCATCAAAACATCAAATTACTACAAGATCATTCCGAGTCGTCTCATCGTCAAATTCACAATCCGATACCATTTCCGTTGTTCCAATCCTATGGTCAATTTACCAGTCATTGCACTTCTTTCAAAAGCCTTCTTAAACAACCAGGTCTTCAGCTTCCTGCGGAAGATCAACAGGGAGGGGGCTAACCTGATGTCCACGGGAAGGGTGTTCCACAGCCGAGGAGCCACCACCGAGAAGGCCCTATCTCTCGTCCCCGCCAGCCGTGCCTGAGACGCAGGCGGGATCGAGAGCAGGGCCTCCCCGGAAGATCTCAAAGTCCTCATAGGCTCATAGGCCGAGAGGCGGTCAGTTAGGTATCTTGGGCTGGAACCGTTTAGGGCTTTATAGGCCAGTGCCAGCACCTTGAATTGAGCTCAGTAGCAGATGGGCAGCCAGTGGAGCTGGTACAGCAGGGGGGTGGTATGTTCCCTGTGCCCCGCTCCTGTTAGTATCATGGCTGCCGCACGTTGGACCAGTTGGAGCTTCCGGGCCGTCTTCAAGGGCAACCCCACGTAAAGAGTGTTGCAGTAGTCTAAACGGGATGAGCACCCTCTGGGTTCATCCATTTCATAGAATCATAGAATCAAAGAGTTGGAAGAGACCTCGTGGGCCATCCAGTCCAACCCCCTGCCAAGAAGCAGGAATATTGCATTCAAATCACCCCTGACAGATGGCCATCCAGCCTCTGTTTAAAAGCTTCCAAAGAAGGAGCCTCCACCACACTCCGGGACAGAGAGTTCCACTGCTGAATGGTTCTCACAGTCAGGAAGTTCTTCCTCATATTCAGATGGAATCTCCCTTCTTGTAGTTTGAAGCCATTGTTTCGCGTCCTAGTCTCCAAGGAAGCAGAAAACAAGCTTGCTCCCTCCTCCCTTTGGCTTCCTCTCACATATTTATGCATGGCTATCATATCTCCTCTCAGCCTTCTCGTCTTCAGGCTAAACATGCCCAGCTCCTTAAGCCGCTCCTCATAGGGCTTGTTCTCCAGACCCTTGATCATTTTAGTCGCCCTCCTCTGGACACATTCCAGCTTGTCAATATCTCTCTTGAATTGCGGTGCCCAGAATTGGACACAATATTCCAGGTGTGGTCTAACCAAAGCAGAACAGAGGGGTAGCATGACTTCCCTAGATCTAGACACTATGCTCCTACTATGCTCCTATTTAACCAATTACTGATCCACCTCACCGTAGTTTTGCCTAGCCCACATTGGACTAGTTTGTTTGCCAGAAGGTCATGGGGGACCTTGTTGAAGGTCTTACTGAAATCCAGGTACGCTACATCCACGGCATTCTCTGCATCTACCCAGGTTGTAACTCTATCGAAAAAAGAGATCAGATTAGTCTGGCATGACTTGTTTTTGATAAATCCATGTTGACTATTAGCGATGGCGGCATTTGTTTCCAAGTGTTTGCAAACCACTTCCTTAACACACACAATTCTCCCAACTCTTCATCATGATGCTTGGTTTCCAGACCTTTCTCCATTGTTGTTGCCTTATTACAAGCAGTCACTATGTTAAATATTGCTATCCAGGTGCTAACTAAAATAAATTGTAGTGTTAGCCAAAACAGGCAAAATGGGTTATGGGATGAAGACTGGGAATGCAAGAGTTGGCAATTGCCAATTTCAATTGTTTTTCCCTTTTCCCTTTTTGTCCTTCTCTGCTTGAAACTTTGTTCCCTTCCCTGATCTCTGTGCAAGTACATTCACTCTCTGCTCCTTTTTGACTCTGCTCTTGGCTGCTGCATTGATCGGACCTGCTGTGCTGTATTTACCTCTGCGCATGGGGCCAATCTCTGCTGTACCATCTCTGCAGCAGAACCTCTGGCAGGGTTTTCTCTCTCTCGCTATCCTTTCTTCCTTTCCTGCAGGGATTGTTTGGAAAGCGAAGTTGGCGGTGGTGGTTTTTCTTCTGTGCCGAATGAAGCTACGAAATGACCAATGCATACTCCCTTCTGCTCCCTCTCTATTGTTTTGAAGGATTTCGATTTCCTTGATGAACATCCATTCTATTCTACTAAGTCTTAGAAACTCTCTGGATGACCTTGGGTGAGGCATGCACCCTCAGCCTCAGAAAATCCCACAATAGGGTTTGCATTAGAGTCACCATAAGTTAGAACTGAGCTAATGCATCTTTTCTCAACCTGGGTGTTGGGACCTCTGGGAGGGTTCAGGGGGGGGGGGGGAATCAGAGGGGTTGCCAAAGATGATCAGAAAACACGGTATTTTCTTTTGGTCATAGGGCTTCTGTGTGGGAAGTTTGGCCCAATTCTATCATTGGGTTAAAGCACTGAGGTAGTCCCCTGACATTAAGTCCAGTCATGTCTGACTCTGGGGTGTGGTGCTCATCTCCATTTCTAAGCCAAAGAGCCAGCGTTGTCCGTAGACACCTCCAAGGATTGGGGGCTTGCAATCATTGTTCCCATCTATAAAAAGAAAGGGAAAAAGGATGATCCTGCGAACTATCGACCAATCAGCCTCCTTAACACTATCAGCAAGCTATATGCTAGACATCTACAATGGAAACTCCAAGATTGGTTGGAACAAGAAAGCATATTAGCTGAGGAGCAAGCTGGATTCAGGGAAGGTCGATCCACCATAGATCAGTGCCTAGTGCTGCAACACCTTGTGGAAAAATATTCCTCCCAAAACATAACCTCACTATATGCTGCTTTTATTGACTTTAAAGCAGCATTTGATTCCATCTCGCGAGTTAAACTTTGGGAAAAACTGGAGAGTTCTACAATAGATCGCCGTCTATTATATCTAATACGCCAACTTCACGAAAAGACCACACTCAAAGTAAGATGCAACCCACAGGGCCACCTCACTGAGGCTGTTGAAACATGCAAGGGTGTCAAGCAAGGCTGCATTCTGGCCCCCTTGCTGTTCAATTTCTATATAAACTCCATAGTGGACCAGCTTCAAAACATGGACTTCCACCCCCCAAAGCTGGCGGGAAGACACATCTCCATCCTGCTTTATGCAGATGATGCTGCTGTACTCTCTAGAACACCCATTGGGCTCAAAAGAGCTTTGAGAGCATTAATACAACATTGCAACACAGAGCAGCTCCAACTCAATTACAATAAAACCAAAATCATGGCTTTCGCTAATAGGCCCAGGACTTACCCTTGGAGCATAGATGGACATAAAATTGAACAAGTTACATCCTTCAAATATCTAGGTGTAGTTTTCCAATCTAATGGTAGCAGAAGAGCTCATGGGGATCAAGTATCCAACACCGCGCAGGGGAGCTCAATTGCCATTCTTAAATATCTCAGGACAAGAGGGGGCCACTTCACACCGGCAGCGCTCAAGCTGTTTGAAGCCAAGTCATTAGCCCAACTCTTGTATGGTGCTCAGTTGGGCCCCTTCCCCAGTTTTGCCCCATTAGAGGTGGTTCAGTCCAAGTTTCTGAGATCGGCCTTGCAGGTACCTAAATGTGTTTCTAATGCCACCCTGCGACTAGAGACGGGTTTTATGAGAGTGGAGGCCAGGGTGTGGGTGGCCATACTTAACCTCTGGCTCAGACTGTCCCGTGTACCCCTTGGCCTTGCCCCACTAACCATGGAGGATGACTTCCAATCCACATGGAAGCAGGCGGTAGCATCCAAAATCTCCTCATTGGGATTTTCTCCAGATCTACTATTAGCTATGGATTACAATCAAGCCAAAGCATTTATTAAACAACGTATCACAGACACAGAGCGCCAACTAGATCTGGCCTCGGCTCCAAGCTTCCTTATCAGTGAACACAGCAGATACCTTGCCTCCCCTATGGCATATTTAACATACCTAGAGGTTCCTATTCATCGAAGGGCTTTCACCCTGGCCCGATGCCATGCTCTCCCATCAGCTGTACTTGAAGGCCGCTACCGGAAGATCCCTTTCCCAGAGAGGCTCTGCCCCTGTGACTCGGGTCACGTAGAAACAATAGAACATGTGCTCCTTCAGTGCCCGTTCTACAGGGATATCCGTGCCAGGCTTATCTTACCTCTCATAGACAAGCACCCAGGCCATTCGGGACAATTTTATACCTCCCTGCTACTTGCAGATGCTAATTCAGCTACAACCTACAGTGTTGCGAGGTTCTGTGCAGCAGCATGCAGAGTCCGCCAGGGAATGACTAGTTCCAAAAGTCAACTGTGTGTCCGGTGATCTTCTTCCCTGAATCTACAATTTGGTGATGGATCTGGGCATTGTATGTTTTTACCCTGTTTCCCCTTCTGCTCCCTCACCCATATTGTGTTTTTAGTAGTTATATTTATATTTTTAATGTACCAAGCATGCCAGGTTTGTCTGGAAATGTGACACTATTTCCTGTGCTGGTCAATGACCGAAATAAATATTTTGATTTGATTTGATTTGACACCTCCAAGGTCATGTGGCCGGCATGACTGCATGGAGCGCCGTTACCTTCCTGCTGGAGCGGTACCTATTGATCTACTCACATTTGCATGTTTTTGAACTGCTAGGTTGGCAGAAGCTAGGGCTGACAGCGGAAGCTCACGCCGCTCCCCGGAATCGAACCTACGACCTTTCGATCAACAAGCTCAGCAGCTCAGTGCTTTAACCCACTGAGCCACCGGGGGCTCTGTGCGTAATGAGTACCTTAAAAACAAAAGAACCAATGAACGAAATCACACCAAAATTGGCAACAAAACGTCTCACAATACAAGGAGTGACCATCACTCAAAAAATTATGATTTTGTCATTTGGGAGTTGTAGTTTCTGGGATGCATAGTTCACCTAAAATCAAAGAGCATTCTGAACTCCACCAATGACGGAATAGAACCAAACTTGGCACACAGAACTCCCATGAACCAACAGAAAATACTGGAAGGGTTTGGTGGGCTTGACCTTGAGTTTTGGAGTTGTAGTTCACCTACATCCAGACAGCACCTTGGACTCAAACAATGATGGATCTGGACCAGACTTGGCACGAATACTCAAGTGTAAACACTGGTGGAGTCAGCGTTGTCCGTAGATACCTCCAAGGTCATGTGGCCGGCATGACTGCATGGAGCGCCGTTACCTTCCCGCCGGAGCGGTACCTATTGATCTACTCACATTTGCATGTTTTCAAACTGCTAGGTTGGCAGAAGCTAGGGCTGATGGCGGAATCTCACGCCGCTCCCCGGAATCGAACCTGCGACCTTTCGGTCAACAAGTTCAGCAGCCCAGTGCTTTAACCCACTGCGCCACCAGGGGTTCCTAATTCTATCATTAGTAGGGTTCAAAATGCTCTTTGATTGTAGGTGAACTATAAATCCCAGCAACTATTTATTTATTTATTTATTTATGACATTTATATGCCGCCCTTCTCACCCCGAAGCGGCTTACAAGCGTATGTATTACATACAATATATTATATTATTAGCATAGTACAATATCAGCATTAAACATTGCTATATTGCACCATACCCCTATATTGTAATATTATTAGTAATATTACATGTAATATGAATATATAATTATAATATCATATTGTTATTATTATTATTATATTGCATCTATATAAATAAAAATGTAATGTTCGTTTGTGGGATTAACAGAACTCAAAAACCACTGGGAGAATCGACACCAAATTTGGACACAATATGCCTAACAACCCAGTGTATGTCCTTCACACACACAAAAAAATGATTTTGTCATTTGAGAGTTGTAGTTGCTGAGATTTATAGTTCATCTACAATCAAAGAGAATTCTGAACTCCGTCAACGATGGAATTGAACCAAACTTGGCACACAGAACTCCAATGACCAACAGAAAATATTGGAAGGGTTTGGTAGACATTGACCTTGAGTCTGGGAGTTGTAGTTCACCTACATCCAGAGAGCACTGTGGACTCAAAGAATGATGGATCTGGGCCAAGCTTGGCACAAGCACTCAATTCACCCAAATATGAACACGGATGGGGTTTGGGAGAAATAGACCTTGACATTTGGGAGTTGTAGTCACTGGGATTCACAGTTCACCTACAATCAAAGAGCATTCTGAACCCCATGAATGACAGAATCAGGGCAAACTTCCCACACAGAACCCCCATAACCATCAGAAAATACATCCAATCCAACTCCCTTCACCAGGGCAAGAAAATGTAATCAAAATCCTCCTGACAAAGAGCCATCCAGCCATAGATATAGATAGATACAGATAGATATGATTCACACACAGATATAGTATCATAGATTTGAAAGGGACCCTTAAAGAAGGACAATGGTATTTTGCATGTTCCAGGATGGACAAACCAGCCACTCTCCACATCAACACTGACAAAGAAACAGCAAAAAATACTGTTTACCCAGTGCATATATTAGAAACCAACAATTTCTCATTACTTTATTTTCCAGATCAACAGACTGGGCCACAGCAACGTGTGGCAGGGGACAGCTAGTTACATTATAATATTATAAATATTATATGTATATACAATATACTATATTATATTATATTTATTATATTATATTATATTATATTATATTATATTATTAGATTAGCACAGACTATAACTATAACTCCCAAATGTCAAGTTCTATTTTCCCCAAATTCCACCAGCCTTCACATTTGGGCCCTTCTTTTGCTTAGAGAAAAGTGTGTACGCATATGTGCCGTGGCCCAAAGGCACAACCAGGGTTGTGGACCACAAGTGACCCAAAGCTACATCTTGTCCAGCTTAAAGGCATGTGGTCAGGAACAAAAAAGAATACCCTGCATACTCATGTATAAGTCTTGAAATGTTAATAAAAATATCCACCCTCACCAGAAAGGAACTATTTCTTAATCTATGCTGAAGGACCTAGAACAGAGGTTCTCAACCTGGGGGTCAAGACCCCTGGGGGGGTCGCAAGGAGATGTCAGAGGGGTCACCAAAATCTTCAGAAAACACAGTATTTTGTGTTGGTCATGGGGGCACTGTGTGGGTAGTTTGACCCAATTCTGTTGTTGGTGGGGTTCAGAATGCTCTTTGATTGTAGGTGAACTATAAATCACAGCAACTACAAGTCCCAAATGTCAAGGTCTATGTATTGTCAAAGGGTTTCATGGCTGGAATCACTGGGTTTTTGTAGGTTTTTTCAGGCTATATGGCCATGTTCTAGAGGCATTCTCTCCTGACGTTTCGCCTGCATCTATGGCAAGCATCCTCAGACCTCACTACCTCTGAGGATGCTTGCTATAGATGCAGGCGAAACGTCAGGAGAGAATACCTCTGGAACATGGCCATACAGCCCAAAAAAAACCTGCAACAACCCTGTCAAGGTCTATTTTCCCCAAACTCCACCAATGTTCACATTTTAGCATATCGAGTATTGGTGCCATGTTTAGTCCAGATCTATCATTGTTTGAGTCCACAGTGCTCTCTGGTTGTAGGTGAGTTACAACTCCAAAACTCAAAGTCAATGCCCACCAAGCCCTTCTAGTATTTTCTGTTGGTCATGGGAGTTCTGTGTGCCAAGTTTGATTCAATTCCATCGTTGGTGGAGTTCAGAAGGCTCTTTGATTGTAGGTTAACAATAAATCCCAGCAACTACAACTCCCAAATGACAAAATCAATCCCCCTCCCAACCCCAGAAGTATTCAGATTTGAGCATATCTAGTATTTGTGCCAAATTTGGTCCTCTGGATGAAAATACATCCTGCATATCAGATATTTATATTACAATTCATAACAGTAGCAAAGTTAGAGTTATGAAGTAGCAATGACAATAATTGTATGGTTGGGGTCAACACAACATGAGGAACCCTATTAAGTGGTCGCGGCATTAGGAAGTTTGAAAAACCCTGACCTAAAGGCACACAACGACAAAGGGCAGAATGGCCGAACCAGTTTTAATAGTGTCTTGATGTATTGTCATTGTGGTTATTTTGCTTAATTGTTTGATTTGCTTTGTTTATCGCTGTGTTATGTTTTCTATTGTATTGTGTTTTGTGGCTTCGGCCCGTGTAAGCCGCATCGAGTCCTTCGGGAGATGCTAGCGGGGTACAAATAAAGTTAATAAATAATAATAAATAAATAATAATATAATGTGCAAACTAATGTGAAATGCATGGCCATTTTATGTACTTATCTTACGTCACCTCAACATCTGCCTGCTTGCTTTTTCATTGCTGTGGGCCTGTGGGAAACATATGACCTTCATTTGCTTAAACCAGATACTTGAAGTCCTAAAGCCTTGATTATTTGTGTGTCTGTGTGTGTGCTGTTAAAATGAGCATTGGCTTGCGCATCCACACATTCTGTTACCCGTGTCATTATACTTTAGTTGTGAGAGAAGAAACAGATACAAGGCTTACCCTGCTTTATGGCGGTCAAAAGCCCATGGCGTTTCAGCCTTATCACAAATTGGCCTTCTTCAGGGAATACGCGATCTCCAGAAATGTCTGACGTTGCAATCTGCGCTCTGTCTCTCTCTCTATGCAAGGGGAGCATTGGGTGTTGAACTGAAACTGCTGCTGTTGATGTTGGCATAACAAGATATTTACTTACTTTACTTACTTAGGCAATCCCTCATTTTCCGAGGAGGATTGTCTTCCAGTATTCTTGTGGGTCCGTATGTGGCTGTGGAGCCCTATTCTTGCTCTGCATCTTCTTCCGCAGTGAGGGCATTGGTTTCCAGGTGGAAGGCGGTCTCGGCCGGGGTTGGCACGATGTGTCTTCCTCTTGGCACACTTCTCCCTTTCGCCCTCCATTCGTGCCTCTTCAAATTCCGCAGCACTGCTGGTCACAGCTGACCTCCAGCTGGAGTGGTCAAGGGCCAGGGCTTCCCAGTTCTCGGTGTCTATGCCACAGTTTTTAAGGTTGGCTTTGAGCCCATCTTTAGATCTCTTTTCCTGTCCACCAATATTCCGTTTTCCGTTCTTGAGTTCGGAGTAGAGCAACTGCTTTGGGAGGCGGTAGTCAGGCTTCCAGACAACGTGGCTGGCCCAGCGGAGTTGATGGCGGAGGACCATCGCTTCAATGCTGGTGGTCTTTGCTTCTTCCAGCACGCTGATGTTTGTCCACCTGTCTTCCCAAGAGATTTGCAGGATTTTCCGGAGGCAGCACTGATGGAATCATTCCAGGAGTTGCATGTGACGTCTGTAGACTGACCACGTCTCACAGGCATTTAGCAGGGTTGGGAGGACAATAGCCTTATACACAAGCACCTTGGTATCCCTACGGATGTCCCGGTCCTCAAACACTCTCTGCTTCATTCGGAAAAATGCTGCGCTCGCAGAGCTCAGGAGGTGTTGTATTTCAGTGTCGATTTTGACTTTGGTGGGGAGGTGGCTGCCAAGGTAGCGGAAATGATCAACATTTTCTAATGTTACACCATTAAGCTGTATCACTGGTATTGGAGAGGGATTGGCTGGTGTCTGCTGGAACAGCACCTTGGTTTTTTTTTAATGTTCAGTGACAGGCCAAGCTTCTTATATGCTTCTGCAAAGGTGTTTAGAGTGGCTTGTAGATCTTCTTCTGAATGCGCACAGACAACATTGACATCAGCATACTGGAGTTCTATAACAGATGTTGTTGTAACCTTGGTTTTGGCTTTCAGTCTGCTGAGGTTGAATAGCTTGCCATCTGTCCGATAAATGATTTCCACTCCGGTGGGAAGCTTCCCATCAACAAGGTGAAGTATCATAGCGATGAAGATGGAGAATAAAGTTGGGGCAATAACATGATATAACATCTGTATAGCATTAGATGTTGTAGAGACAGAGTTTAGCATGCAGCACCACTGCAGCCAAGATGCCATTGTTGTACATCCAGATACTCACTATAGTACAGTGGTTCCCAACCTGTGGTCCACAGATCACCAGTGGTCCACAAGAACTAAAATATGGCCTCACTGTTACTATACTATTAACCTTTGTTGGGTGAGTGGGCTTATCAACAAAATACCCTCCCCATAAATGTACAGCAGAGTAACTTATTTGCAGCAGTGTGACCCAGCACCAGTACCTCAAAGTGATAAAAAGAAGAAAAACACACAGAGCAATGTTATCTCTTCCAGCCTACACAACAACTCTCCTCAGCAGCAGCTACACCTCGCTGCCCCTCCTCATCCTCAGTCTTCTGGCAAGTGATAGCTCACACCTGACTTATGACACCACAATTAATGAAATCTATGTTCCTCTGTACTTTTACCAAACTGATCAGTAGCCTAATACCATCATAGAATCATAGAATCAAAGAGTTGGAAGAGACCTCGTGGGCCATCCAGTCCAACCCCCTGCCAAGAAGCAGGAATATTGCATTCAAATCACCCCTGACAGATGGCCATCCAGCCTCTGTTTAAAAGCTTCCAAAGAAGGAGCCTCCACCACACTCCGGGGCAGAGAGTTCCACTGCTGAATGGTTCTCACAGTCAGGAAGTTCTTCCTCATATTCAGATGGAATCTCCCTTCTTGTAGTTTGAAGCCATTGTTTCGCGTCCTAGTCTCCAAGGAAGCAGAAAACAAGCTTGCTCCCTCCTCCTTGTGGCTTCCTCTCACATATTTATGCATGGCTATCATATCCCCTCTCAGCCTTCTCGTCTTCAGGCTAAACATGCCCAGCTCCTTAAGCCGCTCCTCATAGGGCATGTTCTCCAGACCCTTGATCATTTTAGTCTCCCTCCTCTGGACACATTCCAGCTTGTCAATATCTCTCTTGAATTGCGGTGCCCAGAATTGGACACAATATTCCAGGTGTGGTCTAACCAAAGCAGAATAGAGGGGTAGCATGACTTCCCTAGATCTAGACACTATGCTCCTATTGATGCAGGCCAAAATCCCATTGGCTTTTTTGCCGCCACATCACATTGTTGGCTCATGTTTAACTTGTTGTCCACGAGGACTCCAAGATCTTTTTCACACGTACTGCTCTCGAGCCAGGCATCATCGTCCCCCATTCTGTATCATTAGATAAGACTCTCCCTCCGCCCGCCCCAAGGACCCCATATCACATTTACCATCCCCCAAGAAAGCTCAGGACGTGGTTGTTGTTTTTTTACCCTCCCCATTTTGTATTCAATCTGTACCTAAATAACTGGTGGGATGGTGGGTGAGCAGGGAGGGTATAAAAAGAAGGGCTGAAACACCATGGAGAGAGAGTTGGGGGGGGGGGGAGAGAAGGGGTCTACATTGTTAATTGTAGCAATAATACGTTTCATGCTTATGTCTATGCTTGATGTTTTTATAGTTTTAATGGTTATTTTCTACAATTATATGTTACTGTAGAACCCATTGTATGAATCAGAAATATTTAATATTTTTTATAATGTAGGCGCATATCTAAAGTTTTGTTTTACGTAGCTTTGAAGATCAAATTGGGTAGGTGACGTCCCCCATTCCCCATACACTGAGTAAACAGATTTCTGGCGTTTGTCATGACTCTTGCCAGCATAGCAGGCGTTATGTTGGCAATTTCTTCCTGGATGTTGGTCTTCAAATCTTGTAGGGTCCTTGGACGGTTCACATAAACACGGGATTTCAAAAAAACCCATAGAAAAAAATCACAAGGGGCCAAATCTGGAGAGTGGGGCGGCCACTCCAAATCCGCTCGAAAAGTAGGCCTTAATGGCAAAAGCATGCTCCTCACTGTTCCAACGCATGATGGCGACTGAACTGTGTCAGGACAAAACTTTATACTCCCGCCTCTTGAACGAGACCACTAGCGCTCCACTACGTCTTCAACCGACTGTATGACGCGCATTTTTAAAAAGGAAGGTATGCTGCCTCCGGTGAGCATACCTTCGATAAGGGAGCCCCCGGTGGCGCAGTGGATCAAAGCACTGAGCTGCTGAGCTTGTTGATCGAAAGGTCGCAGGTTCGATTCCGGGGAGCGGCGTGAGCTTACGCTGTCAGCCCTAGCTTCTGCCAACCTAGCAGTTCGAAAACATGCAAATGTGAGTAGATCAATAGGTACCCCTCCGGCGGGAAGGTAACGGTGCTCCATGCAGTCATGCCGGCCACATGACCTTGGAGGTGTCTACGGACAACGCTGGCTCTTCGGCTTAGAAATGGAGATGAGCACCACACCCCAGAGTCAGACATGACTGGACTTAATGTCAGGGGACTACCTTACCTTACCTTATGCTGCCTCACCCTGTATAATCTTGGCACACAGAACTCCCATGACCAACAGAAAATACTGGAAGAGTTTGGTGGCATTGACCTTGAATTATGGAATTGTAGTTCACCTACGTCCAGAGAGCGCCGTGGACGCAAACAATGATAGATCCAGACCAAACATGGCATAAATATTCAATATGCCCAAATGTGAACACTGGTGGAGTTTGGAGAAAATCAGTCCTGACCCCCAGATTTAGAAACACTGTATTAAAAGATATACCCCCAAATCCCAGATCTTGTCTGCCGCTGCTGTCAAGCAAAAAATCATTATATCAGGAGGCAAGGGAATAGAGAGTAAAGAATGGCAGCAAAAAAAGCCAATGGGATTTTGGCCTGCATCAATAGGAGCATAGTGTCTAGATCTAGGGAAGTAATGCTACCCCTCTATTCTGCTTTGGTTAGACCACATCTGGAATATTGTGTCCAATTCTGGGCACCACAATTCAAGAGAGATACTGACAAGCTGGAATGTGTCCAGAGGAGAGCGACTAAAATGATAAAAGGTCTGGAGAACAAGCCCTATGAGGAGCGGCTTAAGGAGCTGGGCATGTTTAGCCTGAAGAAGAGAAGGCTGAGAGGAGATATGATAGCCATGTATAAATATGTGAGAGGAAGCCACAGGGAGGAGGGAGCAAGCTTATTTACTGCTTCCCTGGAGACTAGGACGCGGAACAATGGCTTCAAACTACAAGAGAGGAGATTCCATCTGAACATGAGGAAGAACTTCCTGACTGTGAGAGCCGTTCAGCAGTGGAACTCTCTGCCCCGGAGTGTGGTGGAGGCTCCTTCTTTGGAAGCTTTTAAACAGAGGCTGGATGGCCATCTGTCAGGGGTGATTTGAATGCCATATTCCTGCTTCTTGGCAGGGGGTTGGACTGGATGGCCCATGAGGTCTCTCCCAACTCTTTGATTCTATGATTCTATGATTCTATGAACAAGAACAAAGAGAAAGTGGCATTCCTAAAAAAACGTTCCCGTAAATAGTATCTAGCCATGCTTTATGGCAACTCCCATCTCCCCCAGAATGTTAATGAGCCCAGAAGACAAATGGATCATTAAGAAATAATGCTGTATAGTAGGATTTTCTCAACCTCTTCTCCTTCCTTTCCCCCACACCAACACTCTGCCACCCTCCAGCGTTGTCTGCTCCCCTGACTGCTGCATCAGCACAGGTAACAACCTTTCTCGCGCTTTCTCAATCAACCCCAACAGCTGCTGCCAAATTTAATCAGGGGCTTAATTAACGATATACCTTGCACATCAAACCTGCCCTTCCCGGGCATCAGAGAGCCGACGTCAGAAGAGCCAATGGCTCAGATCTCATTACTGGGGAAGGAAGACACCACCAGGTGAGCGGCAATAACTCTGGAGCCGGTTATTGCACTGCAGGGTCTGTTTTTGCTGATGCTCCAAGCTATTAGATTCATTGAGTAGGGCTCACAAAAGTTCCCCTTTTATTTGTGAACTACATCTTCCAGTTGTTGTTGTTGTTGTTCATTCGTTCAGTCGTCTCCGACTCTTTGTGACCTCATGGACCAGCCCACGCCAGAGCTCCCTGTCGGCCGTCACCACCCCCAGCTCCTTCAAGGTCAGTCCAGTCACTTCAAGGATGCCATCCATCCATCTTGCCCTTGGTCGGCCCCTCTTCCTTTTTCCTTCCACTTTCCCCAGCATAATTGTCTTCTCCAGGCTTTGCTGTCTCCTCATGATGTGGCCAAAGTACTTCAACTTTGTCTCTAGTATCCTTCCCTCCAATGAGCAGTCGGGCTTTATCTCCTGGAGGATGGACTGGTTGGATCTTCTCGCAGTCCAAAGCACTCTCAGAACTTTCCTCCAACACCACAGTTCAAACATCTTCCAGAATCCGGGTGAATTCTCAGATTTACAGTCAGAAAATAGATTTTCCCAAACTTTGGCTGAAAAGAATCTCAAAGGCTTTCTAATCCAATCCTTCACCCAAGAAGATGGCTGGAGGTGTCTCTGTCAATAGGACAGGTTCAAAGTATCTTCTGTATGCCAAAGAGGATACACACTGCAGAACTGTCAACCAACAGAACTCACATATACACACACATACAGTAGAGTCTCGCTTATCCGACCTTCACTTATCCGACATTCTGTCTTGTCCAATGCTCTTATCTGACACCCCCTTTTCCTCCAGCATTCCCCCTTCAATTAAAGGAGCACTTCCCAACTCTCTCTCCACTCTCAATAAGTGAAAAAGGCAAGACAAGGAGGAGGAGGAAGGAGGAAAGGGGGAAAAGAGGCAGGACCAGAACCAAAAGCATCCTCCTTCCCTCTGTGATTTCCACGCTCTTCTTCTGCATCCAGGCACTTCCTGTTTGGGCCACTCTAGACCTGAAGCATTGTCTTGCCTTAATCCTTTGAGTCCTGTTAGTATTCTATGTGTCTAGTTCCACATCGGACGGGTAGGAGACATTTTCATTTATCCAATGTTCTGCCGGCCCATTTATGTTGGATAATCAAGACTCTATTGGGTTGTTGTAGGTTTTTCCGGGCTATATGGCCATGTTCTAGAGGCATTTTCTCCTGACGTTTCGCCTATGGCAAGCATCCTCAGAGGTAGTGAGGTCTGTTGGAAGTAGGAAAATGGGTTTATATATATGTGGAATGACCAGGGTGGGACAAAGGACTTTTGTCTGCTGGAGCTAGGTGTGAATGTTTCAACTGACCACCTTGATTAGCATTTAATGGCTTGGAAGTGCCTGGGGGAAATCTTTTGTTGAGAGTGATTTGATGTGCCTGATTGTTTACTCTCTGTTGGTTTGCTGTTGTAATTTTTGAATTTTTTTAATACTGGTAGCCAGATTTTGTTCATTTTCATGGTTTCTTCCTTTTTGTTGAAATTGTCCACATGCTTGTGGATTTCAATGGCTTCTCTGTGTAGTCTGACATGGTGGTTGTGAGAGTGGTCCAGCATTTCTGTTGGACTCTATTGTGTGTGTGTGTGTGTGTGTGTGTGTCTATGTCTATGTCTGTATATGTTTGTACCACAAAGGCTTTTGTTAGGTCAAGTGGCCCTTTATGATGTCACTGAATTGGCTATTTCTATGTGAGGTGGCCCTCTATCATGGAAAGATAAGTGATGTGTATTTGGGGAACCATTGCCATAGTGTTGTTATGGAGACTTAATGAGGTAGAGCCATAGAGACAAAAAGTAGGTGGCAACACTGGGTATCTGGCTCTGACATGGTTACCTGAGAGCTAACTGCATTAAATCACTACTGACCGAGAGGTCATGAGTTTTGACAAGCTGGAATGTGTCCAGAGGAGGGCGACTAAAATGATCAAGGGTCTGGAGAACAAGCCCTATGAGGAATGGCTTAGGGAACTGGGCATGTTTAGCCTGAAGAAGAGAAGGCTGAGAGGAGATATGATAGCCATGTATAAATATGTGAGAGGAAGCCACAGGGAGGAGGGAGCAAGCTTGTTTTCTGCTTCCTTGGAGGCTAGGACGCGGAACAATGGCTTCAAACTACAAGAGAGGAGATTCCATCTGAACATTAGGAAGAACTTCCTGACTGTGAGAGCCGTTCAGCTGTGGAACTCTCTGCCCCGGAGTGTGGTGGAGGCTCCTTCTTTGGAAGCTTTTAAGCAGAGGCTGGATGGCCATCTGTCAGGGGTGATTTGAATGCAATATTCCTGCTTCTTGGCAGGGGGTTGGACTGGATGGCCCATGAGGTCTCTTCCAACTCTTTGATTCTATGATTCTATGATTCTATGAGTTCAAAGCCAGCCCACGTCGGAGTGAGCTTCAAGCCATTCATCTAGCTTGCTGTCAACCTTTGCAGCCCGAAAGGCAGTTGCATCTGTCAAGTAGGAAATTTAGGTACCGCTTCAGCAGGGAGGCTAATTTAACTAATTTACAATGCCATAAAACCTTCCAGCAGTGTGCAGAAGAATGAGAAAGTACTCCATCAAAGGACTTGGTGTCACAATGGACAGTGAAACGACAGCTCCCCCTGTAGCCGGAATCGAGCCAGAATCCAGTATACCCTCATGAAGCTGGAAAAGCTTGGGCACAGCTGGAATGTTAAATTGCCTCTGCGTTTGTCTATATATGTTGTATGTCTAACTGGCATTGAATGTTTGCCATGTATATGTGCATTGTAATCCACCCTGAGTCCCCTGCAGGGTGAGAAGGGTGGAATATACGTACTGTAAATCCATCAATCAATATCTATACTAATAGGAATATATAGCACTCTCTCATTCAGGGCAAGGGACATAGGTGCTGTGGACCACATGCAGCCACAAAACCCCAACTTCACCCCCAAAGGACATCCCAAGTTCTTGTCCCACCCATATATTATTTTCAGGAACTTTTACAGGGCAAAATTGCCTGCAAATGTGGGAAATGACCATAGATTTGCACTGCAAGGGGGTTAGAGATTCCTAAAAAGAGCATTTTCATCAACTCTGTGAATACTTGAATCAGCAAAAGTCAAAACCACAAATCTAGTGGGATGACTATATTGTTAATTCTGTTCATGTTTCTTTCTCTTGGTCACAAACGCCATTGGATATATACAAAAAAGTTTGCATAATTTGAACCTATAATGGGGTTTTCTTCAGATGAGGTTTGCCATTG
Organism: Anolis sagrei; assembly: GCF_037176765.1. Taxonomy (NCBI): domain Eukaryota; kingdom Metazoa; phylum Chordata; class Lepidosauria; order Squamata; family Anolidae; genus Anolis; species Anolis sagrei. Next base: position 70,026,061 of record NC_090034.1, read on the forward strand.
CCATCCTCTGAGGTTGAGAGGGTGTGACTTGCCCAGGCCCACCCAAGTGGGTTTCATGACAGGGAAGGGATTCTAACACTGGTTTCTGGCATCATAGTCCAATGCTCAAACCACTGCACCAAGGCCTCTGATCCCTAGAGATGTCCCTGTAATGATTTCAGCCTTTCCACCCTTCCTCGATATTTGCGGTTACTTCCCACACTTCCTGTTCTTTCTGCATGAGCCATGTTGGCTTCCTGCAGTTATCTGGAAATGCTGAGGAAAGCATAGTTAATGCTAATGAAGCCAGCTCGCTCTCATTGCAGCGTAATGACCTTGCTGTCTTGGCCACATTCTGTCATTTAAGCAAGGCACGTTTGTCAACAGTCGGTCAAGCGGGATGAAAAATGATGGTTTGGGGAAGGAGCAGAGCCATGAAAAGCCAAGAATGATGGGTCAACATTGCAAAGGATTTCAATCACCCAGCAGGGTCCTAGATCCATCAGGTGGCTTCAGCACTTGAAACCATCCAAAATAGAGAGTGGAGCAGTTTGAATGTTGGAGCAGGAGACCAGCGTTTAAATCCCCACTAGACCATGGAAAAGACCCTACCACATGGCTTTGGGCAAATCATCCACAGAAGAAGACAATGAAAACTTTTGTTCCAGGAAAACGTCATGATAGATTCACATTAGGGTCTCCAAAAATTGGAGATGAGCTGAAGGCATACTGAAATCAATCCATTTTGGTAAAGTCCATTTCATGCACTGCTGAATCATAGAATCATTGAGTTGGAAGCGACCCCATGGGACATCCAGTCCAACCCCCTGCTAAGAAGCAAGAAAATCGCGTTCAAAGCACCCCCAACAGATGGCCATCCAGCCTCTGTTTAAAAGCCCCCAAAGAAGGAGCCTCCACTACACTCCAGGACAGAAAATTCCACTGCTGAACAGCTCTCACAGTCAGGAAGTTCTTCCTAATGTTCAGGTGGAATCTCCTTTCCTGTAGTTTGAAGCCATTGTTATGCGTCCTTGTCTCCAGGGCAGCAGAAAACAAGCTTGCTCCCTCCTCCCTATAACTTCCCCTCATATATTTATACTTATTTACTTACTTACTTACTTACTTAGGCAGAAGCGGCCCTAGGTAATTTTCAATGGTAAGCAAACAGTATTTTGGCGCCACCCTGCCCCCCCCAAACCAATCATTGATATATATTTTCCGTTCGTCATGGGAGTTCTGTGTGCCATATTTGGTTCAATTCCATCATTGGTGGAGTTCAGAATGCTCTTTGATTGTAGGTGAACTATACATCCCAGTAACTACACTTGCCGCACTTGCTCCCTTGCCTGGCCTGCTTTGGGTCCGGAGGTGTGCCTGAAGACCCCGCCGTATGCACCAAAAGTCAACTCTTCTCCTGACTTTCTCCTCAGCCATTGGGACCAAGAGAGAGAGAGAGACAGAGGTGGAGATGCCCACCTTTCCTGAAGGTAGGCGCAAAAACAAAGGAGGGAGCGGAGGTGGGAGATACCTCCAGCCGGAGGGGCTCTCTCTCTCTCTCTCTCTCTCTCTTGGTCCCAATGGCTGAAGAGAAAGTCAGGAGAAGAGGCGACTTTTGGTGTGCACGCTGGGGTCTTCAGACACGCCTCCGGACCCAAAGCGGGCCAGGCCCGGTGGCTCTGCCCCTTGGCCCACCCATGGATTGGGGAGAGGAGAGCGGTGGGTGGAGCGCCGGGGGATCAGGAAAGGGAGCCGGTCATGGGGAAGGGATCGAACGCGGAGAACGATTGAGCGCCGGCTCTGCTCACGCACCCGGTGGCCAGGTGGAGCAGGAACGAGAGGGGCTAGGCGAGGCTCAAGGGCCCGGGCCCTTTGGGAAGAGGATCGCCCGGCCGCGATGCAAGAAAGCCGAGGCTCCCCCCAGACTGCTAGGGCTGTTGTGAGCTGAGGGGGCGCTCCTCAAGTGCCTCTGCGCCCCTGGCAAAAAAAGTGTTCTGCGACCGCTTACTTCGCGTAATGGACGAGCCGCCCCTGTACTTAGGCAATCCATCGTGGTCCGGGGATGATGGTCCTCCAAGGTCGTTGTTCTGTTGGTGGGTCTGTAGGTGACTGTGGAGCCCTATTCTTGATCTGCATCTTCTCCTGGAGTGAGGGCATTGGTTTCCAGGTGGAAGGCGGCCCTGGTCAGGGTTGGCTTGACACACCTTCCTCTTGGCACATTTCTCTCTTTCACCCTCCATTTGTGCCTCTTCAAACTCCACAGCACTGCTGGTCACAGCTGACCTCCAGCTGGAGCACTCAAGGGCCAAGGCTTCCCAGTTCTCAGTGTCTATGCCAGAGTTTTTAAGGTTGGCTTTGAGGCCATCTTTAAATCTCTTTTCCTGCCCACCAACATTCCGTTTTCCGTTCTTGAGTTCGGAGTAGAGCAACTGCTTTGGAAGACAGTGGTAGGGTATCCGGACAACATGGCTGGTCCAGTGGAGTTGATAGCGGAGGACCATCGCTTCAGTGCTGGTGGTCTTTGCTTCTTCTAGCATGCTGACATTTGTCTGCTTGTCTTCCCAAGAGATTTTCAGATTTTCCGGAGGCAGCGCTGATGGAATCGTTCCAGGAGTTCCATGTGACGTCTATTGACTGTCCACGTCTCACAAACATATAGCAGTGTTGGGAGGACAATAGCTTTATAAACAAGCACCTTGGTATCCCTACGGATGTCAAACACTCTCTGCTTCATTCGGAAAAAGGCTGCACTTGCAGAGCTCAGGCGGTGTTCAGTGTCAATGTTGACTTTTGTGGAGAGGTGGCTCCCAAGGTAGCAGAAATGGTTAACATTTTCTAATGTTACACCATTGAGTTGTATTTCTGGCATTAGAGAGAGATTGCCTGGTGACTCCTGGAAGAGGACCTTGGTTTTCTCGATGTTCAATGACAGGCTGAGCTGCTCGTATGCTTCTGCGAAGGTGTTTAGAGTGACTTGTAGGTCACTCAAACAGCCCTTGGCCTGCACTTAAACACAATCAGAACTGACAAAATTACCATCTGCCAGCTGCAGAAGGCCACCTTACTGGGATCTGCACACATCATTAACCGATACATCACACAGTCCTAGACACTTGGGAAGTGTCCAATATGTGATCCAATACAACAGCCAGCAGAGTGTCTGCTGTGGACTCATCTTGTTGTGTTTCTAATAATAATAATAATAATAATAATAATAATAATAATAATAATTTTAGCTAATGAACTAGGGCATGAGATGAAAGTGCAGTGCTGTAGCATTCATTGCAGACCGTTGGGACTAGGCATTCTTAAAGACTTGTCCAAACAGCCCAGTCTTCTATTCATTCTGGAAGGAGAACAATGTGGGGGCCTGCCTAATCTCCCTGGAGAGAGCATTCCAAAGCCAGGGGTCACCACCAAGAAGGCCTTCTTCCTCATCCCCACCAACGACGCTTGTGACAGTGGCGGGACCGTGAGGAGGGGATGTGGTCATGAAGCTAGACAATATAAGAGGAAATGAATCCATTTTTGGTTTTTAATTTGAACAATAAGAATGTCGAACTAAAGGGAAGGCAAATAAATGAGAGCATCTCCCAGCTAAATAAGAATTCCACCACCCTCCTCCAATGAATTATTCCTTCATTCCCTGAATGTTTACAATGGAAGAAAGAGAGACAATGAAAATCATTCCCATTCAGAACTTTTCTATTCAGTCCCTTTGCATTTTCTTAGTTGCTTTGCCTGCCTCTTTTCTTTGGGCGTTTCAACTGCATTTCTCAAGTCTGAAGTGTGAAGTTACTGCAATGCCGGGAAATCGGAGATTAAAAAACAACGTGATCACATCGGACACTTCCTAAGTGTCTAGGACTATGTGATGTATTGGTGAATAATGCGTGCAGATCCCAGTAAGGTGGCCTTCTGCAGCTGGCAGATGGTAATTTTGTCAGCGCCAGTTGTGTTTAAGTGCAGGCCAAGGTCTTTAGGCACTGCACCCAGTGTGCCGACAGAGCTTCCAATTTGAGGGCAATGCTCCTGATTCTCCCGTACCTTTGCCCATGATGGGATCAACCCTATGAACGATGTTTCATACCTCTTTGGACATCAATGTATTGCAATGCCCATCATTCCTGACAATTGGCCACACTCATTTCTAGAAAATAGAGTCCCATCTTGCAAACTCCGCCATAGGGTCCAAATCTATCAACAACAAGAAGCAACCTCTGGCTTTGTGAGTAAGAAGGAAATGTTCTGCTCACGAGCCACCAAGGGTTTGCTGGGGACATTCCTCCCGAATAAGATGCACTGCCTTCAAGGAGCTGTGTCTTCCCTGGGCATTCGGTTCCTATTGTCACTTATGTAATCCGGTTGGGAGAGTTATTAATAGCGTGCCCTGACTTAGAGGTCACAGCTGTATGATCAAGAGCAGCCGTAAGGTGGCCGAAGGAAGAGAACGGGGGATTTATCACAATCTCTAAAGAGGGCTGGATTTGAAAGAGTCTGTTATCAGCCCTTATAGGTGAAATGGGTGAAGTACGCTCCATTGGCCACAGATTACCCGAGGCCCCTTTTGTGGCCTGCAGATTTCTCCAACTTCTCCTTTTCAATGATATGGATGAAAAGAAATTGGCAGGAAAAACATAATTTGCTCTCAGAGGCTTCTAGGAGCATAGTGGAAGACTCATGAATTGTCAAAATGCTCTTTCACTGTACTTTGTATTTCTTCCAGTGCAATGCTATGGTCAACCTCTGCTAGGAATCATAGAGTTACCCTGGGTGAAAGAAGAAAGTGCAAAAGCTGGGTTGCAGTTAAACATCAAAAAAACCAAGATTATGGCAACAAGAATGATTGACAACTGGGAAACAGAGGGAGAAAATGTGGAGGCTGTGACAGACTTTGTATTTCTAGGTGCAAAGATTACTGCAGATGCAGACTGCAGCCCAGAAATCAGGAGACGCTTACTTCTTGGGAGGAGAGCAATGACCAATCTTGATAAAATAGTGAAGAGTAGAGATATCACGCTGGCAACAAAGATCCGCATAGTTAAAGCAATGGTATTCCCCATAGTCACCTACGGGTGTGAGAGCTGGACCATAAGGAAGGCTGAGCAAAGGAAGATAGATGCTTTTGAACTGTGTTGGAGGAAAGTGCTGAGAGTGCCTTGGACTACTGTAATGCACTCTACGTGGGGCTGCCCTTGAAAACGGCCCGGAAATTTCAATTGGTCCAATGGGAGGCGGCCAGGTTGTTAACTGGTGCTCCTTACAGGGAGATGTCAACCCTCCTGTTTAAGGAGCTCCACTGGTTGCCATTCATTTTCCGGTCCCAATTCAAGGTGCTGGTGCTTACCTACAAAGCCCTAAATGGTTTGGGACCTGCCTACCTGCGTGACCGCATCTCTGTGTACGAACCCACATGATCTCTTCGTTCATCTGGAGAGGCCCTGCTCACGATTCCACCTGCATCGCAAGCGCGATTGGTGGGGACGAGGGATAGGGCTTTCTCGGTGGTGGCCCCTCGACTCTGGAACTCTCTCCCTAAGGACATCAGGCAGGCCCCATCGCTAGCAATCTTTAGGAGGAGCTTGAAAACGTGGTTGTTCCAGTGTGCCTTCTCAGAAGAAGGAAACTCCTAGCAGTATGCCCCAACGCACTTTATCAGAGATCCATGATATCTGCATGCCCATCCCCCTCCAAACACTCCACCTGGTTATGCCCAGCACTTTTTAATTTTAATTATAACATTTGGCCCTGCCATTGATTTTAATTGTGTCATTGTGTGTTGTTAATGTCATTACTTTGTTTTCTGAGTTATTTTGCTGTTTGTTGTTGCTGTTGTTTTTACTATTGTATTTGGGCTCGGCCTCTTGTAAGCCACACCGAGTCCTTCGGGAGATGGTAGCGGGGTACAAATAAAGGATTATTATTATTATTATTATTATTATTATTATTATTAGATGCTTTTGAACTGTGGTGTTGGAGGAAAGTGCTGAGAGTGCCTTAGACAGCGAAAAGATCCAAGCAGTCCATACTTCAAGAAATAAAGCCTGACTGCTCATTGGAGGGAAGAATAGTAGAGGCCAAGATGAAGTACTTTGGCCACATCATGAGAAGAAAGGAAAGCTTAGAGAAGACAATTATGCTGGGGAAAATGGAAGGAAAAAGGAAGAGGGGCCCACCAAGGGCAAGATGGATGGATGGTATCCTTGAAGTGACTGGATTGACCTTGAAGGAGCTGGGGGTGGTGACGACCGACAGGGAGCTGTGGCGTGGACTGGTCCATGAAATCACGAAGAATTGGAAACAACTGAACAAATGAACAACAACAACTCGAGATTTCCAGAGAGAACATATCAGCCCAGTCCATCAACAACCAAACCCACACATTTTAGATGTGGATGGTAGGCTATTGTGACTTTGTTTCAGGAAGGTCTTTGAGTCCCCAAACAACAACATAGGAGAGAAACAGAGGCCACATTCAGTTGAGATTATTCTGCATTTTCTGCATTTTCATGCCTATTGCAGGCCACACTGCCTTCCATTTAATCAAGCATTCTCGTCTTTTCCAATGTCCTCTCTTGATATGTCCAAAGCAGGCCCGTAGCCAGGATTTCGTTTCGGGGGGGCTGAATTTTTTTCAGTGGGGGATTCGGGGGGGGGCTGAGTTTCGGGGGGGGCTGAGTCTGAGTGAAAGAGGGTCTAGCCTAGCAAACCTTTTGTATCATTACCCCAATACCCCCATGCATATGGGATATATTGTGTATGGTGATCAGATCATGATATGAATAAACATAACAGTTTAAATAATGCACCAATAAAGCCTTTTCGCGAACCACCATGAAAATTTCGGGGGGGGGGGGGGCTGAAGCCCCCCGAGCCCCCCCCCCCCCCCCCCCGGCTACATGCCTGGTCCAAAGTACAACAGCCTTGGTTTAATGTTTTCAGCTTCTAGTAAGGCTCCAGACTTGATTTACAGTAGAGTCTCACTTATACGACCTTCGCTTAACTGATATTCTGTCTTATCTGACACTCTTATCCGACACCCCCTTTCCCTCTAGCATGTCCCCTTCAATTAAAGGAGTGCTCCCCAACTTTCTCTCCATTCCGAGTAGTGAAAAAGGCAAGACATGTGGAGGAGGAGGGAGGAAAGGGGAAAAAGAGGCAGGAGCGGAAACGGAAGCATCCTCTCTCCTTCCCTCTGTGATTTCCATGCTCCTCTTCCACATCCGGGCACTTCCTGCTGGGCCACGCTAGCCCCAAGGTGTTGCTTTGCATTAACCCTTTGAGTCCCTGTTAGTATTCTAGGTGTCTATTTATTTATTTATTTATTTACAGCTTTTATATTCCGCCCTTCTCACTCCGCAGGGGACTCAGGGCGGATTACAGTGTACATATATATGGCAAACATTCAATGCTAATTTTGACATACAACATATACAGACATAGACAGAGGCTATTTAACTTTTTCTGGCCGCCAGGGGAGCTGTCGCTTTCATCGTCCATGTGCGACACTGATGAAGTCCTTCCACATTCCCGCATGCTTTTGCTGAAGTCTTTATGGCCTCATAAATTAGTTAATTTAGCCTCCCCACACTTTAAGGTGGTACCTTATTTTCCTACTTGACAGATGCAACTGTCTTTCGGGTTGCAAAGGTCGACAACGGGCTACACAATTGGTTGGAAACCCACTCGAACCCAGGCTGGCTTCGAACTCATGACCTTTTGGTCAGAGTGATCTTAATGCAGCTGACACTCAGCCAGCTGCGCTACAATCCCGGTCTAGCAATGTGTCAGTCAGATAACAGTAGGACACTCTGCATTATCAGACATTTTCATTTATCGGATGTTCTGCCAGTCCGTTTCTGTCAGATAAGCAAGACTCTACTGTACTTTGTCATTATTGGATCATGATACTCATTATTATAGTCTCCCCCTCAAAAAATATAGATTTTCCAAGCTCTAACCATGTGCCACAGATTAAGTTGCTTTTGTCACAAATCCATTTTTCTCTGCACAGATGTTTATGGTTGTCAATGAGATGACATGATACTTCCGAACTTCAGTTGGCTTCCTTCCTTCCTTGATGCTTCTCCAAATGCTGTTGCTCTTTCTCTAATCCAGACTTCTACCATCTTCTCTGTCTCCCTATTACTCCCATCATCCCCAGCAAAAGGTCTCTGGAGATGACAAGTTTGGTCTCCGGAGACGTTGAGTTAATACCCACCTCCTTCTTTGGGGGCTCTCCTTAAGCATTCTCCCTCAACTGGCCTTTATCACACTCCCACCAATCCTTGTAGGTTTTTAAATCTTTAATTTCCATTTCCTATTTATAGCAGCAGGCGCTCTCCCTTTGCCTGAGTCATCTTCTGGATGGGCAATAATGAAATTTGTCCATTTTAGCCAGTTTGATGAGCAATCGTTGGCTCTTAGTGTCGAACCAATCAAACACTCAACAGATGGTGGGATTACGCATGGAGAATGTGGCTATGAAAAAAGGCTGGAGTTGAGAGGTTGGGTGAATGGGCATAGTAACAACAACAACAACAACAACAACAACAACAACAAGACCTGGTTATGGCTCATGAATGGAACCCTGAAGAAGGAGACAGAAAGCCTGATTCTTGCAGCCCAGGAGAACCAATGCAATTAAGGCCAGGACTGAAAAATCAGCAGGTGACCCAAAATGCAGACTGTGCAAGGAAACTGATGAAACCATGGATCATATCCTCAGCTGTTGCAAGAAAATCACACAGACGGACTACAAACAAAGACACAACTCTGTGGCCCAGATGGTTCACTGGAACTTATGTCACAAGTACCACCTGTCAGTAGTAAAGAATTGGTGGTATCATAGACCCGCAAAGGTCATGGAAAATGAACATGCAAAAATACAGTGGGACTTTCGAGTCCAGACTGACAAAGTTTTGGAACACAATACACCAGACATCATGATTGTGGAAAAGAAAAAAGTCTGGATTATTGATGTTGCCATACCAGGTGACAGTCGCATTGAGGAAAAACAACAGGAAAAATTCAGCCGCTATCAAGACCTCAAAATCGAATTGCAAAGGCTCTGGCATAAACCAGTACAGGTAGTCCCAGTGGTCATTGGCACACTGGGTGCCATGCCAAAAGATCTCAGCCGGCATTTGGAAGCAATAAACATCGACAAAATCACGATCTGTCAACTGCAAAAGGCCACCTTACTTGGATCTGCGCGCATCATTCGAAAATACATCACACAGTCCTAGACACTTGGGAAGTGTTCAACTTGTGATTTTGTGATATGAAATCCAGCATATAGATCTCATTTGCTGTGACATACTGTGCTTTTGTATCAATAAGAATAATAATAATAATCTTTATTTATATTCCACTATATCTACCCGGAGGGACTCTGAGTTCATTACAATGTACATATATGAGGCAAACTTTCAGTGGAAACATTCAATGTCTTTTACACACAGTGAACAATGACATGCAACACAGACAAAGGAAAAGGCCTTCCCCTTTTTTCCATCTCCAGCGTCTGGAGGGGATGCTTAACTCCAGCCATGAGGAGGTGCTCTTGTTCCATTTTCTATACCGAGGTGCCCGTTGTCCATAGACAACAGATGCAGGGAACGCTATAGATGTAGCGTATTTAGATTTAAGGAACGCCTTCCTTCAACAAGGTCCCCCATGACCTTCTGGCAAACAAACTTGTCAAAAGTGGGCTAGACAAAACTACGGTTAGGTGGATCAGTAATTGGGTAAGTGAACAAACCCAAAGGGTGATTCTCATCAATGTTTCCTGGAAAGAAGTGACAAGGGGGTGCCATAAGCAGGGTTCAGTCTTGGGCTTGGGCCTGTTCCACCTCTTGATTCATGACAGATGAAGGGTAAGAAGCATGATTATCAACCTTGTCCTGTAAAGGGCATTTTATGTAACTCTGTATGTTTAGCCTGTAGAACAATGTTTCTCAACCTGGGAGTTGAGACCCCAGGGAGGGTTGCAAGGGGGGGGGTGTCAGAGGGGTCACCAAAGACCATCAGAAAACACAGTATTTTCTGTTGGTCATAGTGGTTCTGTGTGGGAAGTTTAGCCCAATTCTATCATTGGTGGGGTTTAGAATGCTCTTTGATTGTAGGTAAAGGTAAAGGTAGTCCCCTGACATTAAGTCCAGTCATGTCTGACTCTGGGGTGTGGTGCTCATCTCCATTTCTAAGCCGAAGAGCCAGCGTTGTCCGTAGACACCTCCAAGGTCATGTGGCCGGCATGACTGCATGGAGCGCCGTTACCTTCCCGCTGGAGCGGTACCTATTGATCTACTCACATTTGCATGTATTTGAACTGCTAGGTTGGCAGAAGCTAGGGCTGACAGCAGAAGCTCACGCCGCTCCCCGGAATCGAACCTGCGACCTTTCGATCAACAAGCTCAGCAGCTCAGTGCTTTAACCCACTGTGCCACTGGGGGTTGATTGTAGGTGAACTATAAATCCCAGCAACTACAACTCCCAAAAGTCAAGGTCTATTTCCCCCAAACTCCACCAGTGTTCACATTTGGGCACATTGAGTATTCATGACAAGTTTGGTCCAGATCTATAATTGTTTGAGTCCACAGTGCGCTCTGGATGTAGGTGAACTACAACTCCAATACACAAGGTCAATGCTCACTAAACCCAGTATTTTCCATTGGTCATGGGAGTTGTGTGCCAAGTTTGGTTCAATTCCATCATTGGTAGAGTTCAGAATGCTCTTTGATTGTAGGTGAACTATAAATCCCAGCAACTACAACTCCCAAATGACAAAATCAATCACCCGGGGGGAGGGGGGTGCCTCAAACCCACCAGTATTTAAATTTGGATGCATTGAGTATTTGTGCCAAATTTGGTCCAGTGAATGAAAATACATCCTGCATATCAGACATTTACATTACAATTCATAACGGAAGCAAAATTACAGTTATGAGGCAACAACGAAAATAATTTTATGGTTGGGGGTCACTACTACAACAAAAAGAACTGCATTAAGGGGTTGAGAAACACTGTTTTATGGCAATCTTGGGGAGTTCTTTTAGGTAAAGGATACACAATTCCCTTCTCTGAAGTACAGTCTACAACATCTGGTGTTGGTTGGTGCAGCTTCATATGTTTCCTTTGATGCTGTGTCCTTCAGACCCTTCCCTCTACCCAAAGCCTCATGGGTGTTGCTATCCTTCTAGAAGGTCATCAGTCCTGCTCAGTCCTGCTGTCATCTTTTTGTTCTGAATCAAAGCTGTGATCTTAGGCATGAGACAGTGCTACATAATGATTAAGCATCGCATGGAGAAGTCTCTGTTTCAGATCTCGTTCCTTTCTCATAAGCTATAGAAGTTTTATTGCCTGTGTTACAATCTCACCATCATCCGAGGGCTGTATGGTCCGAACACAAGCCTATTTGGTAGTTCTTCTACACTGTAAAATGAATGTAGTTTGACACCACTTTAACTCACATGGCCTTGGAATCCAGAGAGTTGTAGTTTTAGGGTAGTGGTTCTCAACCTTCCTAATGCCTCAACCGTTTAATACAGTTCCTGATGTTGCGGTGACCCCCAACCATAAAATCATTGTTGCTTCATAATTGTAATTTTGCTACTGTTATGAATCATAATGTAAACATCTGATATGCAGGATGTATTTTCATTCACTGGACCAAATTTGGCACAAATACCCAATATGCCCATTTTGAATACTGGTGGAGTGGGGGGATTAATTTTCTCATTCTGGGCACCACAATTCAAGAGAGATATTGACAAGCTGGAATGTGTCCAGAGGAGGGCAACTAAAATGATCAAGAGTCTGGAGAACAAGCCCTATGAGGAACGGCTTAAGGATCTGGGCATGTTTAGCCTGAAGAAGAGAAGGCTGAGAGGAGATATGATAGCCATGTATAAATATGTGAGAGGAAGCCACAGGGAGCAGGGAGCAAGCTTGTTTTCTGCTTCCCTGGAGACTAGGACACGGAACAATGGCTTCAAACTACAAGAAAGGAGATTCCATCTGAACATGAGGAAGAACTTCCTGACTGTGAGAGCCATTCAGCAGTGGAACTCTCTGCCCCGGAGTGTGGTGGAGGCTCCTTCTTTGGAAGCTTTTAAACAGAGGCTGGATGGCCATCTGTCAGGGGTGATTTGAATGCAATATTCCTTCTTCTTGGCAGAGGGTTGGACTGGATGGCCCATGAGGTCTCTTCCAACTCTTTGATTCTATAATTCTGTGATTCTAGTAGTTGCTGGGATTTATAGTTAACCTAGAATCAAAGAGCATTCTGAACACCAATGATGAAATTGAACCAAACTTGGCATACAGATCTCCCATGACCAACAGAAAATACTGGAAGGGTTTCGTGAGCATTGTCCTTGAGATTTGGAGTTGTAGTTCACCTACCTCCAGAGAGCACTGTGAACTCAAGCAAAGATGGATCTTGTCCAACCTTGTCATGAATACTCAATATGCCCAAATGTGAACACTGGTCAACTTTGGAGAAAATAGACCTTGACATTTGGGTGTTGTGGTTGCTGGGATTTATAGTTCACCTACAATCAAAGAGTATTCTGAACCACACCAATGATAGAATTGGGCCAAACTTCCCACAACAAACTCCCATGACCAACAGAAAATACTGTATTTTCTGATAGTCTTTGGTGACCCCTCTGACACCCCTTCGCGACCCTCCCCCCCCCCCCCCCCTTGAACCCCATCAATGATAGAATTGGGCCCAACTTCCCACACAGAATCCCCATGACCAACAGAAAATACTGTGTTTTCTTCTGGTCTTTGGTGACCCCTCTGACACCCCCTCACGACCCCTCCAGGGATCCCAACCCCCAGGTTGAGAAATGCTTTTTTAGGGGCGTTTTAGCCTTCTCGGCAAAGAGCACTAATGCCTCACCAAACTACAACTCTCAGGATTTTTGTTACAAATCAAAGCTGTCAGCTTACACATAAAACAGTGTTCAATTGCATGGAGCCATCACTGTTAAACTGGTGTCAAACTGCATTAATTCTGCAGTATAGATGCAGCTTAGGTTTGGTTCCAGACTCATATTATGTTTTCCAATTGTAAATTGGAAGATGCTATAGAATAGATTCACTACCTTGGACAGAGCTTTCAAAGGCGAGATTTCCTCCCCAAATTAACTGCTCCACAGTAACCAAGGTGACTGTTTGATTCTGGGAGTTGTAGTTCCCCAAAAGGAACTCTCAAAAAATCTGTTGAAAAGTGAACTGTCTATTCTTAGGACCTCATCACACTATCAACCCTCCTGTTTAAGGAGCTCCATTGGCTGCCATTCATCTTCCGGTCCCTATTCAAGGTGCAGGTGCTTACCTACAAAGCCCTAAACAGTTTGGGACCCGCCTACCTGCGTGACCGCATCTCCATATATGAACCCACGCGTTCCCTTCGATCATCTGGAGAGGCCCTGCTCATGATCCCACCTGTGTCACAGGCGCGTCTGGTGGGGACGAGGGACAGGGCCTTCTCTGTGGTGGTCCCCCGAATCTGGAACTCTCTCCCCAAGGACACCAGACAAGCCCCAACGCTGGCTGTCTTTAGGAAGAGTCTAAAGACCTGGCTGTTCCAGTGTGCCTTTCCAGAATAGGAAACTCCTGGCATTAAGTCCCAAATGCACTTTGTTAGAGATTCAGGATTATTTGCACATTGCACCTACTTCCAAATACCTCTACATATCACTTGTCAAGTCTAGCACTTTTAAATGTTGTCTATTACACTTGGTTTTAAACGCATCACTGTGTCATTGTTTTTTATTGTTCTAATGTTTTGCTTGATGTTTTATTTGCTTATGACTTTTTGTGATGATGTGTAACTTTTATTCCTTTGGTTATGTGTAATTTAAACAGTAGTTTATGGATGGTAAGTATGGAGGATTATGTTTTGTTGGAGATGGTGGCTTGGCATTAGCTGAGTTGCCATAGCAACAGGGGCGGAGCTAACTGCCTCTTCACGGGGCAACTGTTTTGAAAGTCAGTCAGTAAGCCGGTGAGCTACTGGGAAGACTGAGTCTCTGAGTGGAGATTCAGGGAATGTGTCTGTAGCCAGTGTGCTATAGGGAAGACTGAATCTCTGGGTGGAGATTCAGGGAATTAATTGGTGACCAAAGGGGTTACAGAAAAGGACCCGGTAGTGATAAAACTACAGGGGGTTATTGATTCTGAGTTAAGAATCAAGGTTTGGCTGGGAGCCAATTCTGTTAATAAGCCTTTTAGCTTATTTGTTTTATTTAGGACAGTTGTCCAGAAGAGTTACATCTGCTTATAGAAACCTCTTGAAGTCTGTGCCTGAGATTACTCATGAAACCTTACTAATGTAACCAATCAAGATTTGTGCCTCTTGTGAAGAAACAGTTAAACATGCTATACTCCTGTTAAAATAAACTTGTTACTGTTTTCCTCAAGCCTTGCCTGATACAGTTTCTCTTAAGACAAACAGCCTGCATAAGAAATAAAGTCAAGCCAGGGACAGTAAACACTACGCTATTAAATGTATAAAGCCTTCTGGAATTAATAGTCCCTTTATAAAATAGCTCCTAAGCTGAAATTGATCGTTGCCCGGCTTCCCTCACAGATTAGGTGGCAGTAAGTTTAACCACACCCCTTCACACTTTTATTGTGTATGTTGTTGTTGTTGGCGGCCTTGGCCTTTGTAAGCCGCATTGAGTCCTTCGGGAGATTTTGCGGGGTATAAATAAAGATAATATTAATAATAATAGAGAATGAATCCACTTTAAATTCAATGACTGCCTCCTGCAGAATTCTGGGGTTTGTAGTTTAGGAAGGAGCTTTTAACAGCCTCACTAAACTACAAACCCCAGAATTTAGCAGAAGGCAGAAACCAGATTTAAAGTGAATTCATTATCTAGTGTGATGAGAACCTTAGCAAACGGGTAGCTAAAGAGATGATTCTGAAGTGACTGAAAGATTCTCAACTTAGGTTTTTTCCCCTTTCCCTTTGGTTTGTGGTGACGCTTGTGGGAATAGAATATCCTTCCCTGTGATGACATGAATAGTGAGGTCACACTGAGAGAGAGAGAAATCCAGCAGCAGTGAATAGAGGAAGAAAGAGGATGGATGGTCATGTTAGCCTTGAGCTCTGCCTTGTTGGCTTTGGGAAAAGTCCAACTGCGGCTTCGGTTTCCTGCCCATCTACTGGTCCTCCTTCAAAACTTGCGATCCACTTCTGGCTCTTACCCACTGTATGATCTGTGGTTTGCAAGGCCCAGCAACATATCTGCCAGGCAAGGGATGGAGGCGGGAGGGAGCAAACGCTGCACAGCGCAAGCAGAAGGAAAGAAAATTCGTGCCGAAGCTGCTATGTAGGTCAGCGTAGCAAGCAGCGAGATAACAATATGTGTGTTTTAAAGCCTGTGCGGGGTAGCACTAAGCAAATTTCCAGACCACTTTATCCTGCTGTCAGTAGGCTCATAGTAAAAGATTTTACATTCAGCTCCTGCAAAAAAGAAAAGAAAAAAGTATTCTGGATTGGGTACCGACCAGCCAAGACTGATCACTGTTTCTTTCTCCTTGGGCATTGCAGTTTTGGGTTTTCTTTACATAGCATAAAGACCTAATATATCTCTTTGGAGCGTCACCTCCCAAATCCTATCTATCCCTCACACTCAGGCCTTTGGAAGGCTATCTCTGAGCATATGCAAACTGTGCTCTCCAAACTGGATATTATGTTATTTGGTTATATTTATTGTATCAGAATAGTTTTCTAAGATCTACACTCGCTGGAACACCCCAGCAAGCGAGAGTCCAAAAGTGGCAGGCTCAAACCCAGAACCTCAATCAATGGCTGATACCAAATGAGAGACTCCCCCCTGGGCATACAAAAAAATGGGCGACTTGGAAGGTGCTGAACAGACTGCGCTCTGGCACCACGAGATGCAGAGCCAATCTTAAGAAATGGGGCTACAAAGTGGAATCCACAACATGCGAGTGTGGAGAAGAGCAAACCACAGACCACCTGCTGCAATGCAACCTGAGCCCTGCTACATGCACAATGGAGGACCTCCTTGCGGCAACACCAGAGGCACTCCAAGTGCCAGATACTAGGGCTGGGCGGTTTCGTTTCGTTAATTCATAATTCGTTAATAATTCGTTAATTTTTTTAATTACAAAACGATAACAAACCATTCTGGAGCAATTTTTTAAAAAAACGAATTTTTAAACACGTTTTGTAAATGCTTCGTATTTCGTTATTGTATTCGTTTCGTTATTGTTCTGAGGTCGTTTCTTTATTATTTCCGCATGTCTGGGGCAAGTTTTTTGTTTAATTAGTGAAAAAAAATTATAATATCACACCAACAGTCAACAACAGAGGGAGAGGGAAGCTTCAGAAGTTTTTGGAGGTTTTTTAGCGTATTTCGCGGTCGCATCCGCCATTAACGAATCGATTCGTTATTGTTTCGGAAATCGATTCATTAATGTTTTGTAATTTTTTTCACATTTACGAAATTTCGTAAATATCGAACTTTTTAAAAGGAAAATTTTGTAATTATTTTAAATAACGAAACGCAAAAACCCCCAAAAAACGAATCGATTTTAGAAACAAATTTTTCCGTTGTTACCCAGGCCTACCAGATACTGGTCAAAGGACATTTAATCAACTACCAAGTTTGCAAACTCTGTGTCTTTTGTATGTTTGTTTGTTTGTTTTTGTTAAAAATGTAATACAAATGTCTGGTTGCTGATGACACGATAAATAAAAAATCGTATCAGAAGCAAACCGAGGGTACAGTTGTAACGTATTTAAATAACACAAACAAATTTTAAAAGCTTGGCATTATACTAAATGTCCTTTGACCTGTAGCTGGCCACACAGAGTGCCTCAGGTGTTGCTATTGTGCATGTGGAAGTGCAGGTCCTCCATTGTGCATGTGGAAGGGCTCAGGCCGCATTGTAATAGGTTTCATGGCTATCAAATCTCCTCTCAGCCTTCTCTTCTTCAGGCTAAACATGCCCAGCTCCTCATAGGGCTTGTTCTCCAGACCTTTTATCATTTTAGTCGCTCTCCTCTGGACACATTCCAGCTTGTCAATATCTCTCTTGAATTGTGGTGCCCAGAATTGGACACAATATTCCAAGTGTGGTCTAACCAATGCGGAATAGAGGGGTAGCATTACTTCCCTAGATCTAGACACTATGCTCCTATTGATGCACTATTCTGTCTGTTGTATCGGATCACATATAGGTCACTTCCCAAGTGTCTAGGACTGTGTGATGTATCGGCAAATGATGCGTGCAGATCCCAGTAGTGTGGCCTTTTGCACTGGCAGATGGTAATTTTGTCAGCACTAATTGTTTTTAAGTGCAGGCCAAGGTCTGTAAGCACTGCACCCAGTGTGCCAATCACTACTGGGACCACCTTGACTGGCTTGTGTCAGAGTCTTTGAAGTTCTCTCTTTAATTATTATTTGATGATGGTAATAATAATAATAGTAATAATAATAATAATAATAATAATAATAATAATAATAATGGTAATAATAGCGTTCATGCAAACTGCCTCCTAACCCACAGGAGAAATTGACTCTTCTTTGCAAGGAAAAAAAAAACAGCAAGAATTTAATATACTTTGCAAATGAAAGCAAAAAAAGAAGATGTAATATCCCTCCATCCCCATTCATTGCTACCATGTTGTTAAATGGTGGGAAAAGAATAATGGAACCATGCACCTTATTACATTACTAATTATGCTGTTGTGTTATTATGCCGCTCCAAGTACAAAAACATATTCTGTTGAAAAAGGAAATCAGAAGAATGGAGTTTGGTGTTGAATCAGCTAATTCAGCACACAATTTTGTTGTAAGTAATTATTTGCCTAAAACTGGAATTAGCAGACGCAGGATGGAATCTCATTCTCTCTCTCTCTTTCCTTCTCTCACTCTCTCTACTTTCTTTGTCTCTTTCTTTCTGTCTGGAGGCTCAGGCACCGGGAAAGTGAGAATGCAATTTGTTTGGGATGTATCAACTTGTTAAGTAAATACACAAAGCCAGGTGTAAAAGGGATTATATGACACTAGCTGTCCCCTGCCACGTGTTGCTGTGGCCCAGTCTGTTGATCTGGAAAATAAAGTAATGAGAAAGTGTTGGTTTCTAATATATGTAATTCCTTTATGCTTGTGAGTAAACAGTATTTCTTGTTGTTTCTTTGTCAGTGTTGATGTGGAGAGTGTCTGGTTTGCCTACTCTGGAATATGCAACATATCCTAGTCCTTCTTTAAGGGTCTCTTTCAAATCTATGATACTATATCTGTGTGTGTGAGAGAGAATCATATCTATCTATCTATATTTATGACTGGATGGTTCTTTGTCAGGAGGGCTCTGATTACATTTTCTTGCCCTGGTGAAGAGAGTTGGATTGGATGGCCTTAAGTATTTTTTGTTGGACATGGGGGTTCTGTGTGGGAAGTTTGCCCCATTTCTGTTGTTTGTGGGTTTCAGAATGCTCTTTAATTGTAGTGAACTATAAATCCCAGTAACTACAAATCCCAAATGTCAAGGTCTATTTCCTCCAAACTCCATCTGTGTTCATATTTAGGCATATGGAATATTTGTGTCAAGTTTGGTCCAGATCCATCATTGTTTCAGTCCACTGTGGACAGAAACAATGATGGATCTGGACCAAACTTGACACATCTCTGGATGTAGGTGAACTACAACTCCCAAACTCAAGGTAAATGCCCACCAAACCCTTCCAGTGTGTTCTGTTGGTCATGGAAGTCCTGTATGCCATGTTTGGTTCAATTCCATCATTGGTGGAGGTCAGAATGCTCTTTGATTGTAGGTGAACTATAAATCCCAGTAAGTACAAATCCCAAATGTCAAGGTCTATTTCCTCCAAACTCCATCTGTGTTCATATTTGGGCATGTGGAATATTTGTGTCAAGTTTGGTCCAGATCCATCATTGTTTGAGTCCACAGTGCTCTCTGGATGTGGGTGAACTACAATTCCCAAACTCAAGGTCAATGTCCACCAAACCTTTCCAGTTTTTTCTGTTGGTCATGGGAGCCCTGTGTGCTAAGTTTGGCCCAATTCCATCATTGGTGGAGTTCAGAATGCTCTTTGATTTTAGGTAAACTATAAATCCCAGCAACAATTCCCAAATGACAAAATCATATATTTTTTTTGAGTGGAGGACATAAATTGGACTGTTAGGTGTCTTGTGTCCACATTTGGTGTCAATTTCCCCAGTGGTTTTTGAGTTCTGATGGTAGCACAAACTAACATTACATTTTTATTTATATAGATTTGGCGATTTAGTAGCTAACAGGACTTGGATAAAACAGTAGTAGCTAACAGGACTCGTCCCCACCAATTGCACCTGTGAAGGAGGTGGGAGCGCGAGCAAGGCCTCTCCAGATGATCGAAGAGATAATGTGGGTTCGTACACAGAAATGCGGTCACGCAGGTAGGCAGGTCCCAAACCGTTCAGGGCTTTGTAGGTAAGAACCTGCACCTTGAATTGGGACCAGAAAATGAAGGGCAGCCAGTGGAGCTCCTTGAACAGGAGGGTTGACCTCTCCCTGCAAGAAGCACCAGTTAGCAACCTGGCTGCTGCCCGTTGTACCAATTGAAATTTCCGGGCCGTTTTCAAGGGCAGCCCCACATAGAGTGCATTACTGTAGTCCAATCTGGAGGTGACTAAGGCATGGACCACCCTGGCCAGATCTGACTTCACAAGGTACGGTCACAGCTGGCGCACGAGTCTTAATTGTGCAAAGGCCCTCCTCCTGTCCAGTTCCCTGCGGAGGTCATCCACCAAGGCGACCAAAGCCATCTCAGTACCATGACCAAGCCTGAAGCCAGACTGTGACTGGTACAGATAGTTGATGTCATCCAGGAAACCTTGGAGCTGAGAGGCGACCCCCCACTCCAGCACCTTACCCAAAAACAGGAGGTTGACCTTGAGTTGTAGTTCAACTACCTCCAGAGAGCACTGTGGACACAAACAATGATGGATCTGGACCAAACTTGATATGAATACTCAATATGCTCATATGTGAATGCTGGCAAACACGCTTGTGCTCTCTGGATGTAGGTGAACTACAACTCCCAAACTCAAGGTCAATGCCCACCAAACCCTTCCAGTATTTTCTGTTGGTCATGGGAGTTCTGTGTGCCAAGTTTGGTTCAATTCCATCGTTGATGGAGTTCAGAATGCCCTTTGGTTGTAGGTGAACTATAAATCCCAGCAACTACAACTCCCAAATGACAAAATTATAATTTTTTGAGTGATGGTCACTCCTTGTGTTGTGAGACGTTTGGTTGCCAAATTTGGTGTAATTTCGTTCGTTGGTTCTTTTGTTTTTAAGGTACTCATTATGCACAGAGGATTTTTAGATAGATAGATAGATAGATAGATAGATAGATAGATAGATAGATAGATAGATAGATGAGGCTTAATAGCTTGAACCGTGTTCCCTTCTGCAAAAAGTTATTTTAAAAATATTTCCTATACAATTACCTACAGCTTGCTTACTTACTTACTTACTTAGGCGATCCCTCGTTGGACGAGTAAGATGGTCTTCCTTGATGACTATTTTTGTGGGTTTGTAGTTGGCTGTGGAGCCCTATTCTCGCTCTGGATCTTCTTCCGCTGTGAAGGCATTGGTTTCCAGGTGGAAGGCGGTCCCGGTCGGGGTTGGCTTGACACGCCTTCCTCCTGGCATGTTTCTCTCTTTCACCCTCCACTCGTGCCTCCTCGAATTCTGCAGCACTGCTGGTCACAGCTGACCTCCAGCTGGAGCGCTCAAGGGCCAGGGCTTCCCAGTTCTCAGTGTCTATGCCACAGTTTTTAAGGTTGGCTTTGAGCCCATCTTTAAATCTCTTTTCCTGTCCACCAACATTCCGTTTTCCATTCTTAAGTTCGGAGTAGAGCAACTGCTTTGGGAGACGGTGGTCGGGCATCCGGACAACGTGGCCGGTCCAGCGGAGTTGATGGCGGAGGACCATCGCTTCAATGCTGGTGGTCTTTGCTTCTTCCAGCACGCTGACGTTTGTCCGCTTGTCTTCCCAGGAGATTTGCAGGATTTTCCGGAGGCAGCGCTGATGGAATCGTTCCAGGAGTTGCATGTGACGTCTGTAGACAGTCCACGTTTCGCAGGCATAGAGCAGGGTTGGGAGGACAATAGCTTTATAGACAAGCACCCTGGTATCCCTACGGATGTCCCGGTCCTCAAACTCTCTCTGCTTCATTTGGGAAAACGCTGCACTCGCAGAGCTCAGGCGGTGTTGTATTTCGGTGTCAATGTTGACTTTGGTGGAAAGGTGGCTGCCAAGGTAGCGGAAATGGTCAACATTTTCTAATGTTACACCATTAAGCTGTATCTCTGGCATTGGGGAGGGGATGGCTGGTGACTGCTGGAACAGCACTTTGGTTTTCTCGATGTTCAGTGACAGGCCAAGCTTCCTGTATGCTTCTGCGAAGGTGTTTAGAGTGGCTTGTAGATCTTCTTCTGAATGCGCACAGACGACATTGTCATCAGCATACTGGAGCTCTATAACAGATGTTGTTGTAACCTTGGTTTACCTACAGCATAAGTGTATAAAATGTATATGAAGTGTATGTCAGTCTCATATTTAGATTTGGGTCCCATCTCCACGATCTCCAATGATGCAAATAGAAAAAGACAAGGTGGGGAAGGAAGACGGGAACCCAATTCGGAAATACTTCTGCTCCTCAGCATTTCAGATACGGGAGATTCAGCCTGTATTTAAACCTTTAGCTCTCTAGTTTATGAAACAATTCAGGAAACTGTCCGGCGTCTCAGCAATTCTACCGTGTCTCCTCTGACAGATGAAAATTTTCTAGCTCATTGGAGGAGATTATCTGTACACTCTCTGCATTGCAAAGACGTGATCCCAAACCTTGTTTATACTCAGGGACTTGGAAACCGTTCCACATTCTGGTAAACAGAGCGCCCCCCCCCCCCATTGCACAAACACACACAAGAATACCTATGGAGAAAAATGAGAGACTGACGTGCTTTTTAGCCTGGGTTGTCACCCCTTTCGAGAAGGCTTCAAGTTTGCAGACAGGAATCATAGAACCTTAGAATTGGGTTGCTGTGAGTTTTCCAGGCTGTATGGCCATGTTCCAGAAGCATTCTCTCCTGATGTTTCACCTGCATCTATGGCAAACATCCTCAGAGGTTGTGAGGTCTGTTGGAAACTAGGAAAATGGGGTGTTTTAGATGGCCATCCAGCCTCTAAAACATTCCATAAAGTTTATTTGTTTGAAAGAGCCTCTCACCTTGTTTTGCTGCTGTTCCCATTCCTCATCCATTTGCTCAGATGAGTCCAGACTATCTAAAAGACAGTGTAGTTAAATAACATGCCAGCACTCTGTGGCAGGGAAGGCTCAAGACCTTATAAAACCATTTTAGTATATTTACCGTGTTTTAATTCTGTTTTTACCAAACTATTACTTTTCAATTGTTTTTTTAAGCATATATTGCATTTTTTGAACTTGTCTACTGTGGATTGTTAGCCGTCTTGAGTCCCCACGGGGAGAAAGGCGGGTGTGGTGAAGTGTAAATATTTAACTTGCAGTTATGTATAATTATAGATAAACGTTTTAAAGGGTAAGTATTTAAAGTTGCAGAACTAAGGGGGATGGTGGCCAGCTCAGCTCATGTTGAGCTGGGTTGCCATGGAAACAGGGGCGGAGCCAACTGCCACTTGGCAGGGCAGCCATTTTTAAAACAGTTTGTCTGTAGTCAGCCAACTACAGGAGAGGCTGGTTCTAGTGTGTGTTGAGAACCAGGAAGGTGATCTGTAGTTTAAAACTACAGGGAAAGGCTGATTCTATAGTAGTAAGAATTAGGAAGATTTTGGCTTTTAGCCTGAATAGTTTAAATAAGTCGAGTTGACCTATTTATTTTAATAGTTAGTGTATGAGAGAAAGGGTGAGAGAAACCCAGTGAGAACCTCTATTGCAACAGAAACATCACAAAGAAAGAATAAGCTTGTAACTGAAGTAATCTATTAGGGAAAGAAACACAGTTTGAAGAAAAAAAGCTTGAAACCTGTTTAGTGAAAGGAAGAGTCCTTTCCAGATTTGTTTAAGGAATGTTATAAATGTAACCTTTGAAGATATGTGCCTCTAAGAGTTAAGAAACATTGAAACCATCAAGCTCCTTATACATTTCAGTCAACTTGTTACTGTTTTTCCTAAAGCTCTGTCTCTGTTACAATTCCTTTCCAAGTTAAGTCACACTACACATTAAAGAAAGACCAGGTCAATATTACTGGCTATTAGTTACGCTATCAAATTAATACACCCATACAAAGTGGTGGCTCCTTTACAAACTCTTCATAAATTAGTGGCCTCGTCACAAATTGGTAGCATCGTTACAGCGGGGTATAAATAAAGATAACAATAATGATAATACTAATAATAACAACAAGGTTTTGGAGCACAATACTCCTGATCTCACAATCGTAGGAAAAAATAAAGTATGGATAGACAATGTTGCAATCCCAGGTGACAGCAGAATTAACGAGAAGCAACTGGAAAAGCTTACATGATACAAGGATTTAAAGACTCTGGCACAAGCCAGTAAAGGTGGTCCCAGTGGTGATCAACACACTGGGTGCAGTGCCTAAAGACCTAGGCCTGAACTTAAAAACAATCGGAGCTAACAAAATTACCATCTGCCAGCTGCAAAAGCCTACCCTACTTGGATCTTCACGCATTATTTGCTGATACATCACATAGTCCTAGACACTTGGGAGGTGTCCGACGGGTGAGCGAATACAAAAGCCAGCCTAGTGATCTTGTTTGCTGTGAACTAATCTTAATAATAATAATAATAATAATAATAATAATAATAATCAGATGAAAATAGATCAGCGGTGTTATGCCTCTAACACCATTGCTCATATGATTTATTGGAACTTGTGCCACAAATACCATCTGCCTGCGACAACTGGTAGGATCACAAGCCTGAAAAAGTTACAGAAAATTAACACATCAAACTACTCTGGGACTTCTGAATTCAGACTGACAGAGTTCTGGAGCACAATACTCCTGACCTCACAATCGTGTTAAAAAAACAGGATTGCAGAGAAACAGCTGGAAAAGCTGACACGATATGAGCATTTAAAGATCGAACTGCAAAGACTCTGGCACAAGCCAGTAAAGGTGGTGCCAGTGGTGATCGGCACACTGGGTGCAGTTCCTAAAGACCTTGGCCTGCACTTAAACACAATCAGCGCTGACAAAATTACCATTTGCCAGCTGCAAAAGGCCACCCTATTGGGATCTGCATGCATTATTCACCGATACATTACACAGTCCTAGACACTTGGAATGTGTCTGACGTGTGATCCAATACAACAGCCAGCAGAGTGATCTTGTCTGCTGTGGACTCATCTTGTTGTGTTTCAAATAATAATAATCGGCACACTGGGTGCAGTGCCTAAAGACCTTGGCCTGCACTTAAACACAATCGGTACTGACAAAATTACCATCTGTCAGCTGCAAAAGGCTACCCTACTGGGATCTGTACACATTATTCGCCGATACATCAGAGTCCTAGACACTTGGGAAGTGTCCGACGTGGGATCCAATACAAAATTACCAAAATTACCCAGGAGAGGCCTTTTCTCAATAGGAAATAGTTCTAAGCTCAAGGCATACTTTTCCCCCCATCTTATCATTTGTGATTTATTAATCCTACCCAAAGAGGCAGTTCTCTCCCCACCCCCCTCCCATTTCATCGTAGCTGAGACTCACACACCCCAAATTAGCATACATATCTCTGCAAGTGTTCCTAAACACTTCTTATGCCAACCAAACAATTTTTCTAGAAAACTATCTGCAACAAACATCTTCTTCAACTATGAATGGATTCTCCTTGTGCTTTCTCGTCTCCAACCTTGACAAATCGTTGCCTCCATTTTATCTCTGTTTCTTGAGTTTGGGGAGTGTTGAAAATGGAAGTGTTTGCTGTGGAATTGTCATTCTTCAGAAAATGTGTTCAGAGGCTGAAGGTATATGTCTGCGGGAACTAAGGGTTGTATCATTTTCCTCTAATTTTCAAATGGCTCAGCTGGTGCCTTCCCTTTTCTTTCCCAGCTCCTCGAAATGATTTTGACTACAACTCCAGTTTTAAGGGGGGAGTCCATTCCAGTTTTTAGATCAATGGTCCAGAAATCCTGACCATTGAAAAAGTTGGCCAGGACTTCTGGGAGTTGGAGTCCAAACATCTGGAGGATCAAAAGTTGGACAAGACTCTTTTACGTCACCCGTCAATAGAACTATCCAAAGTGCTGAACTTGATCTTCAAAGCTTTTAAATTCACCCTACTGACATGAAAGCCATCATGCCCAGCAGAAGGGCTATTCTGCCTGGGCATGATGGGAGCTGCCAGTTGGGAAGCTGGAGGTGACAGATGGGAGCTCACCCTGCACCCTGGATTTCGAACGTTTCGGTCAACAGTCCTTCTGGCACAAGGGTTTAACCCATTGCACCACCAGGGGCTCCTCCAATGAGTTCAAGAGTTGATATGAATATGGGGAATAATTATTTCATTGATTGATTGGTTGGTTGGTTGGTTCATCAGTTACATGTAAAGCCTTTCTTCCTTCCAGTGAGGTCAAGAGTGGATATGAGTATGGAGAATAATTATTTCATTGATTGGTTGGTTAGTTGGTTGATGAGTTACATGTATCACCTTTCTTCCTTCCAATGTGTTCAAGAGCAGGTAGGAGTATGGAGAATAATTATTTCATTGATTGGTTGGTTAGTTTGTTGGTTGGTTCATCAGTTACATGTATAGCCTTCCTTCCTTCCAATGAGGTCAAGAGTGGATATGAGTATGGGGAATAATTATTTCATTGATTGGTTGGCTAGCTGGTTAGTTGGTTGGTTGATCAGTTGCATGTATCACCTTTCTTCCTTCCAGTGAGTTCAAGAGCAGATAGGAGTATGAAGAATAATTATTTCATTGATTGGTTGGTTGGTTGGTTAGTTGGTTGGTTCATCAGTTACATGTATAGCCTTCCTTCCTTCCAATGAGTTCAAGAGCAGATAGGAGTATGAAGAATAATTATTTCATTGATTGGTTGGTTGGTTGGTTGGTTGGTTAGTTGGTTGGTTCATCAGTTACATGTATAGCCTTTCTTCCTTCCAATGAGTTCAAGAGCAGATATGAGTATGGAGAATAATTATTTCAATAATTGGTTGGTTGGTTTATCAGTTACATGTATAGCTTTTCTTCCTTCCAATGAGTTCAAGAGCAGATATGAGTATGGAGAATAATTATTTAATTAATTGATTGGTTGGTTGGTTCATCAGTTACATGTATAGCTTTTCTTCCTTCCCATGAGCTCAAGAGCAGATATGAATATTGGAAATAATTATTTCATTGATTGAATGGTTTGTTAGTTGGTTAGTTGGTTCATCAGTTACATATATAGCCTTCTTTATTTCCAGTGAGGTCAAGAGATGATATGAGTATGAGGAATAATTATTTCATTGATCAATTGATTGGTTGGTTGGTTAGTTCATTAGTTACATGTACTGTTTAGCCTTCCTTCCAGTGAGGTCAAGAGGGGATATGAGTATAGGAAATAACTATTTCATTGACTTATTGGTTGGTTAGTTGGTTAGTTGATTCAGCAGTTACATATATAGCCTTCCTTCCTTCCTTCCTTCCTTACAGTGAGTTCAAGAGTAGATATAAGTATGGGGAATAATTATTTTATTGATTGGTTGGTAGGTAGGTAGGTAGGTAGGTTAGTTAGATGGTTGGTTCATCAGTTACATGTATAGCCTTTATTCCTTCCAGTGAATACTTACTTACTTAGGCGATCCCTCATTGGACGAGTCTTCCATTATGGGTTTCCTTGTGGGTCTGCATGTGGCTGTGGAGCCCTATTCTTGCTCTGCATCTTCTTCCACAGTCAGAGCATTGGTTTCCAGGTGGAAGGCGGTCCCGGTCGGGGTTGGCTTGACGCGCCTTCCTCCTGGCACGTTTCTCTCTTTCACCCTCCACTCGTGCCTCCTCGAATTCTGCAGCACTGCTGGTCACAGCTGACCTCCAGCTGGAGCACTCAAGGGCCAGGGCTTCCCAGTTCTCAGTGTCTATGCCAGAGTTTTTAAGGTTGGCTTTGAGGCCATCTTTAAATGAGTATGGAGAATAATTATTTCATTGATTAGTTGGTTGGTTGGTTGGTTCATCAATTACATGTATAGCCTTTCTTCTTTCCAATGGGGAATAATTACAGAAAACCCACACACACAGATAGATATTATCTACATAAAAACTCCAACCACCACCCAAGTCAAAAAAGAAGCACCATTAAAGCCTTGGCAGACCGTGCAAAAAGAATCTGCGAACCCCACCTCCTTCAAGATGAACTGAACCACCTCAACTGGGCTCTACAGGCCAATGGATCACCTCAGACATCAGAAGAGCTGCAAGACCGAGAACAAGCCACGAGAGTAAAGACGAAGAGCCACCCATACATACATCAAGGGAACCACTGACTGCATAGGGAAACTGATGAGGAAACACAACATACAAACTATCTACAGACCCACCAAGAAAATCCCAACAAATGCTACGTTCAGCAAAGGACAAGAGGGATCCTCTCGCTTCTGCAGGAGTCTACCATATACCATGTGGACAAGTCTACATAGGGACCACCAAACACAGCATTGCCCAAACACGAATCAAGGAACATGAAAGGCACTGCAGACTACTTCAACCAGAGAAGTCAGCCATAGCAGAGCACCTGATGAACCAGCCTGGACACAGCATATTATTTGAGAACACAGAAATGCTGGACCACTTCAACAACCACCATGTCAGACTACACAAAGAAGCCATTGAAATCCACAAGCATGTGGACAATTTCAACAGAAAGGAAAATGAACAAAATCGGGCTACCAGTATTTAAAAACTCTAAAATTAGAACCAAGCGGAAACAGACAGGAACATCTAATGGCCTCTCAACAAAAGATGAAAGCCATGAAAGCCTTCGACAATACAATAATTATTTCATTGATTGGTTGGTTGATTCATCAGCCTTTCTTCCTTCCAATGAGGTCAAGAGCATATATGAGTATGGGGAATAATTATTCCATTAACTGATTGGTTTGGTTGGTTCATAGAATCATAGAATCAAAGAGCTGGAAGAGATCTCATGGTCCATCCAGTCCAACCCCCTGCCAAGAAGCAGGAATATTGCATTCAAATCACCCCTAACAGATGGCCATCCAGCCTCTGCTTAAAAGCTTTCAAAGAAGGAGCCTCCACCACACTCTGGGGCAGAGAGTTCCACTGCTGAACGGCTCTCACAGTCAGGAAGTTCTTCCTCATGTTCAGATGGAATCTCCTTTCTTGTAGTTTGAAGCCATTGTTCCTCATCCTAGTCCCCAAGGAAGCAGAAAACAAGCTTGCTCCCTCCTCCCTGTGGCTTCCTCTCACATATTTATACATGGCTATCATATCTCCTCTCAGCCTTCTCTTCTTCAGGCTAAACATGCCCAGCTCCTTAAGCCGCTCCTCATAGGGCTTGTTCTCCAGACTCTTGATCATTTTAGTCGCCCTCCTCTGGACACATTCCAGCTTGTCAATATCTCTCTTGAATTGTGGTGCCCAGAATTGTACACAATATTCCAGGTGTGGTCTAACCAAAGCAGAATAGAGGGGGAGCATTACTTCCCTGGATCTAGACACTATTTTATTTATTTATTTATTTATTTACTTCTATACCGCTGTTCTCAGCCCTGAGGCGACTCACGGCGGTTCACAAGACACAGGACACAGCAAAATTCAACACCAATATCAAACAGTTAATAACCTAATCTAATACACAATTAATACACAATTACTATAATAACCATTCACTAAGGTCTCATCACTAAAAACATGATCCAGATTCGTCATCCATTGTTCCATTCCTATGTCATTACCAGTCATTGCACAATTATTCGAACGCCTGCTGAAATAACCAGGTCTTTACTTTCTTGCGGAATACCATTAGAGATGGTGCTAACCTAATATCTGTGGGAAGGGCGTTCCACAGCCGGGGAGCCACCACCGAGAAGGCCCTATCTCTCGTCCCCGCTAGCAGTGCTTGTGACGCTGGCGGGATCAAGAGCAGGGCCTCCCCGGAAGATCTCAAAGTCCTGGTGGGTTCATAGGCCGAGATGCGGTCAGATAGGTAGCTTGGGCCGGAACCGTTTAGGGCTTTAAAGGTCAACACCAGCACTTTCAAATTGAGCCTGGTAGCAAATCGGTAGCCAGTGGAGTTGGCACAACAGGGGGGTTGTATGCTCCCTGCGTCCCGCTCCTGTTAGAATCATGGCTGCCGAACGCTGGACTAGTTGAAGCTTCCGAGCCGTCTTCAAAGGCAACCCCACGTAGAGACACTATGCTCCTATTAATGCAGGCCAAAATCCCATTGGCTTTTTTTTGCCGCCACATCACATTGTTGGCTCATGTTTAACTTGTTGTCCACGAGGACTCGAAGATCTTTTTCACACGTACTGCTCTCAAGCCAGGCATTGTCCCCCATTCTGTATCTTTGCATTTCGTTTTTTCTGCCTAAGTGGAGTATCTTGCATTTGTCACTGTTGAACTTCATTTTGTTAGTTTTGGCCCATCTCTCTAATCTGTCAAGATCATTTTGAAGTTATATATAACCTTTCTTTCTTCCAATGAGCTCAAGGGTAGCGCACATAGCTCTCCTCTTCTCAGTTTTACCATCACAACAACCCTGTGAGATAGACCCAGTTGAGAGAAGAATGTCAGGGGAAAACCTTTATCTTTACCTTTACTTTAAAGGACTCCCATTTGCATGGCTTCTAACCACTGCTCCCCATTGTCTCTCTAAGAAATTACTGCAAACCTACCCCTTCTTTTCTCTCTGAAAGATCTGAAGGTCATCAACCCACTTCTGCCTCTGAATGAAGGTAGGGCTTCCATGCCAAGAGCGACGAAATCGGCGATGGCTATTATTATTTTGAACCGTGAACGCTCCCTCCGTGGCTCTGAAGCTATTTGGGAGAAACATCCAGCTACCTAAAATCTGTATGATAATTATGAGAGGTCAGAGATTTCCAGGGTTTTGGAAAATAACTTCAATTTACACATGTACACATTTTGAATTAAACATTAACTGTATTTTTAAGACTTATTTTTTTTAAAAAAATTATCCTGTGCCTAAATGCAGTGCAGCAGGGGTTTATGATCTAGTTAGACCCAGGAGCACAAGCAATTTTGGTTGTTTGCAGCTGGCTTGGAGGGAGGGGGACCTCGAATCCACGGTCTTTTTTTGCTCATTTCCAACATTTCCAGCATCTACCTCCTGCTGCTCTGAAAGTCATTTCCCTCCTAATTGCGACAAATAACTTCCTTTTGCAAGAAATGACGGGAAGGGGGAGGCAGGAGCGTTTCAGTCCAATAAATCTAAATTTTGTTGATACTTCATGGAGGGGGCTTTAGAAACGCCACAGCTGTGAGGCGGGCCCCTTCTTCTGCAAAATTCATTCGGGCTGCTTGAGCCGCAGCTGCGGCTGTGTTACCGGCGGAGGTTGTAGACTCCGCTAAAGTCAACCGAGGCCTGGTGCCACGTGCAAAACAGCTGCCCGAGGCGATGAACAAGATGCCATCTTCTTCTCAGACATAATTTATCAGAGATCTTCAAAACAACATGTAAAAAATATGAATTTGGAACATTTCCCCTCTAATTTTCCTTTAGGCAGGATATTGATAAGCTGGAATGTATCCAGAGAAGAGCTGCTTGGCAGTGGAATGTGCTCTTTCAGACTGTGCTGGAGTCTCCTTCTCTGGAGGTTTTTAAGCAGAGGCTGGATGGCCATCTGTTGGGAGGGCTTTGATTGTGTCTTCCTGCCTGGCAGAGGGGTTGGACTGAATGGCGTCGGGCGCCCCTTCCAACTCTATGATTCTATGATTTTATGACTTAAACTAGCTGTCCCCTACCATGCGTTGCTGTGGCCCATTTGCTGTGGCCCAGTCTGTGTTTATGTGTTTTGTGTGTATATATTTGTGTTTATGTGTGTTTGCATATTTATATATATATCTGTTAGGTTGGTTCAACGGGACAGCAAAACTCCACAACCCCCCAACGAAACTTAACCAAAATTCTCATGCCCATAACACAACCCACAAGGTACAAACATATCTACTCAAAATGAAAAACAACACAACAACACACTCACAAAACGGCAAAACAACAAAACTCAAAAAACCCCAACGAAACTTAACCAAAATTCCCATGCCCATAACACAACCCACAAGGTACAAACATATCTACTCAAAATGAAAAACAACACAACAACAAACTCACAAAACGGCAAAACAACAAAACTCAAAAAAAAAAAACCAACGAAACTTAACCAAAATTCCCATGCCCATAACACAACCCACAAGGTACAAACATATCTACTCAAAATGAAAAACAACACAACAACACACTCACAAAACTGCAAAACAACAAAACTCAAATAAACCCCAACAAAACTTAACCAAAATTCCCATGCCCATAACACAACCCACAAGGTACAAACATATCTACTCAAAATGAAAAACAACACAACAACACACTCACAAAACTGCAAAACAACAAAACTCAAATAAACCCCAACAAAACTTCACCAAAATTCCCATGCCCATAACACAACCCACAAGGTACAAACATATCTACTCAAAATGAAAAACAACACAACAACACACTCACAAAACGGCAAAACAACAAAATTAAAAAAATTATTATTGTTATGATGATGGTGAAATAAAAGGAAATAAAAAGTGAAAGAAGGAAGCAAACAGGGAGGGAAGAAAGGTAAAGGAAGAAAGGGGGAGGGAAGGAAGGAAAGAGAGAAGGATGAAACCAAGTAGTGAAAGAAGGAAAGAAAGAAAGAGGTAGAGAAGGAAGAAAGGAGAGAAAGGGGGATGAAAAGGGGGAAGGAATAGGTAGGTACCTCTCTTTCATAATAGTCCAGATATCTACCTCAACTTTGATAAGTTTTACTATAGGCCACAGCAACGTGTGGCAGGGCACAGCTAGTATATATATATATATACTAGCCATCCCCTGCCACGCGTTGCTGTGATCTGGAAAATAAAGTAATGGTTTGTAGTATATGTAATGTATTTATGCTTGTGGGTAAACAGTATTCCTTGTTGTTTCTTTGTCAGTGTTGATGTGGAAATTGTCTGGTTTGCCTACTCTGGAACATGCAACATATCATTGTCCCTTTCAAATCTAGGATACTATATCTGTGTGTGTGCGTGAATCATATCTGTATCTATCTATCTATCTATATCTATGGCTGGATGGCTCTTTGCCAGGAGGGCTTTGATTATGTTTTCTTGCCCTGATGAAGGGAGTTAGATTGGATGACCTTAAGTATTTTCTGTTGGTCATGGGGGTTCTGTGTGGGAAGTTTGCCCCAATTCTGTTGTTCGTGGGATTCAGAATGTTCTTTGATTGTAGGTGAACTGTGAATCCCAGTGACTACAACTCCCAAATGTCAAGGTCTATTTCTCCCAAACTCCATCTGTGTTCATATTTGGGTGTGTTGAGTGCTTGTGCCAAGTTTGGTCCAGATCCATCATTGTTTGAGTCCACAGTGCTCTCTGGATGTAGGTGAACTACAACTCCCAAATTCATGATCAATGCCCACCAAACGCTTCTGGTGTTGTCTGTTGGTCATCGGAGTCCTGTGTGCCAAGTCTGATTCAATTCCCTCGTTGATGGAGTTCAGAATGCCCATTGGCTTTTTTTGCCGCCACATCACATTGTTGGCTCATGTTTAACTTGTTGTCCACGAGGACTCCAAGATCTTTTTCACACGTACTGCTCTCGAGCCAGGCATCCCCCATTCTAGGCATCCCCCACCAAAATACTTGGGAGTCACTCTGGACTGTGCTCTGTCTTACAAGAAGCGCTGCTTAACTATCAAGTAAAAAGTGGGTGCTAGAAATAATATCATATGAAAGCTGACTGGCACAACCTGGGGATCACAACCAGACACAGTGAAGACATCTGCTCTTGTGTTTTGCTACTTTGCTGCTGAGTATGCATGCCTAGTGTGGAACACATCTCACCACATTAAAACAGTGGATATGGCTCTTAATGAGACATGCCGCATTATCACAGGATGTCTACACTCTACACCACTGGAGAAATTATACCGTTAAGCCGGAATTGGGCCACCTGACATCCGCCGGGAAGTAGCAGCCAATAATGAAAGGAGCAAGGCAGTGACATCTCTGGCTCATCCCATGTTCATATATCAGCCAGCATGCCAATGCCTTAAATCAAGAAATAGCTTTCTAAGACACTCACGGGAACACCTCATCCTTGGCACTGCCAAGTATCATTATCAGTTACATCTGGAAAAATAGCTAATCTAACAGATTAGCCATTTTATCAGTTGAGGAAATGTTGGCCCTTCAGACATGTCAGCCGGGGGTGACCACAATCCCAAACCCACTCCACAATGAGTGTTTGTGGTAGTTGTCTTAAGGTTGCCAATCTCCAGTCCTGCTTCCTTTCCCTTCAGCCTCATTGTGTGGAGGAGAAATCACAGGATGGGAGTACTACCTGGAAAATAACTGCATTTTGAAATAAATATCTAAGCTGGTTTCTGCTTTCCATGTGGTACAAACTGATATAGATTCTGAAAGGGGGTCCACTTGGCTAGTTCTTTTCCAAAGATCCTCAAAACGTGGTCAAGATGAAGACTTTGCAAGAGCTGGAAAAAACCACAAAACCATCTAGTCCTATTGTATGCTTCCAAACAAAATATACATCAAAACACTCCTGACAGATGACCATCCAGCATCTGTTTAATAACCTCCAGAAAATGAGACCCCACTGGAGTTATAGGCAGTCTATCCTGCTGTTGGAGAGATCTTATTGGCAGGACGTTCTACCTAATGTTTTGGTGAACTCTCTTTTCCTACCAACCCTTTGAATTCATGACTCTGTGCCCTCAACTCTGGAGCAGCAGAGCACAAGCCTGCTCCATCCTCAATGTGATTTCCCTTCAAATATTTCAACTTGTCTATTGTGCCCCCTCTTAACCTTCTCTTCTCCAGGCTAATGATATCTGTCTCCCTAAGCCGCTCCTCAGAAGGATTCATGGTTTCACGACCTTTGACCATTTAAGTCAAATTTCGGAAGCAGTCAAAGCGAGAAATAATGTGCTGCCTTAGGACTGCCCGCTTCAGGAGCAGAGATGCATATATGTGTGTGTGTGTGTGTGTGTAATGTTCGTTTGTGCTATTCACAGAACTCAGAAACCACTGGGGCAATTGACACCAAATTTGGACACTATGTCCCTAGCAACCCAATGTATGTTCTCCACTCAAAGAAACAATGAAAACCAAAAGCAGAAAGGAAGAGGAATGGGTGGATGAGCAAGAAAGAAGTGGGGGGGGGGGGGGAGGAGGAGGAGGAGGAGGAGGAGGAGAGGAAGGTCCACGGTGCTTGAATGAAGGACCTTCCTTCTCTCCCTCCCTTCCCTTCTTTCCTCCCTTTCCTTCCTTCCTTTCTTTCCTTTTCTTCTTTCCTTCTCCTTCCTTTCCTTCTTTCCCGCCTTCCCTTCCTTCCTGTCCCTCCTTCCTTCTTCCTTTCCTTCTTTTCCTCCCTCCCTCCCTTTCCTTCTTCTTTCCCTTTCTTCATTTCCTTCCCCTTCATTTCCTTCCCTCCTTCCTTTCTTCATCCCCCTCCTTTCTATCCCTCATTCCGTCCTTCTTCCTTCCTTCTCCTCCCTCCCTCCCTGTCCCCCCTTCTTTCTTTTCCTTCCTTCCCTTCTTTCCCTCCCTCCCTTCCTTTTTCCTTTCTTCCTGTCTCTCCTTCCTTCTTCCTTTCCTTCTTTCTATGTAAGATATAAATATAATAGGAAAGGACAATCAAGAAGTAACGATAGAAGGAGGGAAAGAGGGAAAGAAGGAAGGAGAGAAGCAGGAACGAAAGAAAGAAAGAAAGAAAGAAAGAAAGAAAGAAAGAAAGAAAGAAAGAAAGAGAAGCAAGGAAGGAGAGAAGGAAATAAAAAAGTGAAAGGAAAAAGAGAGGGAAGGAAGGAGAGAAGGAACAAAAGATAGGGAAGGAAGGAAGTATGTAACCAAAGAGCAAAGAAAGGGAGGAAAGAAACAGGTAGAGATGGAAGAAAGAAGAGAGATAGGGAAAGAAAAAGAGGAAAGGAAGGAAAGAGGGAAGGAAGGAGAGAAAGAGGGAGGGAAGGTTGGCCACAGCAACACATGGCGGGTACAGCTAGTGTGTGTGTGTGTGTGTGTGTGTGTGTGTGTATATATATATTCCTTTCCTGACCAGACAATGAGGCTTCCGAACACTCAGGAACTTGGACAAAATCAATAACAGAGAGGTAATGTGAATTGTATATAGTTTCATTTAATATTGCACAACCCAGTGAGTTTCAGGAAGTTATTCCGCTCAAAAAAAATAAGGGAAATGTTGTATTCAGTTGGTGGAAGTCTGTACAATACCCGTGATTTTGTTTGCATTTCCACTATTAATATTACACAAAGTAAAATTACAGAGTAAGGCTCTCAGCTACATATTTTGACATTCGAACATTATAGCAATAGGGAGCAGGCAAAGAAAAGGCATTACTCATCCATTTCAGCAAAAGAAGACCAAATAGCTAAATATAAGTCTATTTGAAAATGACATCAATCTATCACACTTTCAGTTGATGCAAGTGTAGTGAAACCTTCTATCCATCAGATCAGAAGTGGGGATGTGCATCTTTCAAGTACTGTATGAACGTCTGAAATTTTCATGCAAAAAAAAAACCCCTCTTTTTTTGCATCAAATCATTTTTGAACGACATTTTTGGAATACCAAACAAAAACTGCACAGTAATATTTATAGCTGGGAGAAAATTGTGAAAATTATTCAAGCTCCTGCATAAAGATGAAATACAGAAGGATTTTCAGCCTTTTGGGGTATTGTATTGTCGAAGGCTTTCATGGCTGGAATCACTAGGTTCTTGTGGGTTTTTTCGGGCTATAGGGCCATGTTCTAGAGGCATTTCTCCTGACGTTTCGCCTGCATCCATGGCAAGCATCCTCAGAGGTAGTGAGGTCTGTTGGAATTAGGACAATGGGTTTATATATCTGTGGAATGGCTGGGGTGGGGCACAGAGCTCTTCCCTGCTGGAGCAAGGTGTGAATGTTTCAACTGACCACCTTCATTAGCATTTGAAGGCCTGGCTGAGCCTGGGAAAATCTTTTGTTGAGAGGTGTTAAGATGTGCCTGGTTGTTTCCTCTCTGCTGTTTTGCTGTTGTAATTTTTGAGTTTTTTAATACTGGTAGCCAGATTTTGTTCATTTTCATGGTCTCTTCCTTTCTGTTGAAATTGTCCACATGCTTGTGGATTTCAATGGCTTCTCTGTGTAGTCTGACATGGTGGTTGTTGGTGTGGTCCAGCATTTCTGTGTTCTCAAATAATATGCTGTGTCCAGGCTGGTTCATCAGGTGCTCTGCTATGGCTGACTTCTCTGGTTGAAGTAGTCTGCAGTGCCTTTCATGTTCCTTGATTCGTGTTTGGGCAATGCTGCGTTTGATGGTCCCTATGTAGACTTGTCCACAGCTGCATGGTATACGGTAGACTCCTGCAGAGGTGAGAGGATCCCTCTTGTCCTTTGCTGAACGTAGTATTTGTTGGATTTTCTTGGTGGGTTTGTAGATTGTTTGTATGTTGTGTTTCTACATAAGTCTACATAGGGACCACCAAACGCAGCGCCCAAACACGAATCAAGGAACATGAACATGATTTTCCCAGGCTCAGCCAGGCCTTCAAATGCTAATGAAGGTGGTCAGTTGAAACATTCACACCTAGCTCCAGCAGAGAAGAGCTCTTTGCCCCACCCCAGCCATTCCACAGATATATAAACCCATTGTCCTAATTCCAACAGACCTCACTTGCCATAGATGCAGGCGAAACGTCAGGAGAAATGCCTCTAGAACATGGCCCTATAGCCCGAAAAAACCCACAAGAACCTTTTGGGGTATTCTTAGTCGCATTAGTGGATGATCTTTGTGGATGATCATCTCAACACCAACAGAGCAGATGTGTCACTGTATTGTCGAAGGCTTTCATGGCCGGAATGATGTGTCACTATTGGTGCTTCTAGACCTCTCAGCAGCCTTTGATACCATTGACTATGGTACCCATCTGAAATGGCTAGAGGGGCTGAGAATCAGAGGCACTGATTTGTAGTTATTCTGATCATACCTCTCAGGCAAGTTGCAGATGGTGGTGTTGTGGTTCAGACAGATGACGATGAGAAGATTGGGATTCCAGAGCCTGGAGAGACTGGGAAAGTGTTGGATGGTTCTTTCAATGAGGGAAATGAGGGGATTTCAGAGCAAGACTCTGAGAATAATAATAATAATAATAATAATAATAATAATAATAATCTTTTATTTATACCCCGGTAACATCTCCTGAAGGACTCGGTGCAGCTTACAAGAGGCCAAGGCCCAACACATCAATAAAACAACAGCATAACAAATACAACAATAAAACTCATAAAACAAGCAATAAACATTAAAACAATAGCAATAAACGTATTGTCGAAGGCTTTCATGGGCGGGATCACTGGGTTGTTGTAGGTTTTTCCGGGCTATATGGCCATGTTCTGGAGGCAATTTTTCTCCTGACGTTTCGCCTGCATCTATGGCAAGCATCCTCAGAGGTAGTGAGGTCTGTTGGAAGTAGGAAAAATGGGTTTATATATCTGTGGAATGACCAGGGTGGGACAAAGAACTTCTGTCTGCTGGAGCTAGGTGTGAATGTTTCAGCTGATCACCTTGATTTACATTCAATGGCCTGGAAGCGCCTGGGGGGAATCTCTTGTTGAGAGTGATTTTATGTGCCTGTTTGTTTCCCCTCTGTTGTTTTGCTGTTGTAATTTTTGAGTTTTTTTAATACTGGTAGGCAGATTTTGTTCATCTTCATGGTTTCCTCATTTCTGTTGAAATTGTCCACATGGTTGTGGATTTCAATGGCTTCTCTGTGTAGTCTGACATGGTGGTTGTTGGTGTGGTCCAGCACTTCTGTGTTCTCGAATAATATGCTGTGTCCAGGTTGGTTCATCAGGTGCTCTGCTATGGCTGATTTCTCTGGTTGGAGTAGTTTGCAGTGCCTTTCATGTTCCTTGATGCGTGTCATGGTGCTGCGTTTGGTGGTCCCTATGTAGACTTGTCCACAGCTGCATGGTACACGGTAGACTCCTGCAGAGGTGAGAGGATCCCCCTTGTCCTTTGCTGAACGTAGCATTTGTTGGATTTTCTTGGTGTGTCTGTAGGTGGTTTGTATGTTATGTTTCCTCATCAGCTTCCCTATGCGGTCAGTGGTTCCCTTGATGTATGGCAAGAACACTTTTCCTCTGGGTGGATCTTCATCTTGACTCTCATGGCTTGTTCTTGGTCTTGCAGCTCTTCTGATGTCTGAGGTGGAGTCTCCATTGGCCTGTAGAGCCCAGTTGAGGTGGTTCACTTCATCTTGGCGAAGGTGGTGTTCGCAGATTCTTTTTGCACGGTCTGCCAAGGCTTTAATTGTGTGAAGCGTCAGGAGAAAAATTGCCTCCAGAACAATAGCAATAAACATTAGACGATAACACCACAACGCATTTAAAAACTAAGGCCGGGCCAAATATAAATGATTAAAAAAAATCAAAATGCTGGACATGACAGGTGAAATAGGTAGGTTTTTGGAGATAGGTGCAGCGTGCAGACAATCTTAAATCTCTAGTAAGGTGCATTTGGGACATAATGCTTGGAGTTTCCTATTCTGGGAAGGCACACTGGAACAACCACGTCTTCAAGCTCTTCCTAAAGACTGCCAATATTAGGGCGTGCCTGATGTCCTTGGGAAGAGAGTTCCAGAGTCGGGGGGCCACCGCAGAGAAGGCCCTGTCCCTCGTCCCCACCAATCGCGCTTGCGACGCAGGAGGGATCGTGAGCAGGGCCTGTCCAGATGATCGAAGAGATCGTGTGGGTTCATATACGGAGATGCGGTCACATAGGTAGGCGGGTCCCAAACCGTTTAGGGCTTGGTAGGTAAGCACCTGCACCTTGAATTGGGACCGGAAAATAACGGCAGCCACTGGAGCTCCTTGAACAGGAGGGTTGACCTCTCCCTGTAAGGAGCACCAGTTAACAGCCTGGCCGCCGCCCGTTAGACCACCTGGAATTTCTGGGCCGTTTTCAAGGGCAGCCCCACGTAGAGCGCATTACAGTAGTCCAATCTGGAGGTGACTAAGGCATGGACCACCACCTTCACGAGGTACGGTCGCAGTTGGTGCACAAGTCTCAATTGTGCAAAAGCCCTCCCGGCTTGAAAGTGAACATGTTTTGGAGTCTAGCAGACAGGGAGGTGACCTTTCACCCACAAGAAGCGTAGCAACCCCAAGCTGACCAAGATAGCTCGTCTGAGGGAACAACTGGACTAGACAGGGAAATCAGTCTCTATCTTAGAGAGAAAAATATCAAGATCAGGAAATCAAGGAGGCTTCCTGAGAAGGAAGCACAGAGAAAATTTCACAAGCTGAAAAGCCATGGTCAAAGAACTGACTTTGTGTGTTGCAGTCCTTAAAGTAGAAATTGCCTCTTTGGGAATTCAGATCAGGCAATGCTGCGAAGCTGTGAGGATATCTAGTCCTGCTTCGGTCCATAGTTTTAGTCTAAGGTCTTGGGAGCTTTGGTTATGGATTTCTCTGGATTCATGTTTTGATTCTTGTTTTCTGACTCTTGTTTTCATATACCTTTTGGATTTTATGAATTATTGCCTTTGAAGTGAGTGAGCATATCACATCCTGAAGTCATTCCACTGGTATTTATTTATTTATTTATCGTGTCATCAGCAACCATACCATTGTATTATATTTCTAACAGAACAAAACAAACACAGAGATTAAAAAAAAACAAAAAACACAGATTTTGCAAACTTGGTAGTTGGTTAAATGTCCTTTGACCAGTATCTGGCCACTTGGAATGCCTCTGGTGTTGCCGCAAGGAGGTCCTCCATTGTGCATGTGGCAGGGCTCAGGGTGCATTGCAACAGGTGGTCAGTGGTTTGTTCTTCTCCACACTTGCATGCCGTGGATTCCACCCTGTAGCCCCGTTTCTTAAGATTGGCTCTGCATCTCGTGGTGCCAGAGCACAGTCTGTTCAGCGCCTTCCAAGTCGCCCAGTCATCTGTGTGCCCAGAGGGGAGTCTCTCATCTGGTATCACCCATGGATTGAGGTGCTGGGTTTGGGCCTGCCACTTTTGGACTCTTGTTTGCTGAGGTGTTCCAGCGAGTGTCTCTGTAGATCTAAGAAAACTATGTCTTGATTTAAGTCATTGACGTGCTGGCTGATACCCAAACAAGGGATGAGCTGGAGATGTCTCTGCCTTGGTCCTTTCACTATTGGCTGCTACTTCCCGGCGGATGTCAGGTGGTACAATACCAGCTAAGCAGTGTAATTTCTCCAGTGGTGTAGGGTTCAGACACCCCGTGATAATGCGGCATGTCTCATTAAGACTGGTTGCCAGATAAAATCACAGAATCATAGAGTTGGAAGAGACATCATGGGCCATCCAGTTCAACCCCCTGCCAAGAAGCAGGAAAATCGCGTTCAAAGCACCCCCCAACAGATGGCCATTCAGCCTCTGTTTAAAAGTCTCCTGTTTAAAAGAATTAGTTTCCGGGCAAAGGACAAGGTGATGGTTTTGACCTTTAAAGCCCTACATGGTTTGGGTTCAGGTTACCTAAACGATCGCCTTCTCCCATACAATCCACCCCACACACTTTGGTCTTCTGGGGGGCGTATGCTCCAACCGGCCAGAACTTGACTGGCAACCACCAGTCAAGTGGAATGACTTGCCAATAGAGCTCCAACAACTAAATCAGCTGTCGGAATTCAAAACATGAGTGAAGACCTGTCTCTTCTGGCAGGCCTACCCAGACAGTCTTTAAACAGAAACATGAATTTTAATGCATCTCCTTTGTTAATCTCTGTTTTAATATGTATTTCATAGAGATATGTTTTGGTATATAACTTTTATGGAGGTACGTTTTAGTGTGTGTATTTGTAGTGTTTTTGCTGTGTTGATGTATTTCTTGAGCCATGAGGAGAGACAGGTAAGGAATAACATTATTATTATTACTAGCCACCCCCTGCCATGCGTTGCTGTGGCCCAGTCTAGTGATCTGGAAAATAGAGTAATGAGAAAGTGTTGGTTTCTAATATAAGTAATTTCTTTACGCTTGTGGGTAAACACTATTTCTTGTTGTTTCTTTGTCAGTGTTGATGTGGAGAGTGTCTGGTTTGCCTACTATGGAACATGCAACATATCATAGTCCTTCTTTAGGGGTCCCTTTCAAATCTATGATGCTAAATCTGTGTGTGTGTGTGTGTGAATCATATCTATCTATCTATCTATCTATCTATATCTATGGCTGGATGGCTCTTTGTCAGGAGGGCTCTGATTACATTTTCTTGCCCTGGTGAAGGGAGTTGGGCTGGATGGCCTTAAGTATTTTCTGTTGGTCACGGGGGTTCTGTTGGGAAATTTGCCCCAATTCTGTCGTTTGTGGGATTCAGAATGCTCTTTGATTGTAGGTGAACTATAAATCCCAGTAACTACAACTTCCAAATGTGAAGGTCTATTTCCTCCAAACTCCACCTGTGTTCATATTTGGGCATATGGAATATTTGTGCCAAGTTTGGTCCAGATCCATCATTGTTTGAGTACACAGTGCTCTCTGGGTGTAGGTGAACTACAACTCCCAAACTCAAGGTCAATGCCCACCAAACCCTTCTAGTGTTTTCTGTTGGTCATGGGAGTCCTGGATGCCACGTTTGGTTCAATGCCATGATTGGTGGAGTTCAGAATGCTCATTGATTGTAGGTGAACTATAAATCCCAACAACTACAACTTCCAAATGACAAAATTAATTTTTTTGAGTGAAAGACATACATTGGGTTGTTAGGTGTATGCTGTCCAAATTTGGTGTCAATTGGTCCACTGGTTTTTGTGTTCTGTTAATCCCACAAACGTACATTACATTTTTATTTATATAGATTATTATTATTATTATTATTATTATTATTATTATTATTCTATGAGGTTAATTTGAGGATGCATCCACACTGTCAAGTCAATGCAGTTTGACACCACTTTCATGGCTTAATGCTGTGGAGTCAAAGGAGGTGCCGTTTGACAAGGTCTTTTGCCATCTTTGCCAAAGAGTGCTGGTGCCTCCTCAAACTACAACTCCCAAAATTCCTTTGCATTGAGCCATGGAAGTTAGAGTGGTTTCAAAGTGCATCAATTCTGCTGTGTAGATACATCCTGAGAGCCAGTATAGTAGTTTAAGCCTTGGATTGGAACCCCATCCATACTGCCATGTAATGCAGTGTGAAACCGAATTACATGGTCAGTGTAAACTCATATAATACAGTTTAACAACATTAAACAACATTTTATGAGTCTACGCTGACCATATAATGCAGTATGGTAGTGGAGATGGGACCTCTGACTCTGGAAACCAGGTTCAGTTCCTTTGTGAGCCATGAAAACCTACTGTGTGACCTTGTGCGAGTCACAGATTCCCAGCCCCATAAAACCCCACAGAGTCACTAAAAGTCGGAAATGGCTTAAGGGCACATAACAACAAGTGAGATTCATCTCAGCAAAGATGTAATTCAAAAAAGCAGCTTTTCCAAACTATGGAAATGAATATCACTTGAAGACTGAACCCTCGTAGATGCCAACTTCTCCCCAAATATATAGGCAATAAGCAGAGGCGGCCCTAGGTAATTTTCAATGGTAAGCAAACAGTATTTTGGCACCCCCCCCCCCAAACCATATATATATAGGGGCATGTGTATATGTGTGTGTGTGTGTGTGTGTGTGTGTGTGTGTGTACATATATATAGAGAGAGAGAGAGAGAGTGAGAGAGAGAGAGAGAAGGGCATGGACAAATTTTGGCCCTCCAGGTATTTGGGACTTCCTACTGGCTGTTTGGAATTGTAGGAGTGAAGTCCAAAACACACGGAGGGCCGAAGTTGTCCCATGCCATCCATACACACACACACACACATACACTAGCTGTCCCCTGACACGCGTTGCTGTGTTCCAGTCTGGTGATCTTGAAAAGAAAGTAATGAGAAAGTTGGTGTCTAATATATGTAATTTCTTGATGCTTGCGGGTAAACAGTACCTGGTAGTTATTCCACAGATATATAAACCTCACTTGTTTAGTTTCCAACAGAACTCACAACCTCTGAGGATGCCTGCCACAGATATGGATGAAACGCCAGGAGAGAATGCTTCTAGAACATGGCCAAACTCACAGCAACCCAATATTCCAATCCTTTCAAAAA
Organism: Anolis sagrei; assembly: GCF_037176765.1. Lineage (NCBI taxonomy): Eukaryota > Metazoa > Chordata > Lepidosauria > Squamata > Anolidae > Anolis > Anolis sagrei. The sequence goes on from NC_090034.1 coordinate 70,069,476, forward strand.
AAACACTATGGTTTCAGATAGTGACCAGCCAATTGCAAAAGGGCCAACACTGCCCAAATCCCTCTTATTTCACATCTCGAAGATCAAATCAACAACCCACCCATTAAAAAAGACTACAGGCAGTCCCAAACATCCAATTCCTAGTTAAGAACAGGGGTGAGACAGCAGGAAGTGAGAGAAATTGACCCCTCAGAAGGGAAATTGTGTCCTGAAAGAGCGAGCCCTTGTCGTCCCGGCCTGAGAGCTGTGCGAAAGTCAAAACCCCGCCGCAGCCATTTTGGGTCTGAGCGCATTCTACTTACCTCCGGAGGCTCGCAGGGCGAAAGGGGCCGGGGCCAGCAGGGCTCGGCCCAATGGGAGGCGTGCGCGCGGCAAGTCCCGCAGGCCAAGGGAGACAAAAACGCCAGCGTGCGTCCTTCTCCCAGTGTTAAGAAGTGCACGGAGAAGGAAGGATAATGCAGGGCACGCACTTCCTAACACCAGGAAAGGGGCGCACAGCAGCGTTGCTGGGCATGCGGGAAAAGAGGCCTTGTGCAAGCCTCTTTTCCCGCGTGCCCGGCAACACTGCTGCACGTCCCTTTCCTGGCGTTAGGAAGTGCACGCCCTGCATCGCCCCTCCTTCTCCGCACACTTCCTAACACCTGGAGAGGGACGCACACTGCCGTTTTTGTCTCCCTTGCCCTGTGAGGAGGAGGAGGAGAGGCCCAATGGGCACTTGTTAGGAGGGAATGAGGGAGGGAGAGCAAGCTGCCTCTTGGTGTTCTTCGGGGCAGGAGCACCTCAAGAGCTCCTCAAGAGCGCCCCCCCCCCCCCCCCGAGATGTGCGCTATACGCAAAAGCGTAATTTGCGTACCGTGTTGAGCTCCCTTGGGGATAAGCATTCCCAAAAAGGTGAAACATGGCAGATAGTGGAAATAGGCTGAAAAGCAACTGGTTTGATGCCCTCCACCAGAGTGACACCGGTAGCAAAAACTTAAGAATCTTGTCTCGTGCGTAATGTGTTTAGAAAAAGGTTTCATATCCTCATTTCTATGGAGAGTGCTTTATTGGATTTAAATATGGGACTTTAATGAGATAGTAACTTGGTGATCATTTGGATTCTATAGCTTGCGACTGAGCGGCTGTGTTTTATTGTTGGAAATATCCTCAGGGCTTTTTTTTTTTAAAGGAGGCGGGAGGCCACAGCTAAACTGCAACTAATAATCTTTCCTTCCACCATAGAATTAATGCAGTTCGGCACCGCTTTCAACTACTATGGCTCAATGCTGAGGAATGCTGGGAGTTGTACTTTGGTGAGGCATCAGCATTCTTTGGTATAGAAGGCTAAAGACCTTGTAAAAATACAGCTCCCGCAATCCCATAGTGTTCAGCCATGACAATTAAAGTGGTGTCAAACTGTACTAATTCTTCAATGTAGATTAGTAGTTTTTAACCTGTGGGCCATGGCCCACTGATGGGCTGCGAGAACTAAAATCAGGTCTGCAGTTCTAGATTACTAAATATGGTTTTCTGTAGGCGAGCAGATGGCAACTACTGGTCGGCATATGTTCTATATCAGATACTAGAGCTGATGTGGTCTATCCAATGCAGTTTTCTGAATCGGTACCCCCAAATAACCAAACCAAATCTAACGTTGACCAAAAACTGATTGGTAACCCTTTTGCTACTAATATTGGAGAGTGGTCCCTGGTCAAAGTGGTCCCTGGTCAAAGTGGTCCCTGGTCAAAGCGTTCTCTGGTCAAGTGATTCCTGGTCAAAGTGGTTCCTGGTCAAATGGTCCTTGGACAAAGTGGTCCCCAGTCAAAAGAAAAGGTTGGGAATCTACCGAAGTAGATGAATGATAAATCCAAGTATAGTTCAAAATGACAGGACTGTTCATAGACAGGATCTCATGAATGTCTCTCATTCTTAGGATTGTTGTATGTTAAAGCTGGCGTGATGGCAAATAACAACAGCAACAATTGGACAAATGTAACCTTTGTTTTCACATTGAAAATCCACAAATATGGACCAAATTTTAAAAGTAAGCCATTTCATCACTTGTTGCAACACCTATGACCACAGCACCACACAAGAGTCCAGAATATAAGCAAATGGTTTATTGTAATAAGATATAAACAGTATATGAAAAAATAAGGAATAACAAAAGTATAGTCCAAAAAGGTTTAGCAATAGGTGATACCCCAACAGGAATCCAATTAAGTCCTACAGATTCAAAGATAGCACAGTCCAGGAATAGCCAAAAATCACAATAACAGTCAAAAATTACAAGAACAGCTTAAGTCCACAAGCAAAAAGTATACTTAGTAAAACTTGAACAGGAATACAAAAACAGGAGCAAAGAAACTTCCGGAATACTTGAATCCAAAACCAAAGCTTGAACAAGAAGCATAGAACTCCGGCCTAGCTTCTCACTTGAATGCTACGTTGTCTGAACTAACTTTTAGGTAAACAACTTGCCCTTTAAAAGACACCCACGAAGTCATTCCGTTTCCCATGAATTTTCTCCCACATAATCTCTCTGACCGACACTGCCTATTTTCTGCTCTAATCTGTAAATGAAGACTTTTGTTGATCTCCATAGCTCCAGGTGTTTTTCCCTGGGAGCCTTCTCTATCACTTAGCTCTTCACCCAACTACTTATCTAATGTTGGAGTTTCCTGGCTCCTCTGACTGACTTGAAGCCCTGCACTTTCTGAGCCAACTTCCTTACAGAGAGAACCATCATTTTCCTGACTTGAATCTTCTTCACTTTGTGCCCCAGGAAATCCCACAGGAAATTCCACAATCCTCTCTGAATCATCGGTGAACCTGTCAGCCTTTGGCTGATCTACAACACCACTTCACTGTTCAGCAAAAGATTTCCATGATATTGCTGTATAGGGAAGCTAGTGGCCACGGTAGTCCACGCTCTGGTTACATCCCTTATAGACTACTGCAACGCTCTCTACATGGGGTTGCCTTTGAAGACGGAAGCTTCAACTAGTTCAATGAACATCAGCCAGGTTGTTAACAGGAGCAGCGCCCAGGGAGCATACAACCCCCTTGTTGCGGCAGCTCCACTGGCTGCCAGTTTGCTACTGGGCCCAATTCAAAGTGCTGGCTTAGGCCTATAAAGCACTAAACGGTTCTGGCCCAACTTACCTGTCCTAACGCATCTCCCATTACAAACCACTGAGGACTTTAAGATCATCTGGGGAGGCCCTGCTCTCGGTCCCACCTTTCTCACAAGCACGTTTGGCAGGGATGAGAGACAGGGCCTTCTCCGTGGTGGCCCCTCGGCTATGGAACGCCCTCCCTAGGGAGATCAGATCTGCTCCCTCCTTCTTGACGTTTCGGAGGCAAGTTAAAACGTGGCTATTTGAGCAAGCGTTTACAAATACAGAGTAGCTAATATAGGAAATCAAATGACCTGACAATGGAATTGGACAATGCTTGAGAATAATGAGACGCTGATGATGTTGTTTTTATTACTTTTGTGATGTCTTATACTGTTTAATGTTTTTTATCTATATGTTTTATGTATACCGATTTGTTGGAAACCGCCTTGAGTCGCCAATTGGCTGAGAAAGGTGGTATACAGACACAGTAAATCAGGGGTCCTCAAAGTACGGCCCGCGGGCCACTTCCGGCCTGCCAAGGGCACTTATCCGGCCCGCAGAGGAGCCCCCCCCCCCCACACACACACACAGTGCTCCTACCTTGGCTGGCTCACACTATCCGTCAGGCCCGATGGGCAGCGTGAGCCAGCCAAGGGCAGCTGCTCCGCGTGGCCTACTCACGCGTAAAGCACCTCGCAAGGTGCTTTATGTGCGAGTAGGCCGTGCGGGGCTGTTCCTCTCTTGGCAGGCTCACGCTGCCCATCGCGCCCGATGGGCAGCATGAGCCAGCCAAGGGAGGCTGCCCTGGCGCTCCATGCAGTCATGCTGGCCACATGACCTTGGAGGTATCTACGGACAACGCCGGCTCTTCGACTTAGAAATGCAGATGAGCACCACACCCCAGAGTCAGACACGACTGGACTTCATGTCAGAGGAAAACCTTTAAGTAGGAAAATTGTGGAAGATCCAGGGTGGGAGAAAGAACTCTTGTCTGTTGGAGGTAGGTATGAATGTTTCAATTGGCCACCTTGATTACCATTTCATAGCCTGACAGTTTTTAGGGAGAATCCTTTGTTGAGAGGTGATTAGCTGGCCCTGATTGTTTCTTGTCTGGAGTTCCACTGTGTTTGAGTGTTGTTGTTTATTTACAGTTATAATTTTAGAGTTTTTTTTTAATACTGGTAGCCAGATTTTGTTCAGACTAGAAATAGGAAGATTTCCCATTCTCTGCTCCTGGAATTACTGCGTAAAGAGGGCTAGAAAGAACCCCCCACATAGCAAAATAAGATATGTGCAATGTGCATAGGAATTTTTTTATTGATTTTTTTAAAAAAACTATAGTCCGGCCTTCCAACGGTCTGAGGGACAGTGAACTGGCCCCCGGTTTAAAAAGTTTGAGGACTCCTGCAGTAAATGAATAAATAAATAAATAACCATTACCATTACAATTAGTCCCAAGGCACATCTGGACCAATGCATTTTATTCCCGATGTGTATCGGGCATGCCCAATGCACATCTAGACAACTACGCATCAGGAGAGCATTGTGCATTGGGATGCTAGCTAGGGAACACCAATGTGCATCAGGTAATAACTTCAAAAGCATTATCTCTCCCACCCCGAGGCATTCTGCTGAAGGTCTGTCCAAACTTGGGCTCGGTTTTGCCACCCAGAAGTGCACCCACCCACTCACTGAAACCCCCCAATAACTTCGGCATTCATTTCCATTCCTTTCCAGGAATGGAAGCCACTCAATGCACTTGAGCGTTGCTCAGTTAACTCCAACGCTGCTCGTTTGTCAGCCTCGAGCTTTGACTTGACGTTGCGAGGTGTTTAATTCTTCTTCAAAGCCTTTTGATTCCAAAGCTTCCAGGAAGATGTTAATGAAGCGCTCTTGGTTCTGAAGGTGATATAAAACGGCTGCGGAAAGATCGTTGACAGGTGTTGGGGAAAGTGTGCTACACAAAAGAGAAGGGGGAAGGATCAAAGCGCTGCTCTACTTATCGGGACGACACATCCCCTAACTTTCTCTAAAAAGAAGTCGAACTCATTCAAGAGTCGGAGTGGCATAGTGTCCTAGATTCGTGAGCCAGGATACAAATATTGAGAGCTGTTTAACTGTTGGAATGGAGGATCAGGATTCAAATCGATCATAGAAACCTATGGGAGAATATTTGCATTTTTGTTCTGTGCCTTCAAACCAGCTGGAATGTGTCCAGAGGAGGGCGACTAAAATGATCAAGGGTCTGGAGAACAAGCCCTATGAGGAGCGGCTTAGGGAGCTGGGCATGTTTAGCCTGAAGAAGAGAAGGCTGAGAGGAGATATGATAGCCATGTATAAATATGTGAGAGGAAGCCACAGGGAGGAGGGAGCAAGCTTGTTTTCTGCTTCCTTGGAGACTAGGACGTGGAACAATGGCTTCAAACTACAAGAGAGGAGATTCCATCTGAACATTAGGAAGAACTTCCTGACTGTGAGAGTCGTTCGGCAGTGGAACTCTCTGCCCCGGAGTGTGGTGGAGGCTCCTTCTTTGGAAGCTTTTAAGCAGAGGCTGGATGGCCATCTGTCAGGGGTGATTTGAATGCAATATTCCTGCTTCCTGGCAGGGGGTTGGACTGGATGGCCCATGAGGTCTCTTCCAACTCTTTGATTCTATGATTCTATGATTCTATGATTCATTTTTGTATTTTCACAACTCTAAGGTGAACCCCTTCGGCAAGGAACACTCTCTCAGTTTCAAAAAAAGGCAAAGGCAAATCACCTCTGAACAGATCTTGCCAAGGAAAACTCATGATGGGTTTTATTTTTATTTTTATTTGCTTTATTTCTATACCGCATTTTTCAGCCTAATCAGGCGACTCAATGCGGTGTACACGATACAAGTTATCACAACAATGTCATCAGCAATTAAAACACATCATATACAACAGACAAAATCAACAACAATTAATTATCATATCATATCATAAAGCCTCAATGAAATCAGATCCGTTCTCATAATCCTTGTGCCATTCCTATGTTCGATTTTACCGTCTTTCTGTGTTCAGTTGCACTGTTTAGCCAAACGCTTGTTCATAGAGCCAAGTCTTAACCTTCCTCCGGAACACCAGCAGCGAAGGGGCCTGCCTGATGTCTACAGGTTAGGCATACCATAGCCGAGGGGCCACCACCGAGAAGGCCCTGTCCCTTGTCCCCGCCAAACGCGCCTGTGACGCAGGCGGGACCGAGAGCAGGGCCTCCCAGACAATCTTAATGTCCTAGTCGGTTCATAGGTGGAGATGCGTTCGGAGAGGTAAGTGGGGCCGGAACCGTTTAGGGCTTTATAGGCTAACGCCAGCACTTTGAATTGTGCCCGGTAGCAGATTGGCAGCCAGTGGAGCTGGCTCAGCAGAGGAGTGGTATGCTCCCTGAGTGCCGCTCCCGTTAGCAACCTGGCTGCCGAACGCTGGACCATCTGAAGCTTCCGGGCAGTCTTCAAGGGCAACCCCACGTAGAGCGCATTGCAGTAATCTATGCGGGATGTAACCAGAGCGTGGACCACCGTGGCCAAGTCAGACTTCCCAAGGTTCACCTTAGACCTGTGTTTCTCAACCTTCCTAATGAAATGACCTCTTAATTTCATGGCGTAGCTGGCTGAGTGTCAGCTGCATTAAGATCTCTCTGACCAAAAAGGTCATGAGTTCGAAGCCAGACCGGGTTGGAGTGGGTTTCCAACCAATTGTGTGTAGCCTGTTGTCGACCTTTGCAACCCGAAAGACAGTTGCATCTGTCAAGTAGGAAAATAAGGTACCACCTTAAAGTGTGGGGAGGCTAAATTAAGTGATTTATGAGGCCATAAAGAAGACTCCAGCAAAGCATTCCAGCGGGGAAGCATGCGGGGAATGCGGAAGTGCTTCATCAGCATCGCAGATGGACGATGAAAGCGACAGCTCCCCTGGCGGCCAGAAAAAGTTAAATAGCATCTGTGTATGTCTGTATATGCTTGTATGTCAAACATTGGCATTGAATGTTTGCCATATATGTGTACACTGTAATCCGCCCTGAGTCCCCTGCGGGATGAGAAGGGCGGAATATAAAAGCTGTAAATAAATAAATAAATAAATAAATACAGTTCCTCATGTTGTGATGACCCCCAACCATAAAATTATTTTTGCTGCTACTTCATAACTATAATTTTGCTAATGTTAGGGATCGTAATGTAAATGTCTGGATTCAAGGATGTATTTTCAGTCACTGCACCAAATTTAGCACAAATACCCAGTACACCCCAATTTGAATACTGGTCAGGGGCGGCTCAACCCATTACGCAAAGTAAGCATTTGCAGTATAGTTGATTTTGCCCAGGGGCGCTCTTGAGGTGCTCTTAGGGGAAAATAGACCTTGACATATGCGAGTTGTAGTTGCTGCGATTTATAGTTCACCTACAATCAAAGAGCTTTCTGAACTCCACCAATGATGGAATTGAACCAAATATGGCACACAGAACTCCCACGATGAACAGAAAATATATATCAGTGATTGGTTGGTGGAGGGGGGGGGGGGCGCCAAAATACTGTTTGCTTACTGTTCAAAATTACCTAGGGCCGTCTCTGATACTGGTGGGGTTGGGGAGGATTGATTTTGTCATTTGGGAGTTGTAGTTGCCTGGATTTATAGTTCACCTACAAACAAAGAGCATTCTGAACTCCACCAACAATGGAATTGAACTCCCAGTCTTGGCATACAGAATTCCCATGACCAACAGAAAATACTGGAAGGGCCAACAATGTGATGTGGTGGCAAAAAAAGCCAATGGGATTTTGGCCTGCATCAATAGGAGCATAGTGTCTAGGTCCAGGGAAGTCATGCTATCCCTCTATTCTGCTTTGGTTAGACCACACCTGGAATATTGTGTCCAATTCTGGGCACCACAATTCAAGAGAGATATTGACAAGCTGGAATGTGTCCAGAGGAGGGCGACTAAAATGATAAAAGGTCTGGAGAACAAGCCCTATGAGGAGCGGCTAAAGGAGCTGGGCATGTTTAGCCTGAAGAAGAGAAGGCTGAGAGGGGATATGATAGCCATGTATAAATATGTGAGAGGAAGCCACAGGGAGGAGGGAGCAAGCTTGTTTTCTGCTTCCCTGGAGACTAGGACGCGGAACAATGGCTTCAAACTACAAGAGAGGAGATTCCATCAGAACATGAGGAAGAACTTCCTGACTGTGAGAGCTGTTCAGCAGTGGAACTCTCTGCCCCGGAGTGTAGTGGAGGCTCCTTCTTTGGAAGCTTTTAAACAGAGGCTGGATGGCCATATGTCAGGGGTGATTTGAATGCAATATTCCTGCTTCTTGGCAGGGGGTTGGACTGGATGGCCCATGAGGTCTCTTCCAACTCTTTGATTCTATGATTCTATGTCCTTCGGGAGATGTTAGCAGAGTACAAATAAAGTTAATAATAAATAATAATAAATAGTTCACCTACAATTAAAAAGCATTTTGAACCCAATCAATGATAGAATTGGGCCAAACTTCCCACACAGAACCCCATGTCTTGAAGGGACTCACTGGTGCGGGCCGCTTTGCATGCTCTCCCTCACCCGCACATGCGCATCACATTGCCATGCGCTGAGCACACATGCTTTCCTCTTCCCGCTTGGAGTCTCAGAAACAGCCCTCCCCTTGGCTGAGAGGCTGGCCAACCACAGTGTTGAAGGGCTTTTGGTGGGAGGATTTGCTGTCTGTTTCCGCAGAGAGATCTTCAGCCTTCTCTGCCAAAGGGGTCCCAAAGACCATCAGAAATATATGTTTTCAGATCGTCTTTGGTGATCCCTCTGAAATCCCCTCATGACCCCCCAGGAATTCCAATCCCCTTGTTGAGAGACGCTGCACTATCTAACAAAATTTGAAAAAAATTCCGTTCCTGGCTTGAAAGGGTTATTTTCTGTTTAACTGTGCAGTCCTTGCTTTGAACGTAGTTATACTCCGGGAACTTTGTTTTTTAGGCTGCCACAAACTATGCTGAATTGGTTGAGACTTCATTGAAAAACTAGAGCAAAACATGCTGCAGGATGTCTTCCAAAATCAAAGTTTTTGCAGTTTAATAAACCTGTTGCATGTTTTTATGATACAGTTAGGAAATGACATTAATAACCCGTGAACAAAAATCGTGTTACATAGTGATATTCCTTTGAAATATCTCCGACAGCTCCTTGTGTTTATGTCTCCTTGTAGTGTGCCTTCAAGTCTTTTGTGACTTATGGCTCGCCTAAGATGACCCTATCACAGTGGGTTTGCCTTTGCCTTCTCCTGAGGCTGAGAGATTGTGACTTGCCCAAATTCACCCAGTGAACCTCCATGATTTCAAGTCTGGTCTACTAGATTCCTATTCCAATGCTCGAACCATTACACCAGGGGACCTCAAACCTTTTAAACAGAGGGGTAGGTCATGGACCCTCAAACTGTTGGAGGGCCGGATTATAATTTGAAAAAAACAACTATGCACACTGCACATATCTTATTTGTAGTGCAAAAACACTTAAAAACAATACAATAATTAAAATGAAGAACAATTTTAACAAATATAAACTTATTAGTATTTCAATGGGAAGTGTGGCCTGCTTTTGGCTGATGAGATAGGGTTGTTGTTGTTGTTGTTGTTGTTGTTGTTGTTGTTGTGTGCTTTCAAGTCATTTCAGACTTACGTTGATCCTGAGCGAGGGCCAGGCAAATGACCCTGGAGGGCCTTTGTTTGGGGACTCCTGCACTACACCATATTACAAGGGGCATTCATTAAAGATTCCCCCTGACCCACTTCCTGTAGACTGAGAGCAATGAAACTTGGCATAGTTATGAGTCTTTCAGAAGGCTGAGAGGAGATATGATAGCCATGTATAAATATGTGAGAGGAAGCCACAGGGAGGAGGGAGCAAGCTTGTTTTCTGCTTCCCTGGAGACTAGGACGTGGAACAATGGCTTCAAACTACAAGAGAGGAGATTCCAACTGAACATGAGGAAGTCCTTCCTGACTGTGAGAGCCGTCCAGCAGTGGAACTCTCTGCCCTGGAGTATACTGGAGGCTCCTTCTTTGGAAGCTTTTAAACAGAGGCTGGATGGCCATCTGTCAGGGGTGATTTGAATGCAATATTCCTGCTTCTTGGCAGGGGGTTGGACTGGATAGCCCATGAGGTCTCTTCCAACTCTTTGATTCTATGATTCTATAGGGACACATGCTTCTCTCATCCTTGTAAGCAACTGTAAACACCACGCTTGTAGAAGTCAACTGGTTGTGACTTCGGAAATCAGAGTCTCATCATCTGAAAAATGCTTGCCCTTCAAAAATAACTTCATTTTTGGAAAGAGATGGAAGTCCAATGGTGTGAGGTTGGGTGAATAAGGGGGATGCAGTAGAATTTCAAAGCCACAGGAGCATGCTTCCATTTGGGCAACAGGTGAGTTGTGAACTGGTGCATTGTCTTGCAGAAGGGTGACACCTTTGGTGAGCATGCCACATTGTCTCTTGGTTTTGATGGCCTCCCGCAACTTCCGCAGTAGTGAAGCATAGTGTGCCCCAGTGACCCTTTGTAAGGAAATCCATCAATACTACTCTGTGCTGGTCTCAAAATACTATGAGCATGACCTTGCCTGCTGAGAGTTGGCCACGTGCCTTCTTTGGAGGTGGTGAGTCATGATACTTCCATTGCATGGACTGGACTTTAGTCTCAGGATCATAGTGATGGACCCAGCTTTTATCCTGTGTGATCGGTCTGTTGAAAATGTCTTCCTGGTTTCCACGGCACATCATCGTCAATAGAGCCTGAGAGCATTTGACTCATTCCTGCTTCTGGAAAGGTGTGAGCAGCCAGGGACCCAGCGAGTGGACACCTTATGCATGTGAAGATGGTCTTGGATGATATTTTCTACAGACCCCACACTAATCTTGACATTTTGGGCTAGGTGGCGAATGGTTGTGTGGCAATTTTTCCAAAATGGCAACCTCCACTTGCTGGATGGTGTGTTCATCAATAGCAGAGTGGGGACGCCCTAGAATTGAAGCTGTTTGCACCAAAGTCTGACCACATTTGAATGTACAATGACAGTTCTTGACTACATCATATGATGGGGAATTCTCACCATAAACCTCTTTCATCTCATCAGACATCTCCTTTGGTATGCAGCCTTTCATAAAATCATAGAATCATAGAGTTGGAAGAGACCTCATGGGCCATCCAGTCCAACCCCCTGCCAAGAAGCAGGAAAATTGCATTCAAAGCACCCCTGACAGATGGCCATCCAGCCTCTGTTTCAAAGCCTCCAAAGAAGGAGCCTCCACCACACTGGGGCAGAGAGTTCCACTGCTGAACAGTTCTTCCTAATGTTTAGATGGAATCTCCTTTCTTGTAGTTTGAAGCCATTGTTCCATGTCCTAGTCTCCAGGGAAGCAGAAAACAAGCTTGCTCCCTCCTCCCTATGATTTCCTCTAACATATTTATACATGGCTAATATGTCTCCTCTCAGCCTTCTCTTCTTCAGGCTAAACATGCCCAGCTCTTTAAGCTGCTCCTCATAGGGCTTGTTCTCCAGACCCTTAATCATTTTAGTTGCCCTCCTCTGGACACATTCCAGCTTGTCAGCACCTCCCTTCAATTGTGGTGCCCAGAATTGGACACAGTATTCCAGATGTGGTTTAACCAAGGCAGAATAGAGGGGTAGCATGACTTCCTTGGATCTAGACACTATACTCCCATTGATGCAGGTCAAAATCTCATTGGCTTTTTTGCCGCCACATCACATTGTTGCCTCATGTTTAACTTGTTGTCCACGAGGACTCCAAGATCTTTTTTCACACGTACTGCTCTCGAGAGCAGAGCAGTCCTTTCGAGTAAAGGAACTTGAGGACTGCTCTGTATTCCACTGGGCCCATTACCAAACCTCTCTCCACTTCAGCACCTGTAAAATCAAGACCATTATCAGTTCTGAGTTGTAAATTGGCACGTAACCTATAGAGACTTATATCATTACACGTGCAGTTTCAGTGTCCTGTGATAATTAGAAGTGCGTCAGGGAAAATCTTTAATGAATGCCCCTCGTATATCTTGCTATCCCTTTAAAGTTCTGATCCTTATTTTGTTTAATCCATTTTTCTATTGTTGTTGACTAGTTAAAAAAAACCAAATGAAGAGCATTAAAATTAATGGAGCATTATTAAGGTGTGTCGCGTGACCTCTTTCTCTCAGAAATGTACAAAATTAGCTGAGAGCACAAATTATGAAGTTGCTAAGACACTTCAGTGCTAAATTAAAAAACGAATGAATGATGATAAACATATATTATGTTTTTCAACCATAATCTTTGCAGCAAAGGGAGATAGTCCTGCTATCCAAGGATAATTGATACTTTAAGAGTTGAAGCTGCAGAATACATAAACTTGCTTCAACTTAATCGACAATGATGTGTCGGTTGTGAAACATGAAATTATACTCATTTTTGAAGTGAGTGTATCTTAGCAATTGCTGCAGCCACACTCCAAAAAAAGCTCAACCATGTGTTGATCTTTACGAACAAGTCAGGCCTGATGGGTTTTCATTTTTTGGAGGAAGGGGCTTGTTGGAATGCTAATAGGACATCTTGATGTCTCATTGATTATCAATATCTCAAAATGATTGACAGTACACCTGATGAATCTAATCTCAATATGTTATTCCTGGAAAAAGGCATCCCTTTCCCCTACTTCAGCAACAGACAATCTAAAGGTTTTTGCTCCACTGGATATAAAGTTGGGATGGGAGATTCTAAGGCAGTGTTTCACAACCTGGGGGTCAGGATCCCTGGGGGGGGTCGCGAGGGGGTGTCAGAGGGGTCACCAAGACTATCAGAAAATACAGTATTTTCTGTTGGTCATGGGAGTTTGTTGTGGGAAGTTTGGCCCAATTCTATCATTGGTGTGGTTCAGAATACTCTTTGATTGTAGGTGAACTATAAATCCCAGTAGCTACAACTCCCAAATGTCAAGGTTTATTTTCCCCAAACTTCACTAGTGTTCACATTTGGGCAGATTGAGTATTTGTGCCAAGTTTGGTCCAGAGTCCACAGTGCTCTCTGGATGTAGGTGAACTACAACTCCCAAACTCAAGGTCAATGCCCACCAAACCCTTCAGGTATTTTCTGTCGGTCATGGGAGTTCTGTGTGCCAAATTTGGTTTGATTCCATCGTTGGTGAAGTTCAGAGTGCTCTTTGATTGTAAATGAACTATAAATCCCAGTAACTACAACTCTCAAATGACAAAATTAATTGTCCACATGCTTGTGAACTTGCTTGTGACTTGTGAACAAGTCAGCCATAGCAGAGCACCTGATGAACCAGCCTGGACACAGCATATTATTTGAGAACACAGAAATGCTGGACCACTCCAACAACCACCATGTCAGACTACACAGAGAAGCCATTGAAATCCACAAGCATGTGGACAATTTCAACAGAAAGGAGGAGACCATGAAAATGAACAAAATCTGGCTACCAGTATTAAAAAACTCTAAAATTACAACAGCAAAACAGCAGAGAGGAAACAACCAGGCACATCTTAACACCTCTCAACAAAACATTTTCCCAGGCTCAGCCAGGCCTTCAAATGCTAATGAAGGTGGTCAGCTGAAACATTCACACCTAGCTTCAGCAGGGAAGAGCTCTGTGCCCCACCCCAGTCATTCCACAGATATATAAACCCATTTTCCTATTTCCAACAGACCTCACTACCTCTGAGGATGCTTGCCATAGATGCAGGCAAAACGTCAGGAAAAATGCCTCTAGAACATGGCCATATAGCCCGAAAAAACCCACAAGAACCTAGTAAATCTCAACTCCATTAGCAACAGAAAACTAACTCCCCTTGAGATCCTGCCTGTCCATGTTTTGCGCAAAACCCACTGCCCTTTTCTTAGGCATAGAACATTGAATTTCTCATGAATTCTTCATACAACAGAAGTGATATCAGAGACAAAATATAGTCCTATGACTTTAACATAATTTCTCTTTTTCCTATATATTTGTTATCAGGTGAAGAGGCAAGTGAAGTTTGGAAAACTTCCCTGATGTATTGTGTGCATTTTGGTTGTGTTTGGTGGATTCGGCGGGTTTCGTGTTTTGCTGAATATGTGTCCTCTTTTTGAGCTAGTCGCTCTCTGGTGGAGCCCTACCTCATCAGGTTATTGTTTTCTAATGCGAGGGACAGCCATATATGCCAGTCTGAGTTCAGTGAATGCAATGCACATGCATAGACGGATATCATCAGTGTAATTACATCTTCATTTCTACAAGAGCTCTTGAGTAAAGAATTTTGGTCAATTATCCATCTGTTCACAGATTAATTAACTGATTACGCTAAAAGTTCTGGGCATGCTATGAAAATCTCGACACAGGTGTCTTTTGAGAAATGCTGCATGGCACATGAGATCATTCAAATTTATTGCCGTCTCTGGGCTTTACATCCTAGACTTTGTATGGAAAGGGGTCCCACTTCAGTCACCCTTAGATCTATATATAAAAATGCTCTGTGCATAATGAGTACCTTAAAAACAAAAGAACCAATGAACGAAATCACACCAAATTTGGCAACAAAACGTCTCACAACACACGGAATGACCATCACTCAAAAAATTATGATTTTGTCATTTGGGAGTTGAAGTTGCAGGGATTTATTTCGGGCACTTTTACCCCGCCCTTCTCAACCCCCGAAGGAGGACTCAGGGCGGCTTACAGAAAAGGCACGATTCGATGCCTGTACAAATTTACATACAATATACAAAACCATAATTAAAACAGTTATCGTAGTCAAAACAATCAAACAACCGGTACATAGCACATCATATAAAACATCATATAAAACATCATATATATACACTATTCTCGTGCTCAGTGTTTCGTTTTCCAGAGTTCCATAGGTCTAATCCATTTATCATTCCTAATCATCGTCAAAGGTTCTTTCTTTATCTGCCCGTTTGTCCGAATGCCTGGTCCCAGATCCACGTTTTTAGTTTTTTCCTAAAGGATAGGAGCGTTGTTGCAGATCTAATTTCCCCAAGGAGTGAATTCCACAGGCGGGGGGGCACCACCGAGAAGGCCCTGCTCCTCGTCCCCGCCAATCTCACTTGTGATAGAGGTCGGGTCGAGAGCAGGGCCTCCCCAGAAGATCTTAGACCCCGGAGTAGGACGTAGAGGGAGATCCGTTCGGACAGATACACTGGGCTGGAACCGTATAGGGTTTTGTCGGTCAAAACCAGCACTTTGAATTGTGCTCGGAACTGGATCGGCAGCCAGTGGAGCTGACACAACAGGGGGGTGGTATGCTCCCTGTATGACACCCCAGTGAGCAGTCTGGCTGCCTCCCGCTGGACTAGTTGGAGTTTCCGAGAAGATTTCAAAGGCAACCCCACGTAGAGTGCGTTGCAGTAATCTAATCGGGATGTAACAAGAGCGTGGACCACTGTGGCCAGATCCGACTTCCCAAGGTACGGGCGCAGCTGGCGCACAAGTTTTAATTGTGCAAAAGCTCTCCCGGCCACCGCTGAGACCTGGGCTTCCAGGCTCAGCGATGAGTCCAGGATCACTCCCAAGCTGCGAACCTGCGTCTTCAGGGGGAGTGTAACCCCATCTAACACAGGCTGTAACCCTATGCCCTGTTCGGCCTAACGACTGACCAGTAGGACCTCTGTCTTGTCTGGATTCAGTTTCAATTTGTTAGCTCTCATCCAGTCCAACACAGTCCGATTTATAGTTCCAGGGAAGTTCCAACCCTTCCCTGAAAGCCGTGGATTTCTTAGACCATGCTTAGGCCCTATTCATCCCAAGATGGTTCCATCCCTTCAGTTATCTCTGAATGGCTCTCACAGCAGGGCACTGCTAAACACAAGCAATGAACCATACAGCGCCAGGGAGTCAGCAAAATGCCCCCTGCTGCCAAGTCTAGCATGTCCCTGGGAAATTAGGGCTTGTTGGCCATTGGTGGAAGAGAAGTAAGACTCCTATCTCTCAAGGTCATTCATCAAGAGCTCAGTGGCCACCACCCTCCAAGCCAAATATTAATCTGCCCTCCTTCAAGGTCCCCAAATGTGGAGACGTGGCAGTGAGTTCCTTTCTACAAAAGCAGAGATAGCAATGGACCAGGGAGAGGGGGGAAATATTTGTGACAGTAATTATCCTCTACCATGTTATCCTGGGCCTTTCATTATGTGGGCCTCCCGTTCCCAGCAGTGGTAATTACTCCTGCGCGCGACAGAGCAATATTAAGACTTGATGAACCCGCTGTTGTGTTGAGTCTTTGTGCTTCGCAAGACCCATTTGGCTGCGGCTTCCTTTGCACAGACATCCTTCCCTGTTCTCTTTGCCCGAAACCATTAACTTGATTCCACTCACTGCTGCTGCTGTACAGATACACACACACCGCACGCATGTACGCTCTGGATACAGAATTATATTCGTCTGGATCCGTCCAACAATGTCCTGCCTGGGGACTCTGGATACTAAGCTTTAATTATCTTGAAATATGAGGAGCCGCAGGGCCCAGGCTATGGTGAGACAGATACGGAGGAGAGGGATATTCTCATATTGCCTTGTGTTGTCTTCTTTGGAAACAGCTGTTCCCAATGTTGGTCCTGGCAGGGCAGGAGAATGGCATGCATCCAGGCTGGCTATTGCTTTCTTTATTTCCCCGGAGCCTCAGTAGCGGCATCACGATGTGCCACCAAACAAGACACACATAATGAATGAGTCCAGCTCCCTTTGCTTTAATGAACTTGTGTTGGAAGCATCCAAAGCAAGCTTTTGAGTCACACATATCTCTTCTGTGGGCTTTGATGTTCGAAGCAGACTAGGACAAAGACACAGCATCATTGAAGTGTTTCTTTTTTTCAGTCTTATTTCTTTATCTATCTACATCAGTGGTTCTCAACGTGACATCTTTCCCCAGGGCAGGCATGTAGCCGGGGGGGGGGGGGGGGGGGGGGCTTGAGGTGCTTCACCCCCCCCCCCACCCGAAATTCTCATGGTGGTTCGTGAAAAGGCCTTACTGGTGCATTATTTAAACTGTTATGTTTATTCATATCATGATCTGATCACCATGCTCAATATATCCCATTGCATGGGGCTATTGGGGTAATGATACAAAAGGTTTGCTAGGGTAGACCCTCTTTCATAGAATCATAGAATCAAAGAGTTGGAAGAGACCTCATGGGCCATCCAGTCCAACCCCCTGCCAAGAAGCAGGAATATTGCATTCAAATCACCCCTGACAAATGGCCATCCAGCCTCTGCTTAAAAGCTTCCAAAGAAGGAGCCTCCACCACGCAGATAGTTCCACTGCTGAACGGCTCTCACAGTCAGGAAGTTCTTCCTAATGTTCAGATGGAATCTCCTCTCTTGTAGTTTGAAGCCATTGTTCCGCGTCCTAGTCTCCAAGGAAGCCGAAAACAAGCTTGCTCCCTCCTCCCTGTGGCTTCCTCTCACATATTTATACATGGCTATCATATCCCCTCTCAGCCTTCTCTTCTTCAGGCTAAACATGCCCAGCTCCTTAAGCCGCTCCTCATAGGGCTTGTTCTCCAGACCCTTGATCATTTTAGTCGCCCTCCTCTGGACACATTTCAGCTTGCCAATATCTCTCTTGAATTGTGGTGCCCAGAATTGGACACAATATTCCAGATGTGGTCTAACCAAAGCAGAATAGAGGGGTAGCATTAATTCCTTAGATCTAGACACTATGCTCCTATTGATGCAGGCCAAAATCCCATTGGCTTTTTTTGCTGCCACATCACATTGTTGGCTCATGTTTCACTCAGACTCAGCCCCCCCCCAAAACCCACCCCCCCCCCCCTGAAACCCCCCCTGAAAAAACCTCACCCCCCCCCCCCCCCGAATCGAAATCCTGGCTACGGGCCTGCCCCAGGGGATTGTTTCTTGCCCTCCTTTAGGAAACTGGAACTCCCAAAGACCCAAAACACTGTAAATAACTCAAAATAAGTTTTATTGATCACAAAGAGTTATTTCTTTAAAGAAGTGAGCTGGAAACTTTAGAGGAGGAAAGGAAAATATACGTTACAGTCTCAGTTAGTCCTGGGTCCAAGGAGTTGGAAGCTGAGAAGCTTTTCCAAGTTTCCTCTTTCCTCAATGGCTGTGAATGCCGGAGCAAACCACAACCCCAGTTCAAATGGCCTATGTTTGAAGACTCAGGATTTTCCTCTGATGCCAAAAGAACTGGTTTGAAGGCGCTTGAGACTTCCAACGTCGTTCAGGTTGGTCTGAACATGAAGCACAAGTCTCAAGGGTAAAAAAACAAACTCAGAATTGGTGCTGAGAGGTAATTTAATCAGGGTCTTTTAGAGTCAAGTCTCTTACTTACGTCCATCTGATAGAAACTCTGATGGCAGAATGAAAGAGAGGGAAGCACTCCCCTCCTCCAGGAAGAGGTGGAGCCAAAGAATTGAGCTGAGAAAGCAATTCAAGTGGTGTGAATAACATTGATTGGCAGCTATAAATAACCAATCAATCCAACTATACATAAGCAGGGTAAAAAGGCAGGATTAAGCATGATACAACAGTTTAAATCTTGCAACTAACAGTTCTACACATAGGTGGCGCCACTCGCGTCATCACATGCTGCGATCCCTTAATATAGTTCCTCATGCTGTGGTGGCCCCCAACCACAAAATTATTTTCGTTGCTACTTCATAACTGTAGTTTTGCTACTGTTATGAATCGTCATGTAAATATCTGATATGTAGGATGTATTTCCATTCACTACGCCCAAATTTGAATACTGGTGGTGTTGGGAGAGATTGATTTTGTCATTTGGGAATTGTAGTTGCTGAGATTTATAGTTCACCTACAATCAAAGAGCATTCTGAACTCCACCAATGAGAGAATTGAACCAAACTTGGCAAACAGAACACCCATGACCAAAAGAAAATACTGGAAGGGTTTGGTGAGCATTGACCTTGATTTTGAGTTGTAGTTCGTGACCGTATCTCTCTCCATGAACCATCTCGAGCCCTCCGTTCTTCTGGGGAGGCCCTTCTTTCGCCCCTGCCAGTCTCCCAGACTCGTCTGGTGAGTACAAGCTTTTTCCTCTGTGGCTCTCCGACTCTGGAACTCACTTCCTGGAGAGACTAGGAAAGCCCCTACCCTAGAAACCTTTAAAAAGAACCTCAAAACCTGGCTCTTCCGCTGCGCATTTGATGAATAGATTTACATCCTCATACTAGTGTTTAGTTTTAACGGTTTCTGTTATTGGAGTGCATTCCCCCCATAGGAAAGCTTTGCTTCATGACCTCCACTAAAACGAGCTCTCCTCCGCAAATAATCTGTCCTTGTTTATCTCGTGTTTATCTCGCCTGAGTTTAATCTGTTTCTACCCAGTTTTCTTTTATCCATTACATGTAGCTCGCCCATGTTATTGTGATTGTGTTTATTGTAATCTTATATTGCTATGTTGTCTTTTGTTTTATGTAATTGCGCTATTGTTTATTTTTTGCGTTTTCGGTTTCATTTCATTTCATGTAATTGTTGTTTTGGGCTTGGCCTCATGTAAGCCGCACCGAGTCCCCATCGGGGAGATGGAGCGGGGTACAAATTATTATTATTATTATTTATTTACTTTACTTATATACCGCTGTTCTCAGCCCGAAGGCGACTCACAGCGGTTCACAACCAATAAAGCAGCAAAAATTCAATGCAACAGTATAAAAACATTTAACAACTTAACACATTACATAAATTAGACAATTACTACAGTAACCAATCACTATCGTCTCATCATCAAAACCATAATCCAGATTCGTCATCCATTGTTCCATTCCTGTGTTCATTACCAATCATTGCACTAGTTATTCGAACGCCTGCACAAACAACCAGGTCTTCACTTTTTTGCGGAATACCATTAGAGATGGTGCTAGTCTAATGTCCGTAGGAAGGGCGTTCCACAGCCGAGGAGCCACCACCGAGAAGGCCCTATCTCTCGTTCCCGCCAGCCGTGCTTGAGAAGCAGGCGGGATCGAGAACAGGGCCTCCCTGGAAGATCTCAAAGTCCTGGTGGGTTCATAGTCAGAGTTTTTTTATTATTATTATTATTATTATTATTATTATTATTATTATTGTTTACCTACCCTACAGGTAGAGCACTGTGGACTCAATCAATGATAGATCTGGACCAAACTTGGTAAGAATACTCAATATGCCCAACTGTGAACACTAGTGGAGTTTAGGGGAAATAGACCTTGACATTTGGGAGTTGTGGTTGCTGGGATTTATAGTTCACCTAATCAAAGAGCATTCTGAACCCCACCAATGATAGAATTGGGCCAAACTTCCCACACAGAACCCCCAAAGCCTTGAAGCGACTCACTGGTGTGAGTCTCCCTCCAGCCTCACACGCTCTCCCTCGCCCCACACATATGCCCCACACTGTCAAGCGCCGAACACGCCTGCTCTCCCCTCCCTGTTTGGAGTCTCATAAACAGCCCTCCACTTGGCTGAGACGCAGGTGAGAGGCCAGTCAATCACAGCGAAGGAGGATTAGCAGTCTGTTTCCAAAAAGGAAGAGAAGGACAGGTAGAGAGATCATAGAATCATAGAATCAAAGAGTTGGAAGAGACCTCATGGGCCATCCAGTCCAACCCCCTGGCAAGAAGCAGGAATGTTGCATTCAAATCACCCCTGACAGATGGCCATCCAGCCTCTGTTTAAAAGCTTCCAAAGAAGGAGCCTCCACCACACGCCAGGGCAGAGAGTTCCACTGCTGAACGGCTCTCACAGTCAGGAAGTTCTTCCTCATGTTCAGATGGAATCTCCTTTCTTGTAGTTTGAAGCCATTGTTCCACGTCCTAGTCTCCATGGAAGCAGAAAACAAGCTTGCTCCCTCCTCCCTGTGGTTTCCTCTCACATATTTATACATGGCTATCATATCTCCTCTCAGCCTTCTCTTCTTCAGGCTAAACATGCCCAGCTCCTTAAGCCGCTCCTCATAGGGCTTGTTCTCCAGACCTTTGATCATTTTAGTCACCCTCCTCTGGACACATTCCAGCTTGTCAATATCTCTCTTGAATTGTGGTGCCCAGAATTGGACACAATATTCCAGGTGTGGTCTAACCAAAGCAGAATAGAGGGGTAGCATTACTTCCCTAGATCTAGACACTATGCTCCTATTGATACAGGCCAAAATCCCATTGGCTTTTTTTGCCGCCATCAACCTTCTCTGCCAAAAGGATTCCTATGACCATCCGAAATGTATGTTTTCCGATGGTCTTTGACGTCCCATCTGAAACCCGCTCACGACCCTCCCCCCGAGGGTCCTGACTCCCAGGTTGAGAAACGCTGATCTACATCCAATGCTTATTGGGAGAAAGAAGCAGGAGGCTGGATTCATGCTAGAGCTGCTGAAAGTCCTCTCCAGTTTTCTAGGAGGAAGCAGCACATTTTTTCATGATAGATTTTTTTCCTAGCCAAGGGAAAATGTAGGTTATGCAAATGTTCACCTTTTAGAAAAACACTTCTCACTTGCCACATTTCATCTCTTGCCTTTTTTCTTCTTAGCAGAATTATGTGACTGATCCTTCTAAATCATGCAAGATCTAGGATAAATGCTACATAGGCAATCAAAGTTCAGTCGCGGATGACGTCACGGAAGACAACAGACATAAATAGGCAAGACTTATTTTTTCAGGCACCAAAAATGTGGCAGAAACAGGGGCAGTGCCAAAAATGTTCACACAGTGACAGTTATGCATAGCTTAGCTCTTGTACAGTTAGCCCTCCACATTGCCTGGGGTTAGGGGTTGGTCCCTCATGAAAGTTTAAAAAATGGATATGAGATAATGACTCTGCATTTTATATGGGTTTTAATCTGTTTGACTGATATGTGTTTAAATTGCTTATATGTTTAGATTGTTTATATTTTGATGAGATGCGTTTTATTGTTTACCTGTGTGACATTGAATTTTTGCTGGATTTGTAAGCCGCCTTGAGTCCCCTCCGGGGTCAAGAAAGGGTAGAAAGGAAGTAAATCAATTAATAAAAATGCAAACTAAAACACCTGCTATTTTTTTAACCCAAGAAAACATTTATTTATTTATTTATTTATTTACGGCATTTATATGCCGCCCTTCTCACCCCGAAGGGGACTCAGAGTGCCTTACAAGGTATATATTACATACAATATATTATATTATTAGCATAATACAATATCAACATTAAACATTGCTATATTGTACCATACCACTATATCGTAATATTATTAGTAATATTACATGTAATATAAATATATAATTATAATATATTGTTATTGTTATTATATTGCATGACATTATAATATTATAAATATTATATGTATATACAACATATTATATTATATTATGCTAGCCGTCCCCTGCCACATGTTGCTGTGGCCCACACTGGGGTTCTGTTTGGGAGGTTTGGCCCAATTCTATCGTTGGTGGAGTTCAGAATGCTCTGTGATTGTAGATGAACTATAAATCCCAGCAACTACAACTCCCACATGTCAAGATTCTATTTTCCTCAAACACCACCAGTGTTCACATTTGGGCATATTGAGTATTCGTGTAGAGTTTGGTCCAGATCCATCATTGTTTGTGTCCACTGTGATCTCTAGATGTAGGTGAACTACAATTCCAAAACCAAAGGACACTACCCACCAAACCCTTCCAGCATTTTCTGTTGGTCATGGGAGAACTGTGTGCCAAGTTTGGTTAAATTCCATCATTGCTGGTGGGGTTCCGAATGCTCTTTGATTGTAGGTGAACTATAAATCACAGCAACTACAACTCCCAAATGACAAAATCAATTTTTTTGAGTGAAGGACATACATTGTTTTGTTAGGTGTCTTGTGTCTAAATTTGGTGTCAATTTGTCCAGTGGTTTTTGAGTTCTGTTAATCCCACAAACTAACATTACATTTTTATTTATATAGATTATATTATTAGAATAGCACAGGAGACAAGGTGGAACTGTCCCCTGGCCCCCTCTCTCTTCACTCTGGCTCAGAGTGACAGTTGGTGCTGGGAGGAGGGGTCTCCAGCTGATGGCATCTTTACATCCTCTATGGCAGTGTTTCTCAATCTTCCTAATGCCGCAACCCCTTAAGACAGTTCCTCATATGTGGTGACCCTCAACCAAAACATTATTTTCGTTGCTACTTCATAACTGTCATTTTGCTACTGTTATGAATCATAATGTAAATATCAGATATGCAGGATGTATTTTCATTCACTGGACCAAATTTGGCACAAATACCCGATACACCCAAATTTGAATACTGGTGGGGTTGGGGGGTTGATTTTGTCATTTGAGAGTTGTCGTTGCTGGGATTTATAGTTCACCTACAACTAAAGAGGATTCTGAACTCCACAAACAATGGAATTGAACCAAACTTGGCACACAGAACTCCCGTGACCAACGGAAAATACTGGAAGGGTTTAGTGGGCATTGACCTTGAGTTTTGGAGCTGTAGTTCACCAACATCCAGAGAGCAACTCTCAAACAATGATAGATCTGGACCAAAGTTGGCACAAATACTCAATAGGCCCAAATATGGACCCTGGTGGAGTTTGGGGGAAAATAGATCTACACATTTGGGAGTTGTAGTTGCTGGGATTTATAGTTCACCTACAATCAAAGAGCATTCTGAACCAAGCCCACAATTGATCTGCACCAAACTTGGCACACTACCTACATGGTCAATATTGGGTACTCAACCTCCTTGCCTTGAAGGGACTTGCTGGCGTTAGCCTCCCTCCAGCCTCGCATGCTCTCCCTTGCCCACACTTGTGTACCACACTGCCATGCACCGAGCATGCCTGCTCTCCCCTCCCCACTTCGAGTCACAACAGTCCTCCTCCAATCACAGTCCTCCTCCAATCACAGTGGAAAAGAGAAGAACAGGCGGAGACATCCTCAGCCTTCTCTGCCAAAGGGGTTCCTAAGACCATCAGAAATATATGTTTTCTGATGGTCTTTGGTGACCCTTCTGAAACCCCCTCCCCCCCTCCAGTGGTCCCGACCCCCAGTTTGAGAAACGCTGCTTTGTGGTCAACCTCTGCCAAAAGTTGATCATAGAATCATGCTGGAGGACATACAGATACCTAGAGATATATTTCCAGACGATACAACTATGGGAGCTGAAATGGAATCATAGTTTTGCAAACGTGCTTTGTGAAAGGGTCTCCCAGGGCCTACTCCAACACACTGGCTCTCTATGCCTGCTTGTAAACATACCCAAGTATTTAGATTTGTCCTCTAATTTGTCGTGGACCTGATCTAGGTCAGCCGGCTTGAAAAGGTAACTGACAGATGGAGTGCCTTAGACAAGGAGCGCATGAGAAATGAAGTGGTGTGTCCAAGATGACCTCCAATTCGATCATGTTTTTCCAGAGGGAACTCTCCATGTAGGCAGAGTGTTGGGGACTGTTCAACCATCAGGACAGGTTTATTAATCTACCTGGCATCCCCTGTTCTTCCTCAGCCCTGGAATCACCTGACAAGTTTGCCTTTCAGAGGAGAGACCAGAGTCTCTCTTGCCGTGAAGGCAAAGAACAGAAGGCACAAAGTTCCAAACTGGAGCACTGAATGCATAATAATGGAGATGGCTCTAAAAGGATAAGAAAAATGGCATTTACAAAGTGTCTCCCAAAAGTGTGAATTGCCCACGGTCACCCAATAGCTTTCATAGCTGAGTGGGGATTTTAACCCTGGTCTCCAGAGTCATAGTCCAACACTCAGTCTATTACACCATTATTATTATTTGAAACAAAACAAGATGAGTCCACTGCAGACGAGTTCACTTTGCTGGCTGTTGTATTGGATCACGCGTCGGACACTTCCCAAGTGTCTAGGACTGTGTGATGTATTGGCGAATAATACATGCAGATCCCAGTAAGGTGGCATTCTGCAGTTGGCAGATGGTAATCTTGTCAGTGCCAATTGTGTTTAAGTGCAGACCAAGGTCTTTAGGCATTGTACCCAGTGTGCTGATCACCACTGGGACCACCTTGACTGGCTTGTGCCAGAGTCTTTGCAGTTCGCTCTTTAAATCCTCATATCGTGTCAGCTTTTCCAGTTGTTTCTCTTCAATCCTGCTGTCACTTGGGATTGCAACATCGACAATCCATATTTTGTTTTTTAACACAATCGTAAGGTCAGGAGTATTGTGCTCCAAAACTCTGTCTTAATTCGGAAGTCCCAGAGGACTTTATTATTATTATTATTATTATTATTATTATTATTATTATTATTTTACTGACACAAAAGCACAGTATGTCACAGCAAACGAGATCTATATGATGGATTTCGTATCACAAAATCACAAGTCGAACACTTCCCAAGCGTCTAGGACTGTGTGATGTATTTTCGAATGATGCGTAAGGTGGCCTTTTGCAGTTGACAGGTCGCGATGTTGTCGATGTTGATTGTTTCCAAATGCCGGCTGAGATCTTTTGGCACGGCACCCAGTGTGCCAATGACCACTGGGACCACCTGTACTGGTTTATGCCAGAGTCTTTGCAGTTCGATTTTGAGGTCTTGATAGCGGCTGAGTTTTTCCTGTTGTTTTTCCTCACTGCAACTGTCACCTGGAATGGCGACATCAATAATCCAGACTTTTTTCTTTTCCACAGTCATGATGTCTGGTGTATTGTGTTCCAAAACTTTGTCAGTCTAGATTCGAAAGTCCCACAGTATTTTTGCATGTTCATTTTCCACAACCTTTGCGGGTTTATGGTCCCACCAATTCTTTACTGCTGACAGGTGGTACTTGTGACATAAGTTCAGTGAATCATCTGGGCCACAGAGTTGTGTCTTTGTTTGTAGTCCATCTGTGCGATTTTCTTGCAACAGCTGAGGAGATGGTCCATGGTTTCATCAGCTTCCTTGCACAGTCTGCATTTTGGGTCATCCGTTGATTTTTCAATCCTGACCAAATTGCATTGGTTCTGATGGCTTGCTCCTGGGCTGAAAGAATCAGGCCTTCTGTCTCCTTCTTCAGGGTTCCATTCATGAGCCATAACCAGGTCTTCTCCTCATCAACTTTTCCTTCAATCTTCTCCAGGAAGTGCCCATGTAAGGCTTTGTTGTGCCAGCTGTCAGCTCTGGTTTGTAGTGCAGTTTTCTTGTACTGACTCTTTGTCTACTGTGCTTTGAGAGGTTTCCGATTATTGACTTAAATTAAAGCAGGTTCTTGGCTTTCCTTTACATATTCTGCCAGGGTGTGTTTTTCTTCTTCGACTGCTTGATGATAATAATAACAATTATTATTATTATTATTATTATTAAGTTATTGTGGGTTTTTTCGGGCTATAGGGCCATGTTCTAGAGGCATTTCTCCTGACGTTTCGCCTGCATCTATGGCAAGCATCCTCAGAGGTAGTGAGGTCTGTTGGAAATAGGAAAATGGGTTAATATATCTGTGGAATGGTTGGGGTGGGGCAAAGAGCTCTTCTCTGCTAGAGCTAGGTGTGAATGTTTCAACTGACCACCTTCATTAGCATTTAAAGGCCTGCCTGAGCCTGGGAAAATGTTTTGTTGAGAGGTGTTAAGATGTGCCTGGTTGTTTCCTCTCTGCTGTTTTGCTGTTGTAATTTTAGAGATTTTTAATATTATTATTATTATTATTATTATTATTATTATTCGGAGCCCCCAGTGGCTTTTGTTGTTCATTCGTTCAGTCATCTCCGACTCTTCGTGACTTCATGGACCAGTCCACGCCAGAGCTCCCTGTCGGCCGTCACCACCCCCAGCTCCTTCAAGGTCAGTCCAGTCACTTCAAGGATGCCATCCATCCATCTTGTCCTTGGTCGGCCCCTCTTCCTTTTGCCTTCCACTTTCCCCAGCATAATTGTCTTCTCTAGGCTTTGCTGTCTCCTCATGATGTGGCCAAATTACTTCAACTTTGTCTCTAGTATCCTTCCCTCCAATAAGCAGTCGGGCTTTATTTCCTGGAGGATGGACTGGTTGGATCTTCTCGCAGTCCAAGGCACTCTCAGCACTTTCCTCCAACACCACAGCTCAAAAGCATCAATCTTCCTTCGCTCAGCCTTCCCTAAGGTCCAGCTCTCACATCCGTAGGTTACTACAGGGAATACCATGGCTTTGACTAGGCGGATCTTTGTTGCCAGTCTGATGTCTCTACTCTTTACTATTTTATCGAGACTGGACATTGCTCTCCTCCCAAGAAGTAAGCGTCTTCTGATTTCCTGGCCACAGTCTGCATCTGCAGTGGCACAGTGGGTTAAACCCCTGTGCTGGCAGGACTGAAGACCGACAGGTCGCAGGTTCAAATCCGGGGAGAGCCTGATGAGCTCCCTCTATCAACTCCAGCTCCTCATGCGGGGACATGAGAGAAGCCTCCCATAAGGATGATAAAAACATCAAATCATCCGGGCGTCCCCTGGGCAACATCCTTGCAGACGGCCAATTCTCTCACACCAGAAGCGACTTGCAGTTTCTCAAGTCGCTCCTGACACGACCAAATATATATATTATTAGATACGCAAGAAGATTAGTACACAGCAAAGATCACTATGCTGGCTTTTGTACTTGATCACATGTCGGATCAGAGTAGGGTGACCTTTTGCAGCTGACAGATGCTAATTTTGTCAGTGCCAATTATTTTTAAGTGCAGGCCAAGGTCTTTAGGACTGGATGGCCCTTGGGGTGTCTTCCAACTCTAAGATTCTATGACACTGTCACCCAAGCTCTTCTTGGATAAGCACAGCAGATGTCAACAGAAAATACCTGCATCTAGCCATAGGTACAAGGTCACCAGCTTGTTCAATCCACCACCCTCTCTCCACCAGCAACAAAATTCTTGCATTTTGCTATCACAATGCAACAATAATTCCTGGAATGATGTGACTAAGGAGCAATTGCAGACCTCCACACACACAATCTTACACTCTGAAAGGCAATCCAGGTGAAAGCCAAAGGTAAAACTAAGCCCCCACAACTCTTTCCTAGTACTTTAGTCACTCTCTTTTCAGCAGTTGATTACCTGGCTGAAGATTGATTGGCAGACATGGATTGATTGACGGGTCTTTCTTTCCAGCTTTCAAAACTCTACGCCTTTGCTAAAAGGCTTACATTAATAAAACAGTACAAATGCCATTGAAAACAATAAACAATAAAACATTCATTCAGACTCAACATTTTCAGTTTAACAAGTTTTATTAAGACCTAGCCACGCGCAGAGGTTATTTATTTATCGTGTCATCAGCAACCATTGTGTTACACTTCTAACAGAGCAAAACAAACACACAGATTAAAAAGAAAAAGGAAAAAAAACACACAGATATTGCAAATTTGGTATTTGGTTAAATGTCCTTTGACCAGTATCTGGCCACTTGGAGTGCCTCTGGTGTTGCCGCAAGAAGGTCCTCCATGGTGCATGTGGCAGGGCTCAGGGTGCATTGCAGCAAGTGGTCAGTGGTTTGTTCTTCTCCGCACTCGCATGCCGAGGATTCCACCCTGTAGCCCCATTTCTTAAGACTGGCTCTGCATCTCGTGGTGCCAGAGCGCAGTCTGTTCAGCGCCTTCCAAGTCGCCCAGTCTTCTGAGTGCCCAGCGGGGAGTCTCTCATCTGGTATCACCCATGAATTGAGGTGCTGGGTTTGGGCCTGCCACTTTTGGACTCTCGCTTGCTGGGGTGTTCCAGCGAGTGTCTCTGTAGATCTAAGAAAACTATGTCTTGATTTAAGTCGTTGACGTGCTGGCTGATACCCAAACAGGGGATGAGCTGGAGATGTCTCTGCCTTGGTCCTTTCACTATTGGCTGCTACTTCCCGGCGGATGTCAGGTGGTGCAATACCAGCTAAGCAGTGTAATTTCTCCAGTGGTGTAGGGCGCAGACACCCTGTGATAATGCGGCATGTCTCATTAAGAGCCACATCCACTGTTTTAGTGTGGTGAGATGTGTTCCACACTGGGCATGCATACTCAGCAGCAGAGTAGCATAGCGCAAGGGCAGATGTCTTCACTGTGTCTGGTTGTGATCCCCAGGTTGTGCCAGTCAGTTTTCGTATGATGTTGTTTCTAACGCCCACTTTTTGTTTGATGTTCAGGCAGTGCTTCTTGAAGTACAAGAAGCGCAGAGGTATATTATAGCGATTTTGAGACCTACATCCAAAGAGCACTGTGGACTCAAACAAAGATGGATCTGGGCCAAACTTGGCACAATATGCCCAAATGTCAACACTGGTGGAGTTTGGGGTAAAATAGACTTGCCATTTGGGAGTTGTAGTTGCTGGGATTTATAGTTAACCTACAATCAAAGAGCACTATGAACTCCACCACCGATAGAATTGGGCCAAACTTGGCACACTGAACCTCCATGACTAACAGAAAATACTGTGTTTTCTGATGCTCTTTGGTGACCCCTCTGACGCCCCCTCGCAACCCCCCCCCCCCAGGGATCCCGACCCCCAGGTTGGGAAACGCTGTTCTACAGTCACTTACGGACCCAACTCCAAGACTCAACTTCTGGAAAACAATCAGGCTTGGCCACGATGATGATAGTACAGTTTCATAATGTTTCATAATGCAGTTTTTTTTCGTGTCAGGAGCAACTTGAGAAACTACAACTGGTATGAGAGAATTGGCCATCTGCAAGGATGTTGTCCAGGGGACGCCCGGATCCTGTGAGAGTCTTCTCTCATGTCCCCACTTGAGAAGCTGGAGCTGGCAGACGGGAGGTCACCCCGCTCCCCAGATTCGAAGCACTGACATTTTGGTCAGCAGTCCTGCCGGCACAAGAGTTTGACCCATTACGCCACCAGGGGTTATGAAATTGCATTATATGGCAGTGCAGATGGAGTCTAAAACTTGTTGTTGTCTTTCCCTTTCTCCCCAGTTGATCAAAGTCTTGCCAGCACCACTAAGGAGATAAATGAATTATTCATGCAGTTTTAAAATATTGATTGTTTTACTGGAGCACTAAGTAAAAAACTGAAAGGCTTCTATGGGCATCTGACATTTGGGAATACAAAGGATTTCTCTTATGCTCTCCTCCAAAAGCTTTAACCAGAATATGTCACAGCGGAGGCAAAGTGGAGCGACAATCCACTAACCCAACTCTGTGCTCCAAAACTCCAGGGAATGGAAAGTGGGTTCACTTTTTTCTTGTAACATTCAATCCATCCCTACTTTGAAGAGGTGAAGAATATGCCTCAGGCTGAAATGGAAGTATCTTTACTGTTTAGAAATACATATTCTAAAGATCTTCAATGGAGACGCACCCAATCAAGAGCAGAGAGATGAGCCAAAATTGCTTTTTATCTTTTTAATTGCTGTTGAACTTTTTAGGTGTTTCTTTAAATTGTTATAAGAGTGTGAATCATATAATTGCTTCATAGTCTAATAAAGGCCGAACGGGGTATAGGGTTACAGCCTGTGCTGGATGGGGTCGCACTCCCCTTGAAGGCGCAGGTTCGCAGCTTGGGTGTGATCCTGGACTCATCGTTGAGCCTGGATCCCCAGGTGTCAGCGGTGACCAGGGGAGCATTTGCACAGCTCAGGCTCGTGCGCCAGCTGCGCCCGTATCTCGGGAAGTCTGACTTGGCCACGGTGGTACACGCTCTGGTCACATCCCGCCTTGACTACTGCAACGCTCTCTACGTGGGGCTGCCCTTGAAGACGGCCCGGAAGCTTCAGCTGGTTCAGCGCGCGGCAGCCATGTTACTAACTGGAGCGGGTGGCAGGGAGCATACAACGCCCTTGTTGTCCCAGCTCCATTGGCTGCCGATTTGCTACCGGACCCAATTTAAGGTGCTGGTTTTGGCCTACAAAGCCCTAAACGGTTCCGGCCCAAAATACCTTTCGGACCGCATCTTGGCCTACGAGCCCACGAGGACCTTGAGATCGTCTGGGGAGGCCCTTCTCTCGATCCCGCCTGCCTCACAGGCACGTTTGGCGGGGACGAGGGAGAGGGCCTTCTCGGTGGTGGCCCCCCGGCTGTGGAACACTCTCCCTGCAGACATCAGACAGGCGCCCTCCCTCATGTCCTTCCGAAAAAGCCTCAAGACATGGCTGTTTGAGAAGGCATTTAATTAAGTGCTATAACAATGTGGTAAAGATGACTGGAATGGAACAAGGAATATGAGATTGGTTATGATTCCACTATGAGACGAAGCGGATTTTTAGTGTAGTTTTTGTAATTGTTATGTAGTTTATATGTTGTTGTAATTGCCTCTTTGTAAATTGTCTTTTATATGTGTGTACACCGCCATGAGTCGCCCTAAAGGGCTGAGAATGGCGGTTAATAAATGCATCAAATAAATAAATAAATAAATAAATAATAAAGGGGTCCGGAAACATTTTACACCAAGCGCCAGGTCACAGTCCCTCAGACTGTTGGAGGGCCGGATTATAATTTGAAAAAACATGAATAAATTCCTATGCACACTGCACATATCTTATTTGTAGTGCAAAAAACACTTTAAAACAATACAATAATTAAAATGAAGAACAATTTTAACAAATATACCGTCTGGGCGTATAAGACGACCCCCAACTTTCCAGTTAAAATATAGAGTTTGGGATATATGACCGACGGGAGGTCACCCCGCTCCCCAGATTTGAAGCACTGACGTTTTGGTCAGCAGCCCTGCCGGCAGAAGAGTTTAACCCATGACGTGACCGCATCTCCGTGTATGAACCCACGCGTTCCCTTCGTTCATCCGGAGAGGCCCTGCTTGCGATCCCACCTGCGTCACAGGCGCATTTGGTGGGGACGAGGGACAGAGCCTTCTCTGTGGTTGCCCCCCGACTCTGGAACACCCTCCCCAAAGACATTAAACTAGCACCCACGTTGGCAGTCTTCAGGAAGAATCTGAAGACCGATGTGCCTTTCCGGAATAGGATAATCTCCAGCACTACGTCCCAGAAGCACTTTATTAGAGTTTAAGACTCTCTGTACATTGCACTTGCCCGGAAATCCAACATACCTCCTGCCACACCCAGCACTTTTTAACCTGTACCCATCACTGGCCCGGCCCTGGTTTTTATTGCGTAATGATGTAATGTTTTGTTAGTGCTTATGTTTTAATTTGCTTTAAATTGTATTGTTATTGTTTTGCTGTTGTTGTGTTGAGGCCTTGGCCTTTGTAAGCCGCATCGAGTCCTGCGGGAGATGCTAGCGGGGTACAAATAAAGTTTAATAATAATAATCTATATATATAAATCTGTTAGGTTGGTTCAACCGGACAGCAAAACTCACAAACCCCCCAACGAAACTTAACCAAAATTCCCATGCCTATAACACAACCCACAAGGTACAAACATATCTACTCAAAATGAAAAACAACACAACAACACACTCACAAAACGGCAAAACAACAAAACTCAAAAAAACCCAACGAAACTTAACCAAAATTCCCATGCCCATAACACAACCCACAAGGTACAAACATATCTACTCAAAATTAAAAACAACACAACAACACACTCACAAAACGGCAAAACAACTGAGCATGCGCATTGGTGCCCAGCTGCAAGTTCCCTGGCGCATGCACAGTCTTCCGGCCAACGTTCCCTCTGCGGAAGCCATGCCCACTCGAAGCCCCGCCGCGCCGCTTCCCGCACACATACCCCCTGCCGCACGCACACACACAACCCCACGCTCCATCACTCCCCCCGCCGCCGCACACACACACGCAACCCCACGCTCCATCACTCCCCCGCTGCCGCACACACACACGCAACCCCACGCTCCATCACTCCCCCCGCCGCCGCACACACACACGCAACCCCACTCCCCCCGCCGCCGCACACACACACGCAACTCCATGCTCCATCACTCCCCCCGCCGCCGCACACACATACACAACCCCACACTCCATCACTCCCCCCCACTGCCACACACACACACACAACCCCACGCTCCATCTCTCCCCCCGCCGCCGCACACACACACAACCCCACGCTCCATCACTCCCCTGCCCCAATCTTACCTCCTTTTACTTCACGCCACCTCCAAACCCCACCCTGCCCCTTCCCGCCCTGTCAAAATCCAGGAAAGAAGGGAAGGAAGGAAAGAAGGAAGGAAGGAAGAGAAAGGGAGGTAAAGAAAAAGGGGGAAGGAAGGAAAGTTAGAGAAAGAAGGAAGAAGAAAAGGAAAGGAAAGGAAAGATGGAAGGAAAGAAAAGAGAGACAGCAGAAGAGAAAGAAAAAGGGGGAAGGAAGGAAAGAGGTAGAGAAGGAAGAAATGAGAGACAGAGGGGGGGAAAGAAAAAGGGGTAAGGAAGGAAGGAGAGAAGGAAAGGAAAAAGAGAATAAAGGAAGTAAAGAGGGAGTGAAAGAAGGGCGAAGATGTAGAGAAAGAGGGAGGGAAGGAAAGAAGGAAAGAGAGAAGGAAGAAAAGAGACCAGAAGAGAAAGAAAAAGGGGGAGGGAGGGAAGGAAGGAAGGAAGGAAGGAAGGAAGGAAGGAAGGAAGGAAGGAAGGAGAGAAAAAAGGAAATGAAGGAAGGAAAGAGGGAGTGAAGGAAAGGGGAAGATGTAGAGAAAGAGGGAGGGAAGGAAAGAGGTAGAGAAGGAAGAAATGAGAGACAGAGGGAGGGAAAGAAAAAGGGGGAAGGAAGGAAGGAGAGAAGGAAAGAAAAAAGGGAATGAAGGAAGGAAAGAGGGAGTGAAGGAAGGGGGAAGATGTAGAGAAAGAGGGAGGGAAGGAAAGAAGGAAAGAGAGAAGGAAGAAAAGAGACCAGAAGAGAAAGAAAAAGGGGGAAGGAAGGAAAGAGATAGAGAAGGAAGAGGAGAAGGAAAGATGGGAGGGAAGGAAGGAGCGAAAGAAGGAGAGAAAGAGGGAAGGTTGGCCACAGCAACACGTGGCGGGTAAAGGTTGTTATTTCTATTATTATGATTATGCTATTATTCCTATGAGACCCTTTTAGGGGGAATGGGAGAGGTGTCAGGTCCCAGAGGCAATGCATTGCATTATTGTTATTGTTATGATGGTGGTGAAATAAAAGGACATAAAAAGTGAAAGAAGGAAGCAAACAGGGAGGGAAGAAAGGCAAAGGAAGAAAGGGGGAGGGAATGAAGGAAAGAAAGAGAGAAGGATGAAACCAAGTAGTGAAAGAAGGAAAGAAAGAGGTAGAGAAGGAAGAAAGAAAGGAGAGAAAGGAGGAGGAAAAGGGGGAAGGAATAGGTAAGTACCTCTCTTTCATAATAGTCCAGATATCTACCTCAACTTTGTTAAGTTTTACTATAGGCCACAGCAACGCGTGGCAGGGCACAGCTAGTAATTAATAAATAATAATATATTCACCGTATAAGACTACCCCTCTTCCAACGCACACCAAATAAATTTTTTAAAAGCATCAGATTTGATTTCAATATAGTAATTTTCCTATTACTGTACCTCCTTCTCTGCCTCTCAGATCTCACACATGCGCACCTGCATCGCTTCACTGCAGTCTTCAGGAGTGAGATCTGAGAGGCAGAGGAGGAGGTACGGTAATAGGATACAAGGGCGGGTCAGACAGGTAAAAGAGGTGTTTTTTTCTGGGACCAAAGTCACTCTATCTCTTTTTTCCATACCCTGGGGCGCCCCGGACGCCTGCAGCTTGCTATGCCCTTCACTTACATCTTTCCGGTGAGGCGCCCCTTCACCTCACCATCGGGACCGCATTAAGACCACGAATCCTGATGAATGGATTTTCTTCTACCGTTTTCGAACTGCTTAGGTACAGCATCGCTTAATGCTTTCATATAGTCGCTGCATATGGCAGGGATGCAGCCACTGCCATTTTTGCGCTCCCCCCCACCATATGCGGCAACCACAGATTCTCCAATCCGATTGGAAGTTTCAGCACCCGACGACTCCTGGCATATAAGGCTACTGTCAGAATTATTGAAAGTATGCATGTATGTTTTTTCAATGTGTTTCAATATGATGAACAATGGTGTTCATATGTATTCAAGATGGATTCAGTTATGTTCAATTTTATGCTGGAATTGTTGTTGTAAGAGACAGAGAGAGAAGAGACCTTGGCAGAAGTAAGATAACAAGTTCTCTCTGTCTGCGAAGAATTAGGGAGTAGCCGGCTTACAGCCAGACTGACTGATAAGCAGATGTTCTGAAACCGTACAATAGTTGTGCTTTGTAGTTCCTATTGTAGTTTCTGATTTTGCCCGCTTAGAAGAAGACGTGTATTGAGATGTGCTAAGTAAACTTGATGTTATTTCTGAAACTGGAAGACTGCAGGGTCCTGTTTTGTGTCTGTGTGATCTAGTAACCTCATCTCCGCTGCGCATAGACCCCAGGGTCTCACTCTGACAGCTACTCCCGCGTATAAGACGACCCCCATGTATAATGCTACTCCCGTGTATAAGACTACCCCCGTGTATAAGGCTATCACATGTATAAGGCTACTCCGGTGTATAAGACTACACCCATGTATAAGACTACCCCCACGTATAAGACTAATCCTGCATATAAGACGACCCCACATATAAGACAACCCCTGACTTTTGAGAAGATTTTCTTGGGTTACAAAGTAGTCATACACCAGAATATACGGTAACCATATTAGTATTTCAATGGGAAGTGTGTGCCTGCATTTGGCTGATGCGATAGAATTGTTGTTGTTGTTCTGTGCTTTCAAGTCATTTCAGACTTAGGTTGACCCTGAGCAAGGGCCAGGTAAATGACCTTGGAGGGCCGTATCTGGCCCCCCGGGCCTTCGTTTGAGGTGAATAGTGCAATGCTCAGCCATGGAATCCTATGGGTGGCTTTGAGCAAGTCACCCTCTCTCCGCCTGAGATTTATTTATCACGTCAGAAGCAAGTTGAGGGTACAGTTAAAATGCATTTAAAAACACAAACAATTTTTTAAAAGAACTTGGCATGATGCTAAATGTGCTTTAATGAGAAGATGGCCACTTGGAGTGCCTCTGGTGTCACTGTGAGAAGGTCCTCCGTTGTGCATGTGGCAGGGCTCAGGCTGCATTGTAGTAGGTGGTCTGTGGTTTGCTCTACTCCGCACTCACATGTCGTGGACTCCACTTTGTAGCCCCATTTCTTAAGGTTGTCTCTGCATCTCATGGTGCCAAAGCACAGCCTGTTCAGCGCCTTCCAAGTCATCGACTCTTCTCTGTTAGCAGGAGGAAGTTTCTCATCTAGTCTCAGACACTGATTGAGGTTCTGGGTTTTAGCCTGCCACTTTTGGACTCTCACTTGCTGAGGTGTTCCAGCAAGTGTCTGTAAATCTTAGGAACCTGTTTCTTAATTTAAGGTGTTGGCATGCTGCCTGATATCCAAACAGGGGATAGACCAGAGATGTCAATGCCTTGGTCTTTTCATTGCTGGCTGCTACTTCCCGCCTGAGATGAAGGCAAAGGCAAACCCTCCCCTTAAACAAATTTAGCACAAAAAACCAAAACACATGATATATTCCCTTTAGGGTGACCTTAAGTCAGAAATTACTTAAAGGAGCACAACAAGGCATTTGATTCTATTTTATTGATCACTTTTTGAATGTTTTTGACAGGATTCTTCTTTTTCAAAGATGGTGAGCCATCTTGAGCCTCAATTTAAAAACATACACTTCAAAATGTTAAAACCATTGAGTTGAAAACTTCTTACCAGCTTCTTAAAGACTTCTTCTTTCAACTGGTCATTGGAAAATACGAGGGTTGAATGGAAAGTAATGCCTTCACCTTCATAACTCCTCAACAGATGGCAGTACTGGTATGCAGCAGGTACTGGCTTGTTCAGTAGACTCTCCTCTACAGTTCCATTTTAGCAGGAAACCATAGCATTGAATGGTTGTGTTGTTAAAGTGCAAAGTATGGAACCCTGCGCAGGTGGGTTGTTGTAGGTTTTTCCGGGCTATATGGCCATGTTCTAGAGGCATTCTCTCCTGACGTTTCGCCTGCATCTATGGCAAGGATCCTCAGAGGTAGTGAGGTCTGTTCCAACAGACCTCACTACCTCTGAGGATGCTTGCCATAGATGCAGGCAAAACGTCAGGAGAGAATGCCTCTAGAACATGGCCATATAGCCCGGAAAAACCTACAACAACTCAGTGATTCTGGCCATGAAAGCCTTCGACAATACCTGCGCAGGTGGTCGGTCAATGCGACTTAAGCAACATGCAGTCATTGAATTCTTGACAGCAGAAGGTGTCACCCCAAAGCAGATTCATCAGAGAATGCATGGCGTTTATGGTGATAGTGTTGATGTGAGTACTGTGCGTCATTGGGCAAAAAAGATTAAAGATGTTGAGGTGACACCTTCTGCTATTGAAAATTCAAAAAGGGTTTATATATCTGTGGAATGACCAGGGTGAGACAAAGGACTCTTGTTTGCTGGAGCTAGGTGTGAATGTTTCAACTGACCACCTTGATTAGCATTTGATTGCCTGGCAGTGCCTGGAGCAATCTTTTGTTGAGAGGTGATTAGATGTCCTTGTTTGTTTCCTCTCTGTTGTTTTGCTGTTGTAATTTTTGAGTTTTTTTAATACTGGTAGCCCGATTTTGTTCATTTTCATGGTTTCCTCCTTTCTGTTGAAATTGTCCACATGCTTGTGGATTTCAATGGCTTCTCTGTGTCGTCTGACATGGTGGTTGTGAGAGTGGTCCAGCATTTCTGTGTTCTCAAATAATATGTTGTGTCCAGGTTGGTTCATTAGGTGCTCTGCTATGGCTGATTTCTCTGGTTGAAGTAGTCTGCAGTGCCTTTCATGTTCCTTGATTCGTGTTTGGGCGCTGCGTTTGGTGGTCCCTAGGTAGACTTCTTGTCCACAGCTGCATGGTACACGGTAGACTCCTGCAGAAGCGAGAGGATCCCTCTTGTCCTTTGCTGAACGAAGCATTTGTTGGATTTTCTTGGTGTGTCTGTAGTTTGTATGTTGTGTTTCCTCATCAGCTTCCCTATGCGGCCAGTGGTTCCCTTGATTTTTATTTGTCGTGTCAGAGCAACCAGTCCATTATATTACATTTCTAACAGAACAAAGCAAACAAACAGAAAAATACACAACTTGTGAGTTTGGTAGTTGGTTAAATGTCCTTTGACCAGTATCTGGCCACTTGGAGTGCTTCTGGTGTTGCTGCAAGAAGGTCCTCCATTGTGCATGTGGCAGGGCTCAGGCTGCATTGCAGCAGGTGGTCAGTGGTTTGCTCTTCTCTGCACTCGCATGTCGAGGATTCCACTTTGTAGCCCCATTTCTGAAAGTTGGCTCTGCATCTCGTAGTGCCAGAGCGCAGTCTGTTCAGTGCCTTCCAAGTCGCCCAGTCTTCTGTGTGCCCAGGAGGAAGTCTCTTATTTGGTATCAGCCATTGGTTGAGGTGCTGGGTTTGAGCCTGCCACTTTTGGACTCTCGCTTGCTGAGGTGTTCCAGCGAGTGTCTCTGTAGATCTTAGAAAACTATGTCTAGATTTAAGTCGTTGATGTGCTGGCTGATACCCAAACAGGGGATGAGCTGGAGATGTCTCTGCCTTGGTCCTTTCACTATTGGCTGCTACTTCCCGGCGGATGTCAGGTGGTGCAATACCGGCTAAGCAGTGTAATTTCTCCAGTGGTGTGGGGCGCAGACACCCTGTGATAATGCGGCATGTCTCATTAAGAGCCACATCCACTGTTTTAGTATGGTGAGATGTGTTCCACACTGGGCATGCATACTCAGCAGCAGAGTAGCACAGCACAAGGGCAGATGTCTTCACTGTATCTGGTTGTGATCCCCAGGTTGTGCCAGTCAGCTTTCGTATGATATTGTTTCTGGCACCCACTTTTTGTTTGATGTTCAGGCAGTGCTTCTTGTATGAGCCGCTATGAGTCGCCTTAGGGCTGAGAATGGTGGTATACAAGTGAAGTAAATAAATAAATAAATAGGTAAGAGCACGGTCCAGAGTGACTCCCAGGTATTTGGGTGCGCTGCAATTCTCCAGTGGGATTCCTTCCCAGGTGATCTTCAGAGCTCGGGATGCTTCTCTGTTCTTGAGATGAAAGGCACATGTCTGTGTTTTAGATGGATTAGGGATCAGCTGGTTTTCCCTGTAATAGGCAGTAAGAGCACCTAGAGCTTCGGAGAGCTTCTCTTCTACAGTCTCAAAGCTCCCTGCTTGAGCAGTAATGGCACGATCATCAGCATAGGTGAAACTCTCTGTCCCTTCTGGCAGTGGCTGGTCATTCGTGTAGATGTTGAACATGGATGGAGCAAGCACGCTTCCCTGAGGCAGGCCGTTCTTCTGTTTCCGCCATCTGCTTCTCTGGCCCTGGAACTCAACAAAAAAGCTCCTGTTTTGTAGCATGTTTCCTATGAGGCGGGTGAGTTGGTAGTCCCTTGATGTATGGCAAGAACACTTTTCCTCTGGGTGGATCTTTGTCTTGACTCTCGTGGCTTGTTCTTGGTCTTGCAGCTCTTCTGATGTCTGAGGTGGAGGATCCATTGGTCTGTAGAGCCCAGTT
This sequence comes from Anolis sagrei, assembly GCF_037176765.1. Lineage (NCBI taxonomy): Eukaryota > Metazoa > Chordata > Lepidosauria > Squamata > Anolidae > Anolis > Anolis sagrei. The sequence goes on from NC_090034.1 coordinate 70,109,004, forward strand.
GAGGTGGTTCAGTTCATCTTGGAGGACAAGCTGGAATGTGTCCAGAGGAGGGCGACTAAAATGATCAAGGGTCTGGAGAACAAGCCCTATGAGGAGCGGCTTAGGGAACTGGGCATGTTTAGCCTGAAGAAGAGAAGGCTGAGAGGAGATATGATAGCCATGTATAAATATGTGAGAGGAAGCCACAGGGAGGAGGGAGCAAGCTTGTTTTCTGCTTCCTTGGAGACTAGGACGCGGAACAATGGCTTCAAACTACAAGAGAGGAGATTCCATCTGAACATTAGGAAGAACTTCCTGACTGTGAGAGCCGTTCAGCAGTGGAACTCTCTGCCCCGGAGTGTGGTGGAGGCTCCTTCTTTGGAAGCTTTTAAGCAGAGGCTGGATGGCCATCTGTCAGGGGTGATTTGAATGCAATATTCCTGCTTCTTGGCAGGGGGTTGGACTGGATGGCCCATGAGGTCTCTTCCAACTCTTTGATTCTATGATTCTATGATTTTATTTATATAGATGTATGTGTCTGTATCTCTTATAAGGGGTTGGTTTAACCTCTGGTTTGCTAGGGATGCTGAATTACTGTGTTATGAAATGATGCATGTCTAAACAATATGTTACCAACATGAAATGTTTGGAAAGATCTTCTATAGAAACTACACAGGCCTTTCACAAAGAGTAAGGGATCCTAAAACCCTATGCCTGAACACGTTCCTTATAACCCAAATAGGTGTGTCCTCGAAACTGCAAGTCTGTTGGAAGGAATATTAAATCTCGCCTCCCTGGGCTTGACTTTGTTTGTTCTGTCTAATTTGCCAGCACAGCACCAGGCTCCCTATATAATGACAGGCTTAGTGAGCTGTTATGACTTTTTAAGTTAAAAACACAAAACGACTAGAGCAGCTGCGGCGATGGCAAGGTTTAAAGCGACTCCATTAGCGAGGGGGTGCTCATGTTTTTATGTTAGTGCATTGTGCTTTATTTCACATCAATAGGCGGATCTCCCACCATCCACTTCGCAGCTTGTTTAATTATTTCAAACCTGGTTTCCATTTTTCCATTATTTCATTTTGTTTTAACATTCTCGTTTTGTGAGTTTTTCACAATGTCATTTTAACAAGTGGTACAACATGCCTTCAGTTTCCACTAGGGCAGTGTTTCTCAACCTGGGGGTCGCGAGGGGGTGTCAGAGGGGTCACCAAAGACCACAAGAAAACACAGTATTTTCTGTTGGTCATGGAGGTTCTGTGTGGGAAGTTTGGCCCAATTCAGTCGTTGGCAGGGTTCAGAATGCTCTTTGATTGTAGGTGAACTATAAACCCCAGCAACTACAACTCCCAAATGTCAAGATCTATTTTCCCCAAACCCCACTAGTGTTTACATTTGGGCATATTGAGAATTCGTGCCAAGTTTGGTCCAGATCCATCATTGTTTGAGTCCACAGTGCTCTCTGGATGTAGGTGAACTACAACTCCAAAACTCAAGGTCAATACCCACCAAACCCTTCCCGTATTTTCTGTTGGCCATGGGAGTTCTGTGTGCTAAGTTTGGTTCAGTTCCATTGTTGGTGGAGTTCAGAATGCTCTTTGATGGTAGGTGAACTATAAATTCCAGCAACTACAACTCCCAAATGTCAAGGTCTATTTTCCCCAAACTCCATCAGTGTTTGCATTTGGCCACAGTGCTCTCTGGGTGTAGGTGAACTACAATTCCCACCAATCCCTTCCAGTATTTTCTCTTGGTCATGGGAGTTCCATCGTTGGTGGAGTTCAGAATGCTCTTTGATTTTAGGTGAACTATAAATCCCAGCAACTACAACTCCCACAGGACAAAATCAATACCCTCCCCCAATCCCACCAGTATTTAAATTTGGGTGTATTGAGTCTTTGTGCCAAATGTATGAAAATACATCCTGCATATCAGATATTTACATTACTATTCATAACAGCAGCAAAATGACAGTTATGAAGTAGCGATGAAACGTATTTTATGGTTGGGGGTCACCATAACATGAGGTAGTGTATTAAGGAGTTGTGGCATTAGGAAGGTTGAGAACCACTGCACTAGGGTTTGTCTCCAGGACCCATCATGGATACCAGAATCCGTAGATCTGTAAGTCCATTATATATAACAGCACAATAAAGTGGTGTCCTTTATATATAAAATGGCAAAAATCGAAGTTTACTTGTTGAATATCCTTTGAACATTCTCAAGCCATGGATGGTAGAATCCATGGGTGCAAAATCCATGGAAATGGAGTGCTGTATATAGCAGCTTTGAGTCCCAGACTGGGAAATAATACAAGGGTTACCCGGAAAGTAAGGTTACCAAAAAATGGTTTAATACAAAGTATGAATATATTTTAATAAAACTTTTATATGGATTGTAGTATAGGTATTAATTATTTTTCTACATAATCACCATTCAGTTCATACGAAATATCATACGAAACAATATCTTACGAAAGCTGACTGGCACAACCTGGGGATCACAACCAGACACAGTGAAGACATCTGTCCTTGCGCTATGCTACTCTGCTGCTGAGTATGCATGCCCAGTGTGGAACACATCTCACCACGCTAAAACAGTAGATGTGGCTCTTGATGAGACATGCCGTAATATCACGGGGTGTCTGCGCCCAGGCATGTAGCCGGGGTGGGGGGGTGGGGCTTCAGCCCCCCCTCCTGAAATTCTCATGGTGGTTTGCGAAAAGGCCTTACTGGTGCATTATTTAAACTGTTATGTTTATTCATATCATGATCTGATCACCATACTCAATATATCCCATATGCATGGGGGTACTGGGGTAACGATATAAAAGATTTGCTAGGGTAAACCCTCTTTCACTCAGACTCAGCCACCCCCCCCCCCCCCCGAAACAAACTCATCCCCCCCCCCAAATCGAAATCCTGGCTATGGGCCTGTCTGTGCCCTACACCACTGGAGAAATTACACTGCTTAGCCGGTATTGCACCACCTGACATCCACAGGGAAGTAGCAGCCAACAGTGAAAGGACCAAGACAGTGACATCTCCAGCTCATCCCCTGTTTGGGTATCAACGACGTAAATCAAGAAATAGTTTTCTAAGATCTACAGAGACACTTGCTGGAACACCTCAGCAAGCGAGAGTCCAAAAGTGGCAGGCTCAAACCCAGATCCTCAATCAATGGCTGAGACTCCCGCCTGGGCACACAGAAAACTGGGCAACTTGGAAGGTGCTGAACAGACTGCGCTCTGACACCACAAGATGCAGAGCCAACCTTAAGAAATGGGGCTACAAAGTGGAATCCACGGCATGCGAGTGTGGAGAAGAGCAAACTACAGACCATCTGCTGTGATGGAACCTGAGCCCTGCTACATGCACAATGGAGGACCTTCTTATAGTAACACCAGAGGCACTCCAAGTGGCTAGCTACTGGTCAAAGGACATTTAATCAACTACCAAGCTTGCAAACTTTGTGTTTTGTTTGTTTGTTAGTAATGCAATACAACTGTTTGGTTTGCTCCTGACATGATAAATAAATAACCATTCAGTTCAATATATTTTGTCATCCATGGGACACGTTTTTGATGCCTGTGTCATAGAAGTTTCCCTCTGGCTTTTTCAATCAGTTTGTCACTTCAATTTTCACCTCATTGTCGTTGGAAAAGTGTTTTCCACCCAGGTGTTCCTTCAATTTAGTGAACAGATGATAGTCACTGGATGTGAGATTGTGGTTGTGAGAGGGGTAGCTTAAAACATCCCAACCAAATGAAGTCAACTCTTGTGTTGCGTGAGTGGTGTGCGGATGCACATTGTCATGAAGGAAGCAGACTCCTGCCGTCAGCATCACACGGCATTTGTTTTGGATGGCTCTGCGAAGTTTCTTCATGGTCTCGCAATATATTCCGTACCCATTTTGTCACATGCTGTCTTGACATTACGTCCTCTCCATAAACTGAAATGATTTCATGATGAATCGCAGCAGCGTTCATCCCCATCGCATTTATGTGCTGGTACGGCTCCCACTTTATTTGCTTTGCATCAAATGTTTGCTTGCAGTCAGGGACTCTGCAGATAGGTGGCTTCCTTTGGTTGCAGTGATAGGGCAAGTCACCTGCCCATCACCATTAAGTTTTGGTTCTGCCCCTTGCTCAGGGCAATTGGGAAGGGAAGGGAGCCATTTTTAGTTACTCAGCAAGGAAAACTACGTACAGGATGTGTGCAACTTCCCCTGTACAAAAGCTTCAACTTTTAAGAATTTCCAGGGAAGCATCCCCAAAACTTTGAAGACTTTCCGGGAGAGAACAGCCCTAAAAACCAAAGAACTCCAGCTGGAGAATATCTAAACCTTTGCTGGTAGGTCCACTCGGAGCTTCGAGACGCAGTTCGACCCGGTAGCGGAGCCCACATCAGTAAGGGTTAGATTACAGTCAGCTTAGGAGAAGTTAAAAAGGAGATTTTCCTTTAAAGTAAAGAAGAAGTTATTGAAGACAGTTACCTGTCCTTCGTGGGCAGGGGCGGCTCATCCATTACGCGAAGTAAGCGGTCGCAGAATGCTTTTTGTTTGCCAGGGGCGCAGAGGCACCTCTGTAAATGCCCCTTGACTGCCACTTGAGGAGCGCCCCCTCAGCTCACAACAGCCCTAGCAGTCCGGGGGGAGCCTCGGCTTTCTTGCCTTGTTGCCAGGCGATCCTCTTCCCAAAGGGGTCAGGTCCTTGAGCCTCGCCTAGCCCCTCTCGTTCATGCTCCACCCGGCCACCAGGTGCGCGAGCAGAACCGGCGCTCAATCGTTTTCCACGTTCGATCCCTTCCCCATGACCGGCTCCCTTTCCTGATCCCCTGGTGCTCCACCCGCCTCCTCTCCTCTCCCCAATCCGCGGGTGGGCCAAGGGGTGGAGCCGCCATGGCTGGCCCGCTTCGGGTCCGGAGGCGTGTCTGAAGACCCCAGCGTGCGCACCAAAAGTCTCCTCTTCTCCTGACTTTCTCTTCAGCCATTGGGACCAAGAGAGAGAGAGAGCCCCTCCTGCTGGAGGTATCTCCCACCTCCGCTCCCTCCTTTGTTTTTGCGCCTACCTTCAGGAAAGGTGGGCATCTCCACCTCTGTCTCTCTATCTCTCTCTCTCTCTCTCTGTCCCAATGGCTGAGGAGAAAGTCAGGAGAAGAGGTGGCTTTTGGTGCTCCTCTGGACCCAAAGCACTCCTCTGGACCCAAAGCAGGCCAGGCAAGGGAGCAAATGCGGCAAGTGTAATTACTGGGATGTATAGTTCACCTACACTCAAAGAGCATTCTGAACTCCACCAACAATGGAATTGAACCAAATATGGCACACAGAACTCCTGCGACAAACAGAAAATATATATCAATGATTGGTTTGGGGTGGGCGCCGAAATACTGTTTGCTTACCGTTGAAAATTACCTAGGGCCGCCTCTGTTCGTGGGCAAGATTAGGAAGTAACCAGTTGCATAAAGCCTGGAAGCATTTGTTTAGCTATATTGAAGACAAGAGAAGTTTCTGTTTGATTGTTCATTAATAAAAGACTTTGTTATACTTCACAAGCCTTCTAAAGGTCATTTGTTGTGGAAAACCTCTGTGAACTTCTCCTTGGGCCCCCTGGCTTCCTGCTGGGCAAAGGTTGCACGTCCTGTTCTAAAGGAAATTCTTTACAGGCCCAGTGCACGACAGAACAATTTAAATAACATATTACAGCGCGAACTTCACACTTGGAAGGAAACGGAATGAGGATACTCATCTCTAAGCTTCACCACCATGCCAGTCAATGAGCTACTGGCGACTGGCACTGCTCATTCACTTCTACTGACTTCCCCTGCGAAAATTCCCTGCGAGAGCTATGTGGCTTGTAACCTTACTTTCCGGATAACCCTCATAATATCCTGGATATGATGTTATCAATGTGGCTCTTTTCTGTTGTAACTTGTTACTACAAAAAAGGAAGACTCCATGATTTCACCTTGAATCCCAAACTGGGGGAAATATTATGCTCTTTTCTGATGTTACTCCAAGCAAAGGCAGGCTCTCAACATAATCTTGGCAACTTCATTATAAAGGAAGGCAGTTATCAGGGATCACAGCAGAGAGACTTCCTCAGCCCTTTTCTTCCAACATTATCCAAAACATTGCCTAAATGCCCTTTTATTGATTCTGACCAAGGTTTTTGTAAAACATGCCTCCATCTCCTTTGACATTGCTTCCCTAGATGCTACAAACCAAGCAAAACACTCAGCCTACACTGTATTAATCAAAAGCCTATTAAGAAGAAGTTGCTCTGGTTCAAGTCTCAAAAGCGGCCAAAGTGGGAATCATACATCCAACAAAATGTTGTTGGGCTATAATTTCCAGAATTTCTTACCATTGTTGGTTGCTGGGAATTGCAGTTCCGACCACATTGAACGATTCCCATTCATGCAAAATACAGTCAGCCTTACACATTCGCTAGGACAAAGGAACCCCATGAAACTAAAAAACTATGAAATTAATAAATTGCTATTTTAAAATGTGTTTCTTGTCTATTGGCATATATAATACTATTTTTTCAACCTACCTAAGTATTTGTATTGTCGAAGGCTTTCATAGCCGGATTCACTTGGTTGTTGTAGGTTTTTTCGGGCTGTACGGCCATGGTCTAGAGGCATTATCTCCTGACGTTTCGCCTGCATCTATGGCAAGCATCCTCAGAGGTAGTGAGGTCTGTTGGAACTAGGAAAGAGGGTTTATATATCTGTGGAATGACCAGGGTGAGAAAAGGACTCTTCTCTGCTGGAGCTAGGTGTGAATGTTTCAATTGACCACCTGGATTCGTGTTTGGGCCATGCTGCGTTTGGTGGTCCCTATGTAGACTTGTCCACAGCTACATGGTACACGGTAGACTCCTGCAGAAGTGAGGGGATCCCTCTTGTCCTTTGCTGAACGTAGCATTTGTTGGATTTTCTTGGTGGGTCTGTAGATAGTTTGTATTTTGTGTTTCCTCATCAGCTTCCTTATGCGGTTAGTGGTTCCCTTGATGTGTGGCAAGAACACTTTTCCTCTGGGTGGATCTTTGTCTTGACTCTCGTGGCTTGTTCTTGGTCTTGCGGCTCTTCTGATGTCTGAGGTGGAATATCCATTGGTGGAGCCCAGTTGAGGTGGTTCAGTTCCATCTTGGAGGAGGTGGGGTTCGCAGATTCTTTTTGCACGGTCTGCCAAGGCTTTAATGGTGCTTCTTTTTTGACTTGGGTGATGGTTGGAGTTTTTATGTAGATATCTATGTGTGTGTGTGGGGGGGGGGGGGTTCTCTAAACAGTGTGACCCAATTGTTGATCTGGTTTGCGGATGACTAGGACATCTAGAAAAGGTAGCCTTCCTTCATTTTCTTTTTCCATGGTGAACTGGATTTTTGGATGGATGTTGTTATGATGGTCCAGGAACCTGTTGAGTTCTTCTTCTCCATGGCTCCAAATATCTTAGCTGGCATTTGGAAACAATAAGCATCGATAAAATCATGATCTGTCAACTGCAAAAGGCCACCTTACTTGGATCTGCGCACATCATTCGAAAATACATCACACGGTCCTAGACACTTGGGAAGTGTTCAACTTGTGATTTTGTGATACGAAATCCAGCGTATAGATCTCGTTTGCTGTGACATACTGTAGTTTTGTGTCAATAATAATAATAATAATAATAATAATAATAATAATAATAAATAGTGGGACCCTTCCAAATAGGTCCTATATCCCAGGATCTGATCCCAGGATCTGACTTTAAGGAAGTACCTAAGGAGCTGAACTTAGGGCCCTTTTAGACAGGCCCTATATCCCAGGATCTGATCCTAGCTTTTCTGTTTATCCCAGATTATCTGGCAGTGCAGACTCATATAATCTAGTTGAAAGCAGAAAACCTGGGATCAGATCCTGGGATATAGGGCCTGTCTAAAAGGGCCCCTGGAGATTCCTAGAGAATTGATTAATGATCAGATTTGTGAGTAATCAAATCTGCAAAGGTCCAAACTGCAAATTTGGAGAGCTGACTGTAGCTTTATTATGGCCTTCTCAGTCCTTCCTCCTTGTTGTTGTTCATTCGTTCAGTCGTATCCGACTCTTCGTGACCTCATGGACCAGCCCACGCCAGAGCTCCCTGTTGGCCGTCACCACCCCCAGCTCCTTCAAGGTCAGTCCAGTCACTTCAAGGATGCCATCCATCCATCTTGTCCTTGGTCGGCCCCTCTTCCTTTTACCTTCCACTTTCCCCAGCACTTTCCCTTCCTCCTTACTGTCCCTCAAACCTAAGGTTCACTCAGACTTTTTGCTTTCCCCCTTCATCCTATTCGGATCTAAACCCTGTTTTGCTAAGCAGCCGAAGAAGGATTCTGCAGATACCTGCTTTTTTTTTTTCTTCCCCTGTTACGTTTTACCTTTCTGGATTCCTATGGCGCCCTCGCTTAAAATATGCTAACAAGATTGCTAACGACGCCTGTTAATTAGTCAAGCTACACGGGAGAATCAGTTATTTCCTCGCTGGAAGATGGCTTTTTTGAAGGGTCCTAATGAGGTTAAAATAAATCCCTTGCACAACAGCTGTTGCACATATACTGTGGATTTGGAGAGGCGGCAAGAGGACTGGCTCCAACATTGGGGAAGCGGGCTCTTCAAACAGCTGGGAAACATCCCCTTGGACCTTTGGAGGAAGAAAAGAAAGGGACAGAGCAGCCTGGGTCATATAGAAGCAAGGAAAAGCACTCCAAGGACTCATCCAGACTCAGGATTTGGTGGAGATGTACTTGATGTGGTTGCCATTATGGTTGTTGTGTGCCTTCAAGTCATTTCTGTAAGAGGAGGTTTTCCAATGCTTTCCTCTAAAGGTGCATCTACCCAGTGGTTCTCAACCTGGGGTCCCCAGATGTTTTTGGCCTACAACTCCCAGAAATCCCAGCCAGTTTACCAGCTGTTAGGATTTCTGGGAGTTGAAGGCCAAAAACATCTGGGGACCCCAGGTTGAGAACCACTGAATACACCATAGATCCCCAAACTTTTTAAAAAGAAGGAGGAGGAGGAGGAGGAGGAGGAGGAGGAGGAGGAGGAGGAGAAGGTGAAGGTGAAGGTGAAGGTGAAGGTGAAGGAGAAGGAGAAGGAGAAGGAGAAGGAGAAGGAGAAGGAGAAGGTGAAGGAGAAGGAGAAGGAGAAGGAGAAGGAGAAGGAGAAGGAGAAGGAGAAGGAGAAGGTGAAGGAGAAGGTGAAGGAGAAGGAGAAGGAGAAGGAGAAGGAGAAGGAGAAGGAGAAGGAGAAGGAGAAGGAGAAGGAGAAGGAGAAGGTGAAGGTGAAGGTGAAGGTGAAGGAGAAGGAGAAGGAGAAGGAGAAGGAGAAGGAGAAGGAGAAGGAGAAGGAGAAGGAGAAGGAGGAGAAGAAGAAGAAGAATAATAATTTAATTTCTCTACCCCACCTCCATCTCCCCGAAGGGACTCGGGGCAGCTTACATGGGGCCCAAGCCCAGGCAGAATACAATTAAAATAAAGCAATAACAATTAAAACAACATAAAAACAGCATAAAAAAACATAATAAAAAAAGCTGGCAACCACAATAACAGCAGACTAATTTTGGAAGGGGGGGGGGAGGAAAACCACTACGTGAACTAGTTGAAGGATTTATTTATTTTATTTATTTACATTATTTCTATCCCGCCCATTTCAGCCCGAAGGTGACTCAGGGTGGTATACACAGTCGGCACAGTTCGATACCGAAACAAAATACATAGATTGATAAAGCAAAAACATCAAGTGCAATTAAATATAAACGAGAGTGCATAATAAAATTTTAAAAAAGAAACTATGTCCTCTCGTTCAAATCTTCATCCGTTACATTGTCTTGGCCATTCCTGGGTCAATTTCCAACTCTAGTTTGTCTGTTTACTCCAGGGTTCCGAATGCTTGCTCGAAGAGCCAAGTTTTTACTCTTTTTTGGACAGTCAGGAGGGAGGGGGCTGATCTAATATCCCTAGGGAGGGAGTTCCACAGCCGGGGGGCCACCACAGAGAAGGCCCTGTCTCTCGTCCCCGCCAGACTTGCCTGCGAAGCAGGCGGGATCGAGAGCAGGGCCTCCCCAGATGATCTTAAGTTCCTGGGGGGTTCGTAGGAAGAGATGTGTTCAGATAGATAGACTGGGCCAGAACCATTTAGGGCTTTATAGGCTAAAGCCAGCACTTTGAATTGAGCCCGGTAGCAGACTGGAAGCCAGTGGAGCTGATTCAACAGAGGAGTTGTATGCTCCCTGAGCCCTGCTCCTGTTAGCAACCTGGCTGCCGCACGCTGGATCATTTGAAGCTTCCGGGCCATCTTCAAAGGCAACCCCATGTAGAGCGCGCTGCAGTAATCTATACAGGATGTAACCAGAGCGTGGACCACCGTGGCCACATCAGACTTCCCAAGGTACGGGCGCAGCTGGCGCACAAGTTTTAATTGTGCAAATGCTCCCATGGTCACCGCCAAAACCTGGAGATCCAGGCTCAGCGATGAGTCCAGGATCACACCCAATCTGCGAACCTGCATCTTCAGGGGAAGTGTAACCCCGTCTAACACAGGCTGTAACCCTATGCCCTGTTCAGCCTTTTGACTGACCTTTTGAATCCTGTCTTGCCTGGATTCAATCTCAGTTTGTTAGCCCTCATCCAGTCCGACACAGCGGCCAAGCACTGGTTCAGGACCTGAACAACCTCCTTAGTAGTAGGTGGAAAGGAGTGACAGAGTGGTTTAGTAAGGTAGATGACAATGTATAACGGCATAGGAAAAATCATGGAACAGAGCAAATTAACAGGATCAGTTAATATAATATAGGACATCAGATTGAATGACAATTCAAGTCATGATACAGGCCATTTGTCATAGGAGTCGTCAATCGAAAGCACGGCGAAACATCCACGTCTTTAATTCCTTGTGGAATGTGGCTAGGGAGGGTGCCAGCCTAATCTCCCTGGGGAGGGAGTTCCAGAGACGGGGGCCACCACCGAGAATGCCCTCTCTCTCGTCCCCACCAACCATGCCTGAGACGGGGGCGGGAGCGAGAGAAGGGCATCCCTGGAAGATCTTAAGGACCGCGTGGGTTTGTAAGGGAGGAGGCGGTCGCGCAGATAGGCAGGTCCTGAACTGTTTAGAGCTTTATAGGTGATAACCTGAACCTTGTATTGAGACCGGAAACTTATCGGCAGCCAGTGGAGCTGTTTAAACAGGAGGGTTGACCGCTCTCTGTAACTTGCTCCAGTTAACAATCTGGCCGCTGATCTTTGCAACAGCTGTATTTTCTGAACCGTCTTCAAGGGCAGCCCTACGTAGAGTGCATTACAGTAGTCTAATCTTGAGGTTAGAGGGCCAGGTCACAGTCCCTCAAACTGTTAGAGGGTCAGATTATACTTTGGGGAAAAAACATGAATAAATTCCTATGCACACTGCACATATCTTATTTGTAGTGCAAAAAACACTTTAAAATAATACAATAATTAAAATAAAGAACATTTTCAACAAATATAAACTTATTAGTATTTCAATGTGAAGTGTGGGCCTGCTTTTGGCTGATGAGATAGGATTGTTGTCGTTGTTGTGTGCTTTCAAGCAGTTTCAGACTTAAGTTGACCCTGAGTAAGGTAAATGACCTTCGGCCCCTGGGCCTTAGTCTGAGGACCCCTGATCTACACTGTTGCATTAATGCACTGTTGCGACTAAAATGATCAAGGGTCTGGAGAACAAGCCCTATGAGGAGCGGCTTAAGGAGCTGGGCATGTTTAGCCTGAAGAAGAGAAGGCTGAGAGGAGATATGATAGCCATGTATAAATATGTGAGAGGAAGCCACAGGGAGGAGGGAGCAAGCTTGTTTTCTGCTTCCTTGGAGACTAGGACGCGGAACAATTGCTTCAAACTACAAGAAAGGAGATTCCGTCTGAACATGAGGAAGAACTTCCTGACTGTGAGAGCCGTTCAGCAGTGGAACTCTCTGTCCTGGGGTGTGGTGGAGGCTCCTTCTTTGGAAGCTTTTAAACAGAGGCTGGATGGCCATCTGTCAGGGGTGATTTAAATGCAATATTCCTGCTTCTTGACAGGGGGTTGGACTGGATGGCCCATGAGGTCTCGATTCTATGATTCTATGATTCTATGATCTATGATTCTATAATGCAGTTTGGCACCACCGTAACTGCCATGGCTCAATGCTTTAGAAATCTGGGCATTGTAGTCTCGTAAGGTCTTTCACCTTCTCTGCTCAAGAGTGCTGGTGCTTCATTTGTGTTTCATTTACACTTGATACACCTGGATGTTTTCTTAACAAATAATTTTGTGCATAAGACAAAGTTTGTGTAGATTGAAGCATCCCAAAACAAAAGTGTCACTATCTTAGCCAACCATCTACTGCATTATATGGTTAGTGTAAAACAGGTATGGGCAAACCCAGGCCGGGGGACCAGATGTGGCCCCTTGGGCTCTTTTCTCAGGTACTCCTCTCTCTCACCATCCTATTCTTCTTTCCTTCCATCTTTCTTTCCTCCTTCCCTCCTTCTTTCTCCCTTCCTCTTTCCTTTCCTTCTACCTTTGTCCTTCCTTCCCTCTTTCCTCCCTCCTTTCCTCTCTTTCTCCTTCCTTCCTTCCTTCCCTTTTGTTTTTCTTTCCTTCTCTCTTTCCTCCCTCTCTTCCCTTCCACCCTTCCCCTCACATGTTTCCAAGTCCTATATAGATATAATTATCTACTAGCCGTCCCCTGCCACGCGTTGCTGTGGCCCAGTCTGTTGATCTGGAAAATAAAGAAATGAGAAAGTTTTGGTTTCTAATCTATGTAATGTCTTTCTGCTTGTGGGTAAACAGGATTTCTTGCTGTTTCTTTGTCAGTGTTGATGTGGAGAGTGTCTGGTTTGCCCACCCTGGAACATGCAAGATATCATTGTCCTTCTTTAAGGGTCCCTTTCAAATCTATGATACTATATCTCTGTGTGTGTGAATCATATCTCTATCTATCTATCTATCCATCCATCTATCTATATCTATCTATGGCTGGATGGCTCTTTGTCAGGAGGACTTTGATTACGTTTTCTTGCCCTGATGAATGGAGTTGGATTGGATGTCCTTAAGTATTTTCTGTTGGTCATGGGGGTTCTGTGTGGGAAGTTTGCCCCGATTCTGTCGTTCGTGGGGTTCAGAATGCTCTTTGGTTGTAGGTGAACTATAAATCCCAGTAACTACAACTCCCAAAATGTCAAGGTCTATTTTCCCCAAACTCCATCTGTGTTCATATTTGGGCGTATTGAGTGCTTGTGCGAGGTTTGGTCCAGATCCATCATTGTTTGAGTCCACAGTGCTCTCTGGATGTAGGTGAACTACAACTCCCAAATTCAAGGTCAATGCCCACCAAACCCTTCCAATATTTTCTATTGGTCATGGGAGTTCTGTGTGCCAAGTTTGGATCTATTCCATCATTGATGGGAGTTCAGAATGCTCTTTGATTGTAGGTGAACTATAAATCCCAGCAACTACAACTCCCAAATGACAACATCAATTTTTTGAGTGAAGGACATACATTGGGTTGTTAGGTGTATGCTGTCCAAATTTGGTGTCAATTCATCCAGTGGTTTTTGAGTTCTGTTAATTCCACAAACGAACATTACATTTTTATTTTTATAGATGTGGAGAGAGATGTCTAGATAGATATAAATGAATATGAATATAGGGCTTGCAAATATTGCAGGAGGGAAATGCCCATTATAGAGAGAGTATTTGCAACCATTTCAGGGGGGAATGCATATGTGAAATTAGTATATATAATTCTAGATCTAGATCTAGGTCTGCATTGTTTATATAGGCATTCAATGTTTGCCTCTTACTATGTTGGAAACCGGCCTGAGTCCCCATGGGCAGAAAGGGCAGGATACAAATGAAGTTCTATTATTATTATTATTATTATTATTATTATTAAGTTGTTGTTGATACCATATTGTTTTTGTTGACGCTACTTTTCCACTTACAAAGCTAATTTATTGTTTTTCTTTGAAATACGGTAAATATTCAAAAACCGAAGCCTCAATTAATGTAATTTTACTGGTATCTATTTTTATTTTGAAATGTACCAGTAGCTGCTGCATTTCCCACCCTGGACTTATACATGAGTCAACGCATTTTCTCAACTGTTTGTGGTAAAATTAAGTGCCTTGACTTATATTTGGGACGGCTTATATTCGAATATATATGGTAACATTTATTTATTTATTTATTTACGCCATTTATATGCCACCCTTCTCACCCCGAAGGGGACTCAGAGCGGCTTACAAGATATATATACATACAATACACTATACTATTAGCATAGTGCTATATCAGCATTAAACACTGCTATATTGTACTATACCAATTATATTGTAATATTATTAGTAATATTACATGTAATATCATAGAATCATAGAATCAAAGAGTTGGAAGAGACGTCATGGGCCATCCAGTCCAACCCCCTGCCAAGAAGCAGGAATATTGCATTCAAATCACCCCTGACAGATGGCCATCCAGCCTCTGTTTAAAAGCTTCCAAAGAAGGAGCCTCCACCAAACTCCGGGGCAGAGAGTTCCACTGCTGAATGGCTCTCACAGTCAGGAAGTTCTTCCTCATGTTCAGACGGAATCTCCTCTCTTGTAGTTTGAAGCCGTTGTTCCGCGTCCTAGTCTCCAGGGAAGCAGAAAACAAGCTTGCTCCCTCCTCCCTGTGGCTTCCTCTCACATACTTATACATGGCTATCATATCCCCTCTCGGCCTTCTCTTCTTCAGGCGAAACATGCCCAGCTCCTTAAGCCGCTCCTCATAGGGCTTCTTCTCCAGACCCTTGATCATTTTAGTCGTCCTCCTCTGGACACATTCCAGCTTGTCAATATCTCTCTTGAATTGTGGTGCCCAGAATTGGACACAATATTCCAGGTGTGGTCTAACCAAAGCAGAATAGAGGGGTAGCATATAATTATGCTATATTATTAGTAGTAGTACTATATTGCATTACATTATAATATCATAAATACTAAATGTATATACAATATATTATATTATATTATTAGAATAGCACAGTAGACAAGGTGGAACATATTATTAAGAAAGGCTAACATATTAATAACATAACAACAACAACAACAATAATAATATCATCATTGTGACCATCTCATAGAATAATAATAATAATAATAATAATAATAATAATAATAATAGCAAGAATAATAATAGGAAAGCCTGGCCCTGCAAGGCAGCATATCCACAAATCAGGATAATATCGTCATCAATAACAATAATATCAATAATATTAATAATGGGAAGAGTGACCTTGCCCTTCAGTAAGAGGATAATAATCCAACCATTACCTTCAGGAATAATAATAATAATAATAATAATAATAATAATAATAATAATAGGAAGGATGGTGGGGGCCTGAGGGAAACAGGACCTGGGAGGCATTGAGATGATGAGAAAGGCTAACATATTAATAGCATAACAATAATAATAAAAATATATAAACCCTTTTTCCTAGATCCAACAGACCTCACTACCTCTGAGGATGCTTGCCATAGATGCAGGCGAAACGTCAGGAGAGAATGCCTCTAGAACATGGCCATATAGCCCGAAAAAACCTACAACAACCCAATAATATCATCGCTGTGACAATCTCATAGAATAATAATAATAATAATAATAATAATAATAATGGCAAGAAGCCTGGCCCTGCAAGGTATCGAATCTACGAATCAGGATAATATCGTCATCAATAACAATAAAGGCTAACATATTAATAACATAACAACAACAACAACAATAATGGTAATACAGTTCAATGCAGTTAAACTGCATTGTATGAGTCTACACTGACTAAAGTTTGGCATATTTAGGAATTCCATGTATGTTTTACCAATGAGGTTTCCTCTATCTTTCCTTTCCTCGTTTCATTTCTGACCAGATTGAATCTTTCTTTCTGTCTCTCTCTCCCTTCTCTCCTCTCTCCCCCTTTCTTCTATAGTTGAGATAGATAGATAGATAGATAGATAGATAGATAGATAGATAGAAGTAAGTGAGACAGAGACCATGGATATAGAAAGGAGTGAAGAGTAGAAATATTAAAGTTCAAAGAGGGGGTGCCAGGGAGAGAAGGCAGTGCCACCCACACATGGACAAAAACAGCTATATCTAGGTCATGGCTAGATGTGGAAGAGGAAACACTATTACAAGGCATGAAATACAGAAACAGAATAGCTCGACATTTATCAAGACTATTGGTCTCCTGAAGAAGCCTAGAATTCACAAATTGTCCGTCTCCAGTGGCTGGAATCCTGTTAGTTAGGTCCAGCTAGAGAAGATCCATTGAATCAATTGCTGAATAGATTGGATGGCAATTTCGAAATGCAGCACCACTTGCAATATGTCACATTATCTGAACATACCTTACTAACTCTTAGATAACCCTCAGAGGCGGCCCTAGGTAATTTTCAACGGTAAGCAAACAGTATTTTGCCCCCCCCCCCCCCAACCAACCAATCATTGATATATATCTTCTGTTCGTCGTGGGAGTTCTGTGTGCCATATTTGGTTCAATTCCATCATTGGTGGAGTTGAGAATGCTCTTTGATTGTAGGTGAACTATACATCCCAGTAACTACACTTGCCGCACTTGCTCCCTTGCCTGGCCCGCTTTGGATCTGGAGGTGTGCCTGAAGACCCCGGTGTGTGCACCAAAAGTCACCTCTTCTCCTGACTTTCTCCTCAGCCATTGGGACCAAGAGTGAGAGAGAAAGAGAGAGACAGAGGTGGAGATGCCCACCTTTCCTGAAGGTAGGTGCAAAAACAAAGGAGGGAGCGGAGGTGGGAGATACCTCCAACCGGAGAGGCGCTCTCTCTCTCTCTCTCTCTCCCTCTCTCTCTTGGTCCCAATGGCTGAAGAAAAAGTCAGGAGAAGAGGAGACTTTTGGTGCGCACACTGGGGTCTTCAGACACGCCTCCGGACCTGAAGCGGGCCAGATGCGGCGGCTCCGCCCCTTGGCCCACCCGTGGATTGGGGAGAGGAGAGGAGGCGGGTGGAGCGCTGGGGGATCAGGAAAGGGAGCCGGTCATGGGGAAGGGATCGAACATGGAGAACGATTGAGCGCCGACTCTGCTCGCGCACCCAGTGGCCGGGTGGAGCAGGAACAAGAGGAGCTAGGCGAGGCTCAAGGGCCCGCCCCTTTGGGAAGAGGCTTGCCTGGCAGCAAGTCAAGAAAGCCGAGCCTCCCCCCCCCCCCCGGACTGCTAGGGCTGTTGTGAGATGAAGGGGTGCTCCTCAAGTGTCGGTCGAGGGGCATTTACAGAGACGCCTCTGCGCCCCTGGCAAAAAAAAGGGTTCTGCGACCGCTTACTTCGCGTAATGGACGAGCCGCCCCTGATAACCCTTTATTCACAGGGAATGCATCCCAAGGCCATCCATGGATGTCTGAAATTGTGAATAGTATAGTGAAGATTAGAGACATCACACTGGCAATGAAGGTCTACACCAGTGGTTCTCAACCTGGGCTCAAAGGTGTCACTAGGGACCATTAGAAAACAGTATTTTCTGTTGGTCATGGGGGTTCTGTGTGGGAAGTTTGGCCCAATTTTATCATTGGTGGAGTTCAGAATGCTCTTTGATTGTAGGTGAACTATAAATCCCAGCAACTACAACTCCCAAAATGTCAAGGACTATTTTCCCCAAACTCCACCAGTGTTCACATTTGAGCACATTGAGTATCCGTGCTACGTTTAGTCCAGATTCATCATTGTTTGAGTCCACAGTGCTCTCTGGATGTAGGTTAACTATAACTCCAAAATTCAAGGTCAATGCCCACCAAACCCTTCCAGTATTTTTTGTTGGTCATGGGAGTTCTGTGTGCCAAGTTTGGCCCAATTCTATCATTGGTGGAGTTCAGAATGCTCTTTGATTGCAGGCTAACTATAAATCCCAGCAACTACAACTCCCAAATGACAAAATCAATGTTCAGGACCCATTGCTTAATGAGATCCTTGGCTTGGTCCCATCTCATGCTTAGCAATTGTCCTTGGGAGAAACCTAGTGTTGTGATCTTTACTACCAGTGTTTTAGTCCATGTGGTCTGAAAGTCGTCCTTCATGGTTAGAGGGGCAAAACCAAGTGGGGTGAAGGATAGGCGTAGCCAGTAGTTGAGAATGGCTGTCCATATTCTCACCTCCACTTTCACAAAGCCTGTCTCCAATCGCAGGGTGGCATTAGAGACACATCTGGGACCCTTTAGAGCTGATCTTAAGAATTTTGATTGAACATGCTCTAGTGGGGCATAATTTGAAAAGGGGCCAAGCTGGGCTCCATACATCATTTGTGCGCATGTTGGCATGTCCGAGCCTTTGGGAAAACTATATCATCTGGCTTTACTCGGGGGCTATTTGTATATCTTCTGTTAAGATTAAGACCCTTAGCAAACAGAGGCACTTTAGGCAAGGTGAAAAGATAACCAAAATGAGTTTACTGAAACAAGATGAATGAAGGGTTAACTCCATCCGGGACTATTTATTTATTTACTATATTTGTATACCGCTCTTCTCAGCCCTTGGGCGACTCAGAGCGGTTCACAATAGCAAAATTCAATGCTTAAAACATCATAAAACAGTTAAAAACAATTAAAACAATAGCATTATAACAATCAATTAAACATCATATAACATCTCATATCGTCTCATAGTTAAAATCAAGATCCAGCCTCATCATCCAATTGTTCCATATTCCTATATTGTTACACTGCCTATTCAAATGCCTGCTCGAACAACCAGGTCTTCACTTTCCTCCGAAATGCTAACAGGGAGTGGGCCAATCTAATTTCTGTAGGAAGAGCATTCCACAGCCGAGGGGCCACCACTGAGAAGACCCTGTCTCTTGTCCCCACCAAACGTACTTGTGATGCAGGCGGGATCTAGAGCAGGGTCTCCCCAGTCGATCTTAATGTCCTAGTTGGTTCATAGGAGGAGATGCATTTGGACAGGTGAGTTGGGCCAGAACCGTTTAGGCCTTTATAGGCTAAAGCCAGCACTTTGAATTGTTCCCGGTAGCAAACTGGCAGCTAGTGGAGCTGGCGCAGCAGTGGAGTTGTATGCTCCCTGAGCGCCGCCCTTGTTAGTAAACTGGCTGCCGAACATTGGACCATTTGAAGCTTCCGGACAGTCTTCAAAGGCAACCCCACATAGAAAGCGTTGCAGTAATCTATATGGGATGTAACCAGAGCGTGGACTACCATGGCCAAGTTAGACTTCCCAAGGTATGGACTATCATAAGGTAACTTAAAACATACATTACAAAAGGAGCCTTTGCTGGTTGCAGTCATCTTTCTGGACTCTTTGAAAGTCTCTTGCCTCCGGTGCAAAGCAATGGTTATAAACTGTCTCAATCTTCTTCCTTGTGAAGCTTAGGCTGGCCAAAAGTTTCTGTTGTCCTTTGGACTGGTGGTATAAAAATACTGCTGAATGCAGGTGGTAAGGATGCATGTTTGAATTACTTGGGCCTAGGATTACCTGACAATCCCAAGCCTAAATCGCAGTAGCTCTGCTGTAGAAAAAAGGGAGAAGTCCTGCAAAGAGCTCTATACAGGGAAATGGAATAGACCAACTAAGGCTGGCCTCTGTGGGGTGTTATGCTCCACCCAAAAACTAATACAAAGAAAGGTATCTACACTATTGGAGAACCTATGAACAGGGGGAACTGAAGCAGAGGAGAGGAAAAGGCAGAGACTTCACAGTGTGATTGGTTTAGCTTTGAAAAGTTTAAGTGCCACCAGTCAATCAAATCAAATCAAATCATTTATTTTGGTCATTGACTAGCACAGAAAATAGAGTCACATTTTCATACGAACTTGGTATGTTTGGTACATTAAAAATATAAATATAACTACTGGAGCACAATTTGGGTGAGGGAGCAGAGGGGAAACAGGGTAAAAACATAAAATGCCCAGATCCATCACTGAATCGTAGATTCAGAGAAGAAGATTACTGGACACACAGTTAACTTTTGGGACTAGTCATTCCCTGACGGATTTTGTGTGCTGCTGCACAGAACTTTGCAACATTGTAGGTTGTAGCTGAATTAATATCCGCAAGTAGCAGGGAGGTATAAAATTGTCCTGAATGGCCTGGGTACTTGTATAACAGAGGTAAGATAAGCCTGGCACGGATATCCCTGTAGAACGGGCACTGAAGGAGCACATGTTCTATTGTTTCTACATGACCCAAGTCACAGGGGCAGAGTCTCTCTGGGAAAGGGATCTTCCGGTAGCGCCCTTCGAGTACAGCTGATGGGAGAGCGTGGCATCGAGCCAGGGTGAAAGCCCTTTGATGAAGATGAACCTCTAAGTTTGTTAAATATGCCATAGGGGAGGCAAGATATCTGCTGTCTTCATTGATAAGGAAGGTTGGAACCGAGGCC
Organism: Anolis sagrei; assembly: GCF_037176765.1. Classification (NCBI taxonomy): domain Eukaryota; kingdom Metazoa; phylum Chordata; class Lepidosauria; order Squamata; family Anolidae; genus Anolis; species Anolis sagrei. The sequence continues at coordinate 70,129,413 of NC_090034.1, forward strand.
AGATCTAGTTGTCACTCTGTGTCTGTGATACGTTGTTTAATAAGTGCTTTGGCTTGATTGTAATCCATAGCGATAGTAGACCTGGAGAAAATCCCAATGAGGAAATTTTTGATGCTATCGCCTGTTTCCATGTGGATTGGAAGTCATCCTTCATGGTTAGTGGGGCAAGACCAAAGGGTGCACGGGATAGTCTGAGCCAGAGGTTGAGTATGGCCACCCACACCCTAGCCTCCACTCTCATAAAGCCCGTCTCTAGTCGCAGGGTGGCATTAGAAACACATTTAGGTACCTGCAAGGCCGATCTCAGAAACTTTGAACCAGCTCTAATGGGGCAAAACTGGGGAAGGGGCCCAGCTGAGCGCCATACAAGAGTTGGGCTAATGACTTAGCTTCAAACAGCTTGAGTGCTGCCAGTGTGAAGTGGCCCCCTCTTGTCTTAAGATATTTAAGAATGGCAATTGAGCTCCCCTGCGCGGTGTTGGATACTTGATCCCCATGAGCTCTTCTGCTACCATTAGATTGGAGAACTACACGTAGATATTTGAAGGATGTAACTTGTTCAGTTTTATGACCATCTATGCTCCAAGAGTAAGTCCTGGGCCTATTAGTGAAAGCCATGATTTTGGTTTTATTGTAATTAAGTTGGAGCTGATCTGTGTTGCAATGTTGTATTCAGAGGCGGCCCTAGGTAATTTTCAATGGTAAGCAAACAGTATTTTGGTGCCCCGCCCCCCCCCCCCCCCCCCGAACCAATTACTGATATATATTTTCTGTTCGTCATGGGAGTTCTGTGTGCCATATATGGTTCAATTCCATCATTGGTGGAGTTCAGAATGCTCTTTGATTGTAGGTGAACTATAAATCCCAGTAACTACACTTGCCGCATTTGCTCCCTTGCCTGGCCCGCTCTGGGTCCGGAGGCGTGCCTGAAGACCCCCGGCGTGTGCACCAAAAGTCACCTCTTCTCCTGACTTTCTCCTCAGCTATTGGGACCGAGAGAGAGAGAGAAAGAGAGAGAGGTGGAGATGCCCACCTTTCCTGAAGGTAGGCGCAAAAACAAAGGATGGAGCGGAGGTGGGAGATACCTCCAGCCGGAGGGGCTCTCTCTCTCTCTCTTTTGGTCCCAATGGCTGAAGAGAAAGTCAGGAGAAGAGGCAACTTTTGGTGTGCACGCTGGGGTCTTCAGACACACCTCCGGACCCGAAGCGGGCCAGGTGCAGCAGCTCCTGGAAGAGGAGAGGAGGCGGGTGGAGCGCCGGGGGATCGGGAAAGAGAGCCAGTGATGGGGAAGGGATCGAACACGAACAACGATTGAGCGCCGGCTCTGCTCGCGCACCCGGTGGCCGGGTGGAGCAGGAACGAGAGGGGCTTGGCGAGGCTCAAGGGCCCGGCCCCTTTGGGAAGAGGATCGCCCGGCAGTGAGGCAAGAAAGCCGAGGCTCCCCCCAGACTGCTAGGGCTGTTGTGAGCTGAGGGGGTGCTCCTCAAGTGGCAGTCGAGGGGCATTTACAGAGGCGCCTCTGCGCCCCTGGCAAAAAAAAGTGTTCTGCGACCGCTTACTTCGCGTAATGGACGAGCCGCCCCTGATTGTATTAATGCTCTCAGAGCTCTTTTGAGCCTAGTGCCACCACTATAAAGTGACCTCCTTCTGTCTTGAGATGGTGGATGAACTCTTTTGTGCTGTCCCTGTGACCAAATTTTGAGAGCCGATAATCTGGGAGACGGCGGCAGATATGAAGAAGAAACCCCTGGACATCCTAGACATCATGCGAGAATGGCAGTCAGTAACATACATTTAGAAGCACTGAAAATAATGTTTTCAAGATAGTACTCTTGCCCTGAGATTCATCCCTCACTCTGAGATTGGGAAAATCAGATTCCGGGATGGGGACTACAGGCAGAAGAGAGAGAGAGTCCCATCTAGGCTTACATATTAATATGGCTGTGATGTGTTTCGGTCATGACATGGATTATTCACTATTTCCTGGATTAATATGTACACCTGGAGCCCATCTTGGTTTAACTGACAAGGCCATTCCCTTGCCGATGTCAGGACAGCCACCGCTGCCTGCTGTCGCTTCCCCTCCTATTTTTAACGCCGCAGTTTTATATTTATGAATAATTGAAGTGTGATTTGTGACTTGTAAGAGCCTGGATGTGTGAAGCCCCCATAAATCTACTCTGAGAATGGAGTGACCTTGTGGCTTTTTATTCGGGACCAGCAAGTCTTTCCCCCCTCCCCCCCTCCTTCTTTTCCTCTGGTCTCTTCATTCATCCTTTCCTTCTTGCATTTTTTATGAGTGGCTAAAAATGAATCCATCCACCTCCCCACGCACGGTACCCTTTAAGGGGAGGAATGAAATGATAAAGCGGAAATGGTGCACTCGGGCTTGGCAGCGATTGAGTTTCAGCTCAATAGCAACCCTGGGATTGAATCATAGGGGGAAATATCACAGATCTCTGGTTCAAGGCAGGCATGGCAAGGTCCAAGCGCAAACATAATGGCTGGAATTCACTTAGGGACATTTACTCATGTACGTCACATATGTGGGGCCAAAGAGTCACTATTGCGCAAAAGTGGAGTTGCATAGATACCACATGCTCTTCTATATTCTGCCTTTGCAAGTCATCTTCTATTCATTATGGTTATGCATCTTACACTTTCCTTTTTTAGTTATGTGTCCTGTATTTTGCATTAGGATTCCACAGTGCAGTTCTTCATGCAATACTGTGCTTTGTGTAGCTGTGTCGCATATGCCTAGGAGAGCCCCCGGTGGCGCAGTGGGTCAAAGCGCTGAGCTGCTTAACTTGCTGGCCGAAAGGTTGGTGGTTTGAATCTGAGAAGTGGGGTGAGCTTCTGCTGTTAGCCCCAGCTTCTGCCAACCTAGCAGTTCAAAAACATGCAAATGTGAGTAGATAAATAGGAACCATTTCTGCAGGAAGGAAACAGTGCTCCGTGCAATCATGCAGGCCACATGACCTTGTAGGTGTCTACGGACAACACCGGCTCTTCAGCTTAGAAATGGAGATGCGCACCACCACCACCCCCAGAGTCAGACACGAAAAGACTTAATGTCAGGGGAAACCTTTACCTTTATCATATGCCTTGCATTGTGACTGTATGCAGGGGCGGCTCAACCCATTATGCAAAGTAAGCATTCGCAGTATAATGTATTGTCGAAGGCTTTCATGGCTGGAATCACTCAGTTCTTGTGGGTTTTTTCGGGCTATATGGCCATGTTCTAGAGGCATTTCTCCTGACGTTTCGCCTGCATCTATGGCAAGCATCCTCAGAGGTGAGGTCTGCTGGAACTGGGGAAAAAAGATATATAAACCACAGATATTTTTTTTTTAGGCGATCCCTCGTTGGACGAGTAAGATGGTCTTCCATTATGGATTTCCTTGTGGGTCCGTATGTGGCTGTGGAGCCCTATTCTTGCTCTGCATCTTCTTCCGCAGTGAGGGCATTGGTTTCCAGGTGGAAGGCGGTCCCGGTCGGGGTTGGCTTGACGCGCCTTCCTCCTGGCACGTTTCTCTCTTTCACCCTCCACTCGTGCCTCCTCAAATTCTGCAGCACTGCTGGTCACAGCTGACCTCCAGCTGGAGCGCTCAAGGGCCAGGGCTTCCCAGTTCTCAGTGTCTATGCCAGAGTTTTTGAGGTTGGCTTTGAGCCCATCTTTAAATCTCTTTTCCTGTCCACCAACATTCTGTTTTCCGTTCTTAAGTTCAGAGTAGAGCAACTGCTTTGGGAGACGGTGGTCGGGCATCCGGACAACGTGGCCGGCCCAGCGGAGTTGATGTTGGAGGACCATCGCTTCAATGCTGGTGGTCTTTGCTTCTTCCAGCACGCTGACATTTGTCCGCTTGTCTTCCCAGGAGATTTGCAGGATTTTCCGGAGGCAGCGCTGATGGAAACGTTCCAGGAGCTGCATGTGACGTCTGTAGACACTCCACGTCTCACAGGCATATAGCAGGGTTGGGAGGACAATAGCTTTATAAACAAGCACCTTGGTATCCCTACGGATGTCCCGGTCCTCAAACACTCTCTGCTTCATTCTGGAAAATGCTGCACTTGCAGAACTCAGGCGGTGTTGTATTTCGGCGACTTTGGTGGAGAGGTGGCTGCCAAGGTAGCGGAAATGGTCCACATTTTCTAATGTGACACCATTAAGCTGTATTACTGGCATTGGAGAGGGATTGGCTGGCGACTGCTGGAACAGCACCTTGGTTTTCTCAATGTTCAGTGACAGGCCGAGCTTCTCGTATGCTTCTGCGAAGGTGTTTAGAGTGGCTTGTAGATCTTCTTCTGAATGCGCACAGACGACATTGTCATCAGCATACTGGAGTTCTATAACAGCTGTTGTTGTAACCTTGGTTTTGGCTTTCAGTCTGCTGAGGTTGAATAGCTTGCCATCTGTCCGATAGATTATTTCCACTCCGGTGGGAAGCTTCCCATCAACAAGGTGAAGTATCATAGCGACGAAGATGGAGAATAGAGTTGGGGCAATAACACATCCCTGTTTGACACCTGATTCCACCTTAAATGGGTCACTTTGGGAGCCACTGCTGTCCAAGACTGTTGCCTTCATGTCATCGTGGAGGAGCCGCAGGATGTTCACAAATTTGTTTGGGCACCCGATTTTGTGGAGGATGGTCCAGAGAGCGCTGCGATCCACAGATATATAAACCCTTTTTTCCCTGTTCCAGCAGACCTCACCTCTGAGGATGCTTGCCATAGATGCAGGCGAAACGTCAGGAGAAATGCCTCTAGAACATGGCCATATAGCCCGAAAAAACCCACAAGAACATTCGCAGTATAGTTGATTTTGCCCAGGGGCGCTCTTGAGGGAAAATAGACCTTGACATATGCGAGTTATAGTTACTGGGATGTATAGTTCACCTACAATCAAAGAGCATTCTGAACTCCACCAATGATGGAATTGAACCAAATATGACACACAGAACTCCCACGACGAACAGAAAATATATATCAGTGATTGGTTGGGGGGGGGGGGGTGCCAAAATACTGTTTGCTTACCGTTGAAAATTACCTAGGGCCGCCTCTGACTGTATGCCTTCAGGTGCATCTATACTATAGAATTATTGCAGTTTGACACTACTTTGACTTCCATGGCTCAGTGCTATGGAATATTGGAAGTTGTAGTTTTGCCTTCTCTGTCAAAGCAAAACAAATCTAGAGATATAGACTTTGGAAAGCCTAATGCAGCATTTCTCAACCTGTGGGTCGGGAATCCTGGGTGGGTTGTAAGGTGGTTTTAGAGGGGTCACCAAAGACCATCAGAAAACATATTTTTGATGGTCTTAGGAACCCCTTTGGCAGAGAAGGCTAAAGATCTCTCTGCCTGCCCTTCTCTCCCTTTTTGGAAACAGACTGTGAATCCTTCCACAAAAAGCCGTGATTGGCCAGCCTCGCAGTCAAGGGAGGGGTCTATTTCTGAAACTCCAAGCAGGAAGGGGAGAGCGGGCATGCTCGGCACATGGCAGTGTGGTGCACATGTGCAGGCAAGGAAAAAGTGTGAGGCTGGAGGGAGGCTGGCACCAACAAGTCCCTTCAAGGCATTGGGGTTTTGTGTGGGAAGTTTGCCCGATTCTATCATTGGTGGGGTTCCGAATGCTCTTTGATTGTAGTTGAACTATAAATCCCAGCAACTACAACTCCCAAATGTCAAGGTCTATTTTCCCCAAATTCCACCAGTGTTCACATTTGGCCATACTGAGTATTTGTGCCAATGTTGGTTCAGATCCATCATTGTTTGAGTCCACAGTGCTCTTTGGATGTGGGTGAACTACAACTCCAAAACTCAAGGTCAATATCCACCAAACCCTTCCAGTATTTTCTGTTAGTCATGAGAGTTCTGTGTGCCAAGTTTGGTTCAATTCCATCGTTGGTGGAGTTCAGAATGCTCTTTGATTGTAGGTGAACTATAAATCCCAGCAACTGCAATCTGAAATGACAAAATCAACCTACACGCCACCCCATGAGTATTCAAATTTGTGTGTATCAGGTATTTGTGCCAAATTTGGTCCAGTGAATGAAAATACATCCTGCATATGAGATATTTACATTACGATTCATAACAGTAGCAAAATTACAGTTATGAAGTAGCAACGAAAATAATTTTATGGTTGGGGGTCACCACAACATGAGGAAGTGTATTAAGGGGTCGTGGCATGAGGAAGATGCCAAAACACTGCCATAGAGGATGTAAAGAGATGTTTCCTTAGGTTAAAAAATAGTGGGTGTTTTAGTTTGCATTTTTATATATTTATTTACTTCCTTTCTACCCTGCTTTTCTTGACCCCGGAGGGGACTCAAGGCAGCTTACAAATCCAGCAAAAATTCAACGCTACACAGGTAAACAATAAAACACATCTCATCCAAATCTAAACAATCTAAACATATATTATTCAAATTTGGGCGTAGTGAATGAAAATACATTATGCTTATCAGACATTTACATTACGATTCGTAACAGTAGCAATATTACAATTATGAAGTAGCAACAAAAATAATTTTATGTTTGGGGGTCACCACAACATGAGGAACTGTACTAAGGAGTTGCGGCATTATGAAGATTGAGAACCACTGATCTACACTGCAGAATTATTGCAGTTTGACACTACTTTGATTTCCATAGCTCAATGTTATGGAATCCTGGGAGTTGTAGTTTCGCCTTTTCTGTTGAAGCAAAACCAATCTCCAGATATATACTTTGGAAAGCATAAATACCCTAATGGCACCCAATTCCATCTTGGAAGATAAAAAGAGTCAGCTCTGGTCAGTTCTCGGATGGGAGACCATTAACAAATTCCAGGAGGCTATTTTTCAGAGGAAATAATTATAAAAACCTGCTCTGGGTGTTCCTTATCTAAGAATATGTATGTGTTCTGTTGCGCGCTGGGCCTGTAACAGCTGTCTTTTCTATAGGACGTATACTTTAAGCCCAGCGGGAAGCCAGGGCACCTCAAAGAGAGGTTCTTAGGGATTTTTCTGAAGTAATGGTCTTTAGAGTCTTTGATAATGCAATAAAGTCTTTATTATGGAACAAACAACAAATCTTCAATGATTCAAACAACACTTCAAGGCTTTCTTAGTCTAGTCCTCAATGGACTGGCACCTGACTTTGATTAACTGTACTTTCTCTGTAGGAAAAAAAAAACCCTATTTAACCTCTCCCAGGCTGTTTACTATCTATGCCTCATTGGTGTGGGTCCTACTACCGATTCCAAATGCGTCTGGGTATCGAGTAGACCTACCAGCCGAGGCTTGTAGGTATTTCAGATGGAGTTCCTTGGATCTGTAGTGCTGTCCTCCCTCAGATAATTCTTTGAAAACCTCAGGGTTGTTTTCCCTCTGGTTGCTGTAAGGCTGAGAGGCTGTGAGCTCTCAGCCAGAGCTTTGGGACCTTTTCCCTGGAATTTCTGTTTCTGTTTCCACGGATGTTCTTGAGAAAAGAAGCTTTTCTACAGGACGAGCTGGTCTACATCCTATAGTTTAGCTTCCTTATGTGAGACTGCCCCCAAAAAATGGCTCCTTTCCCTCCCAGAGCCCTGAACCAAAGCTTAATTATGATGGACAGGAGGCCTGCCCTATGACTGCAAACAGATAACAGAAAGAAAATAAAGTTGGAGCTTCTGGTACAGCTGTACCAGCACCAGGGGCGGCTCATCCATTACGCGAAGTAAGCGGTCGCAGAACACTTTTTTTTTTGCCAGGGGTGCAGAGGTGCCTCTGTAAATGCCCCTTGACTGCCACTTGAGGAGCATCCCGGCAGCTCACAACAGCCCTAGCAGTCCGGGGGGAGCCTCAGCTTTCTTGCCTCGCTGCTGGGCGATCCTCTTCCCAAAGGGGCGGGGCCCTTGAGCCTCGCCTAGCCCCTCTCATTCCTGCTCCACCCGGCCAACGGGTGCGCAAGCAGAGCCGGTGCTCAATCATTCTCCACGTTCGATCCCTTCCCCATGATCGACTCCCTTTCCCAATCCCCCGGCGCTCCACCCGCCTCCTCTCCTCTCCTCTCCTCAATCTGCGGGTGGGCCAAGGGGCGGAGCCGCCGCGCCTGGCCCGCTTCGGGTCCGGAGGCGTGTCTGAAGACCCCAGCGTGCACACCAAAAGTCGCCTCTACTTCTGACTTTCTCTTCAGCAATTGGGACCAAGAGAGAGAGAGAGAGCCCCTCCGGCTGGAGGTATCTCCCACCTCTGCTCCCTCCTTTGTTTTTGCGTCTACCTTCAGGAAAGGTGGGCACCTCCACCTCTGTCTCTCTCTCTCTCTCGGTCCCAATGGCTGAGGAGAAAGTCAGGAGAAGAGGTGACTTTTGGTGCACATGCTGGGGTCTTCAGGCACACCTCCGGACCCAAAGCGGGCCAGGCAAGGGAGCAAGTGCGGCAAGTGTCGTTACTGGGATGTATAGTTCACCTACAATCAAAGAGCATTCTGAACTCCACCAATGATGGAAATGAACCAAATATGGCACACAGAACTCCCACGACAAACAGAAAATATATATCAATGATTGGTTGGGGGGGGGGGGGGGGCAAAATACTGTTTGCTTACCATTGAAAATTACCTAGGGCCGCCTATGACCAGCACAGTATGAAATGTATAGGGTCGTCGTAAATGAAGATGTTAGTTGAATACATGCACATGGAAGCACTTTGGAAGAAGTTTTCAAATTGCTTCTACAGGTTCAAAATGTTTTTGTCTCTATACAAGGACCACCTGACAGCCTATTTCTTTTCACCTGTGAATATTGTTAGTTTTAGCTGAAAAGTTTACTGAAATAAGTTGAACTGCTCTTCCTTTTTGTGCCATTGAGAACCTATCCATATCAGTTCTGTGTTATTTCTTCCTCTGGGACCAAGTGTTCTGCCCAGAAGCCTATCTCCTTAGTTAATGGATTTATACCTGTATACTGGAAATACAAATGCCCACTTTCGATTACTCCACGGACAGAGGAACTCATAAATGTTTCAAGGTTTAAGCATATGGCATATAGGCCAGCAATCTTGTCTGTGACACACATAGATCTCAGATATGCTAGATATCCAGAGGATGGAAGCAGAGTGGAATTTTACATTTACAGACCCTGTGACTGTGCATTAATATTGCACTTTCATTTCAGAGTCATTGCGCAATGCTGTGTCAGCCATGCGTATTGACCGTTGCTCCACATACGTTGCACTACATTGATATTCAGCATAGGGAGAGCATAATGCAAGGGGAATGTAACTCCGCCGGCAGTTATTTATGCTTCCCAACAGCAATGTTGGAACCCAGCCGTAGAAATCAACTTCCCATGGGCACCTATCAAGATGCTTGGTTGCCTTTCCTAGAAGCGAATGCATAGTTTCTCCTTGCTGCATTTTCAGTTTATTATCTGCTAGCATGTTCTTTTGAATACATTGGGGTTTGATTTTGATTTTTAAACTGTTTCCTTTTGTACAATAATTAAGTAAACACAGTCCCGAGGCTTGTAGCATTCTGATTTTAAAACAGAAAGAGAGAAAGATAGAAGATAAATAGGAAGACGAGGAAGAAAATCTATCAGTCTTTAAGACTAAAAGATTTATATTTTAGCATTAACATTTGGGGATATCAATCCATTTCCTCAAATGCAATGCTAGAGTATTTATTTATAGTATCAGAAGCAAAGCAAGTGTGCAGTTGTAATGTATTTAAAAAACATAAAAGTTTAAAAAACTTGGTATTATACTAAATGTCCTTTGACCAGTAGCTGGTCACTTGGGGTGCCTCTGATGTTGCTGGCCACTTGGGGTGCCTCTGATGTTGCTATAAGAAGGCCCTCCATTGTGCATGCGGCGAGGCTCAGGCTGCATTGTAATAGATGGTCTGTGGTCTTCTCCACATTTGCATATCGTGGACTCCACTTTCTGGCCCCATTTCTTAAGGTTGGCTCTGCATCTCGTAGTGCCAGAGTGAGGCCTTTTCAGCACCTTCCAAGTTGCCCTGTCTTCTGTGTGCCCAGGAGGGAGTCTCACATTTGGTATCAGCCATGGCTTGAGATTCTGGGTTTTAGCCTGCCACTTTTGGACTCTAACTTGCTGAGGTGTTCCTGCGAGTATCTCTGTAGATCTTAGAAAATGATTTCTTGAGTTAAGATGTCGGTATGCTGGCTGGTATTCGAACAGGGGATGGACCGAAGATGTTACTGCCTTGGTCTTTTCATTATCGGCTGCTACTTCCCGACGGATGTCAGGCTAAACAGTGTAATTTCTCCAGTGATTTAATGTGGTGAGATGTATTCCACACTGGGCATGCATGTTCACCAGCAGAGTAGCAAAGCACAAGAGCAGATGCCTTCACAGTATCTGGTTGTGATCCCCAGGTTGCGCTAGTCAGCTTTCGAATGATATTATTTCTAGCACCCATGTTTCTTATCAATCAGAGAATGGTCCGGAGTGACGCCTAGGTATTTTAGTATTTTGGTGCTGCCATACTCACATTTGGTATCAGCCATGGCTTCCTTCCTTCCCAGGTAATCCTCAGAACTTGAGATGCTTGTTTGTTCTTAAGATGAAAAGCACACATCTGTGTTTTAGGTGGATTAGGAATCAGCTGGTTTTCTCTGTAATAGGCATTAAGAGCACCTAAAGCTTTGGAGCCCCCGGTGGCGCAGTGGGTTAAAGCACTGAGCTGCTGAGCTTGTTGATCGAAGGGTCGCAGGTTCGATTCCGGGGAGCGGCGTGAGCTTCCGCTGTCAGCCCTAGCTTCTGCCAACCTAGCAGTTCGAAAAAATGCAAATGTGAGTAGATCAATAGGTACCGCTCCGGCGGGAAGGTAACGGCGCTCCATGCAGTCATGCCGGCCACATGACCTTGGAGGTGTCTACAGACAACGCCGGCTCTTCGGCTTAGAAATGGAGATGAGCACCACACCCCAGAGTCAGACATGACTGGACTTAATGTTTACCTTTACCTTTAAAGCTTTGGAGAACTTCTGTTCAACCATTTCAAAGCTCCCTGCTTGAGCGGTGATGGCATGATCGTAAGCATAGATGAAACTCTCTGTCCCTTCTGGCAGTGGCTGATTTATCTAAATGTTAAACATTGATAAAGTGAGCATACTCCCCTGAGACAGGTCATTCTTCAGTTTTCACCATCTGCTTCTCTGACCCCGGAATTCAACAAAAAGCTCCTGTTTTGTAGCAAATTTCCTATGAAGCGGGTGAGGTGGTAGTCCTTTGTGATATTATATGTTTTTCTCAGGAGAAGGTGGTGATTTACAGTGTCATAAGCTGCTGACAAGTCTATGAAGACAGCTCCTATAATCTGCTGCCTTTCAAAGCCATCTTCTATATGCTGAGTCAGGTTCAACACTTGTGATGTGTAGTTTTTGCCTTTCCTGAAGCCAGCTTGCTGTGGAATCAGACATGGGTCTATTTTTTCCACAATTCTGTGCAAAGTTAGTCTCTCCAGAACTTTGTAAAGATGGCACAGCAATGAGATTCGTCTATAGCCTTTTGGATCATTACAGTCTTTGTCTGGTTTCAAGATGGCTTGCTTTCCTCCAGATTTTGGGGGTCCGACAGGATGCAATGCAGTTGTTCATCAGCTTCAGCAGCCAGCATCTTGCTTTTGGCCCAGAGTTCTTAATGATAGTGACATGCAGCCTTAGGTTATTACTCATATCTATATAGTAGGCTTGGGCAGTTTCGTTCGTTAATTTCGTAATTCGTTATTAATTCGTATTTAAATTAGCTTACGATCCAATATTGAGCTATGCAGGACTACTTTGAGGAGTAATTAAAAATCGAAACAATTTTCCAATTTATTTCGTATTGTTTCGTAATTGCTTCGTAATTGTTTCGAAATTGTTTCGAAATTGTTTCGTAATTATTTCCGTATGTCTGGTGCAAGTTTTATAGTTGTTGTTTGTTTTATCAGTGATAAAAAATAAATTATCACACCAACAATCAACAACAGAGGGAGAGGGAAGCTTCAGAAGTTCCCCCTGTCCCATTTGGAGGGTTTTTTAGCATATTGCACAATCGCGTCCGCCATTAACGAATCGATTCCTAATTTTACGAAATTTCGTATATTTCGAACTTTTTTAAAGGAAAATTTCGGAATTCTTTAAAAAAACGAAATGCAAGGGCCCCCTAAAAACGAAACGAGTTTAGAACCAATTTTTTCCGTGGTTACCCAAACCTACTATATAGTTGTGGAATAGAATGTAATAGGATCCAGAAATGCACAATATGACCTTTGCCTCAAATCTTCAAAGGGCTGCTCAAAGTAGTGTGGATTTTTCCTCCCTTATCTGGAAATCCAGAATACTCAAAACCCTACATTTCTTGCTTCCGGCCACTCACCTTCACTTCTGGGGAAAGGGGGCTAGTCACACACATACTGGATGTTTTTACAAGGAGCCTTGATGGAGGAGAGAGAAGAAGGGGATGGGAGGGCAGACTCAGTTTACACAAGGCCCTTGTAAAGGCAGACATACACCCAAGATACTTCTGCACTCACCTTTTGCTGCACACAATACGGCTGGTGTCCTGGAAACAGCCTAAACGGTGAGCACAAAGCAGCCCTAATGGCCACCACCAGTGTCTAACCCAGAAAGAAAGAAAAAGATTCCTGGGGGCAGGAATCCACTTTACTAAGAGAATGGAAGGAGCCCCCGGTGGCGCAGTGGGTTAAAGCACTGAGCTGCTGAGCTTGTTGATCGAAAGGTCGCAGGTTCGATTCCGGGGAGCGGTGTGAGCTTCCACTGTCAGCCCTAGCTTCTGCCAACCTAACAGTTCGAAAACATGCAAATGTGAGTAGATCAATAGGTACCGCTCTGGCGGGAAGGTAACGGTGCTCCATGCAGTCATGCCAGCCACATGACCTTGGAGGTGTCTACGGATAACGCTGGCTCTTCGGCTTAGAAATGGAGATGAGCACCACACCCCAGAGTCAGACATCACTGGACCTAATGTCAGGGGACTACCTTTACCTTTACCTTTACCTCAAGAGAATGGAAAGTGCACTGACAGTCCTTCGACAAAAAATCAGCAAACACTTAAAATGCGACTAGCCCTCTTTCCTTCTGTTCATCAATCCACTATATATATGCAATTACAATTATTCCAAAATCTGAAAGACTTCTTGTCCAAAGCATTTTAGGTAAGGACAACTCAACTTGTATTTACATGTGAAAGTAACAATATGCAAATATGGTTTAAGACTTTGAACAATTTAAAAAATTGGACTAAACTGTTCTTCACTGCGTCACGGACAGAACAACCAGCTACCATAAGAGGTCATATTGTTAGGCTGGAAAAGACAAAACATCAGGACCCATTTGACATTTGATAAAATGGAAGATCCATACTTTGGGGAGGGTACAACTATGGCTGGAATCCTGTTGGTTAGTTTGGAATCTTGTTGGTTAGTTTAGAATCCTGTTGACAATTCCCCACTAGAGCATTGGATCCATTTCTGAAAATATAAGTCAACAACTAGGTCAGTGGTTCTCAACCTTCCTAATGGTGCGACCCCTTAGTACAGGTTCTCACGTTGTGGTGACCCCCAGCCATAACGTTATTTTCGTTGCTACTTCTTTAATTTTGCTACTGTTATGAATAGTAATATAAATATCAGATATGCGGGATGTATTTTCATTCGCTGGACCAAATTTGGCACAAATACCTGATACGCCTAAATTTGAATACTGGTGGGGTTGGAGGGGATTGGTTTTGTCATTTGGGAATGTTTGAGTTGCTGGGATTTATAGTTCACCTACAATCAAAGAGCCTTTTGAACTCCACCAATGATGGAATTGAATCAAACTTGGCACACTATTATTATTAGTATTCCCATAGCCAAGAGAAATACTGGGAGAGTCTGGTGGACACTGACCTTGAGTTTTTGAAGTTGTAGTTCACCTACATCCATAGAACACTGTGGACTCAAACAGTGATGGATCTGGATCAAACTTGGCACAGATAATCAATATGCCCAAATGTGAACACTGGGGGAGTTTGGAGAAAATAGACCTTGACATTTGGGAGTTGTAGTTGCTGGGATTCATAGTTCACCCACAATGAAATAGCATTCTGAACCCCACCAATGACAGAATTGGACCAAACTTCCCACGCAGTACACCCATGACAAGGAGAAAATACTCTGTTTTCTGATGGTCTTTGGTGACCCCTCTAACACTTCCTCATGACCCCCACAGGGGTCCCGACCCCCAGGTTGAGAACCACTGAACTAGGTAAATCCTATCAATTCTGAGGCTGCAAGGCTCCGCTCTAGCCCAGTCACACAGCAAGATTCAGATCTGTAACTCTAGCTGAGTACTTTAAGAAAAAAATGGCCCAGATCTAGCCCTTTCCCCACTGTGAATTGTTATCATCAAAATGTCTCCCTTGTGATAACACCATATTGTTTTGGTGGTATCTTTCTGCAGGTGCTGTGTGTTCTTCTTCAATCGCTACCCCCACCACCCCTGGACGACAAGATGAGCAGGTTATGACACCATGAGGAGCTACCATGGCGAGCGCAGCCAGTCACGCGAACACCCTTGCCGCTGCGTCCCGGAGGCCTGTGACCAGCCGATGGAATACATCCACCATAGCCAGGAATCACGCCAGCCATACCTCCTTAGCCCCAGCGAGCCTTGTTCCTTGGACCACTACTGCCCATCCCGGAGTTCTGCCGAGGCCCCCCTCAGCCTAACGGAGCCCCCCTCAGCCGCCAGCAGCAGCAGCAGCACCTTCCCTAGGATGCACCACGCCCCCCAGCCGTACGACTCCTGTGACGAGTGCATGGCGGCCGCTCATCCATCCAGCAAGATCAACCGTCTGCCCCCGACTCTCCTCGACCAATTTGAGAAGCAGCAGCTGCCCCTGCACCACGACGGCTTTCACACCTTGCAGTACCAACGTGCCAGCAGCACGGAGCAGCCCCGCAGTGAGAGTCCCAGCCGCATCCGACACCTCGTCCATTCGGTCCAGAAGCTCTTCGCCAAGTCCCACTCCTTGGAAGCCCCCTCCAAGCGGGAGTTCAACGGCACCAAGATGGAAGGCCGGGGCGGTGAGTCTGGGTTTCACCACCCCCATCATTCACACCACCACCATCGCCAGTCGCGCCATGGCAAACGCAGCAAAAGCAAAGACCGCAAGCTGGATTCCTCCTCCTCTCGCCACCGGAACAAGATGATGGGTTGGTGGAGCTCAGATGATAACTTGGACAGTGACAGCAGCTACATGGTGTCCGGAAGGCAACATGCCGTGGACCAGGCCACCCAGTTCTGCGTTGATGCTCCCGAAAGTGCCTTCAGAGACTTGACCCTGAAGAGTTTGAAGAGCGGAGGGGGAGAAGGAAAGTGTTTGGCCTGCGCTGGGATGTCCATGTCCCTGGATGGCCAGACGCTCAAGCGGAGTTCCTGGCACACCATGACGGTCAGCCAAGCACGGGAGGCCTACCCCAGCTCAGGAGGCGGCCCGGAGAAACCCTTGATGCTCCAAGAGGCGAAAGCCAAGGAACGATCCTATCATTATCTTCAGGTAAGGAGGTGGGTAGAGGCCTCCCAGCTTTAAGGCCCCTTTAAACAATATATTTAGGGATTTAAATTCCATTTTAAATGTCATGGCTATCTCCTATAGAATCCTAGGATGAAGAATTAGCAAGTCGAGTGGACTGGTTAGAGCATTGGGCTGAGACATTGAGAGATCATCCACTCAGGTATGCAAAACAGTTTTCAGCCTCAGAGAAAGGGAACAGTAAGGAAAATCTTACAATATAATCACCATACAGCAGTGTCACCTTGAAGACACATGATAACAAGAATCATAGAATCATAGAATCAAAGAGTTCGAAGACACCTCATGCGCCATCCAGTCCAACACCCTGCCAAGAAGCAGGAATATTACATTCAAATCACCCCTGACAGATGGCCATCCAGCCTCTGTTTAAAAGCTTCCAAAGAAGGAGCCTCCACCATACTCCAGGGCAGAGAGTTCCACTGCTGAATGGCTTTCACAGTCAGAAAGTTCTTCCTCATGTTCAGATGGAATCCCCTTTCTTGTAGTTTGAAGCCATTGTTCCGTGTCCTAGTCTACAAGGAAGCAGAAAACAAGCTTGCTCCCTCCTCCCTGTGACTTCCTCTCACATATTTATACATGGCTATCATATCCCCTCTCAGCCTTCTCTTCTTCAGGCTAAATATGCCCAGCTCTTTAAGCCGCTCCTCATAGGGCTTGTTCTCCAGACCCTTGATCATTTTAGTTGCCCTCCTCTGGACGCAGCTTGTCAATATCTCTCTTGAATTGTGGTGCCCAGAATTGGATACAATATTCCAGGTGTGGTCTAACCAAAGTGGAATAGAGGGGTTGCATGACTTCCCTAGATCTAGACATTATGCTCCTATTGATGCAGGCCAAAATCCCATTGGCTTTTTTTGCCGCCACATCACATTGTTGGCACATGTTTAACTTTTTGTCCACAAGAACTCCAAGATCATTTTCACACGTACTGCTCCCGAGCCAGGCATCCCTCATTCTGTATCTTTGCATTTCATTTTTTTTCTGCCTAAGTGGAGTATCTTGCATTTCTCCCTGTTGAACTTCATTTTGTTAGTTTTGGCCCATCTCTCTAATCTGTCAAGATCGTTTTGAATCCTGCTCCTGTCCTCTGGAGTGGAGAAGGGGGACAATAAGGCCCTTGAATCCATAGGGAAAGAAGTTCTCACCTGGACCACAATTACCTGAAACTGGGAGTACACCTGAATCCCATAAAGCAACACTATTCTGACACCAGCATGTTTTGGGGGACCTAGATATTCCTGGAGAGATATGCTGTCTACAAATATACTAATTCCTCAGGAGCGATTCTATAGTCACTCCCAGTGGGGCATCCCATAGAATCACCTAGCAAATTCCTAGAGAGTGCTGTTTATCCCCAACTAAGTGAAACCTCAGGTTTCAAAACTTAACAATGATGGACAGGTGACTTGCCCTATGACTGCAACCAAAGAAGCCACCTATCTGCAGAGTCCCTGAAACCTAGGACTGCAAGCAAACATTTAATACAAAGCAAATAAAGTTGGAGCTCCTGGTACAGCTGTACCAGAACAACTACATCGGCTATTGCTGCAAGTAATGTCAGTGTGAATAAATTGCCAATATTTGCTTGAGATAGTGCTTGCAGTTCTGGAGGGACTCTTGATTTTTTGCATCTCATAGACTTAGCAGGGGGATTTGGTTAACCAGTTAACATTCATGAGTAAACCAGGTTTTTTTAAAAAATCTGAAACATTTCGGGGGGGGGGGGTGAACCCCTAAACCCCCCCCCCCCCTCGCTACGGGCCTGATCGTAAGTAAGTAAATAAATAATAATAAATAAGGGTCCCTCCTGCTGATCCAGAAGGCTGTATCCCTCCTTTGGCCGCTTTGCTGTTTTTCCTTTGCTCTTTCTCCCTTTCCCAGAATGCGGCACAGCAATACACCTTGATGTAGGTGATTAGAGAAATGTCAAGGCTATAATAGCCTCTCCTTGCAAGAAAGCACAAAGCCGGGGAGTGATCAAGGCAGCTATCTCTCTCTGAAAAGGACGGAGAGTTGAAGAGCTGGCTGCAACCGCTTACCAAGAAGCCAGTGCGCCCCCGCACTGCCCTGTGGCTAATACAAAATATGCCCAAACAAACCATTAAGAAGAACCACCTTCCTCCTGTCTCCCTCTTTTTTCATGCAGGCTCTTGTCTAGGTCCGATCAATAGCTTCTTATACTCTAATGAGGAGGGAAATTGAACAAAATAAGGGCAACTTGGGACAAGGAAAGAAATGCTTCCCTGGGATTTCACTGAGATTTTTTGCCTGGGAAAGGGGGAAAATAAAACCTTTCCCTCTTCCTAGATTCCCGGAAAACAGGCCCTAAGTATGGAGAATGTCCCTCAATGTTCTTGGACAACAACTCCCAGAATGCACAAGCAAGCATTTCTCTGGCATTGTCCATAGACACCTCTAAGGTCATGTGGCCAGCATGACTACATAGAGCGCTGTTACCTTCCCACCGGAGGGGTACCTATTGATCTATTTACATTTGCATGTTTTTGAACTGCTAGCTTGGCTGAAGCTGGGGCTAACAGCAGGAGCTCACCCCACTCCCCGGATTGCATAGGAATGGTTTTTTCAAACTATAGTTTACTTTTTATTTATTTACAGTATTATATTTTGACCTTCTCACCCCACAGGGGGCTCAGGGTAGATTACAATGTACATATACATGGCAAACATTCAATGCCATAGACCAGTGGTTCTCAACCTGGGGTCCCCAGATGTTTTTGGCCTTCAACTCCCAGAAATCCTAACAGTTGATAAACTGGCCAGGATTCCTGGGAGTTGTAGGCCAAAAACATCTGGGGACCCCAGGTTGAGAACCACTGCCATAGACACACAACATATATAGACAGACACACAGAGGCTGCTTAACATTCCAGCTTTATGATGAGGGCATTCTGACCACCAGGGGAGCTGTCACTTCACTGTCCATTTGTGACACTGATGACACTGATGAAGGTTGTTGTAGGTTTTTCCGGGCTATATGGCCATGTTCTAGAGGCATTTTCTCCTGACGTTTCGCCTGCATCTATGGCAAGCATCCTCAGACGTTTCGCCTGCATCTATGGCAAGACCTCACTACCTCTGAGGATGCTTGCCATAGATGCAGGCGAAATGTCAGGAGAAAATGCCTCTAGAACATGGCCATATAGCCCGGAAAAACCTACAACAACCCAGTGATTCCGGCCATGAAAGCCTTCGACAATACATTGACACTGATGAAGTACTTGCTCATTCTTTGCATGCTTGCTGGAGATTTTTATGGCATCATAAATCAGTTAAATTAGCCTCCCCGCATACACGGTACCTAAATTTCCTACTTAACTGTCTTTCGAGCTGCAAAGGTCGGCAGCAAGATACACAAACTGGTTGGAAGCTCACTCCAACCCGGGCTGACTTCGAACTCATGACCTTTCGGTCAGTGGTGATTTAATGCAGCTGACTCCCAGCCAGCTGCACCACAGTCCCGGTTTATGGTCCCTCCAATAGTCTGAGGAACCATGAACTGCCCTAATAAAGTTTGGACAACCCTGCTTGAAACTTTGGGCTGAAAGAGAAACCAATGCAGTTAAGCAAGAATTCAAACCCAGTTTTCCAGTGTACTGGGATGCATCTTTACTGTAGAATTAATGCAGTTTGACACCACTTTAACTGCCATGGCTCAGTACTATGGAATCTCCTGGACCTCTCAGTGGCCTTCGATTCCGTAGAGCACGATATCCTTCTGGGTCGCCTTGCGAGCATGGGCCTTCTGCCATGGCTCCAGTCCTTCCTTGAGGATCATACCCAGAAGATGTTGTTGGGGGACACCAGCTCGGCCCCACAGCCATTGTCTTGTGGGGTCCCGCAGGGCTCAGTATTGTCCCCCATGTTTAACATCTACATGAAGCCGTTTGGTGAGATTATCTGGAGTTTTGGAGTTTGATGCCATCTGTATGCAGATGACGTCCAACTCTATTACTCCTTTCCACCAGATGCTAAGGAGGCTGTCCAGGTCATGAACCGGTACCTGGTCGCTGTGACAGTCTGGATGAGAGTGAACAAACTAAAGTTGAATCCTGACAAGACAGAAGTCCTCCTGGTCAGTCGCAAGGCCGAACAGGGTATAGGGTTACAGCCTGTGCTGGATGGGGCTACACTCCCCTTGAAGGCACAGGTTCGCAGTTTGGGTGTGATCCTGGGATCGCGAGCAGGGCCTCTCCGGATGAACGAAGTGAGCACGTGGGTTCGTAGATGGAGATGCGGTCACGCAAGTAGGCAGGTCCCAAACCGTTTAGGGCTTTGTAGGTAAGCACCTGCACCTCGAATTGGGCTCGGTAGGTAAATGGCAGCCAATGGAGCTCTTTAAATAGGAGAGTTGACCCCTCTCTGTAATGAGTGCCAGTTAACATCCTGGCCGCCGCCCGTTGAACCAGTTGGAATTTCTGAGCAGTTTTCAAGGGCAGCCCCACGTAGAGCGCATTACAGTAATCCAATCGAGAGGTGACCAAGGCATGGACCACCCCGGCCAAATCAACCTTTGTGAGGTACGGTCGCAGCTGGCGCACAAGTCTTAGCTGTGCAAAAGCCCTCCCGGACACCACCGACGCCTGAGCCTCAAGCGTAAGTGATGAATCCAGGAGGACTCCCAAACTGCGGACCTGTGACTTCAGGGGGAGTGTAACCCCATCCAGCACAGGTTGCCACCCTATACCCCGCTCCGGTTTACGATTGACCAGAAGGACCTCTGTCTTGTCAGGATTGATCTTCAGCTTGTTCTTCCTCATCCAGATAGCCACAGCGGCCAGGCACTCGTCCAGCACTCGAGGGGCCTCCTTGGAATTAGGTGGAAATGAGTAGTAGAGTTGTGTGTCATCTGCATAGAGATGGCACCTAACTCCAAAACTCCGGATGACCTCTCCCAGCGGTTTCATGTAGATATTAAAAAGCATGGGAGACAGAATAGAGCCTTGCGGGACCCCACAGGTCAAAGGCCAGGGGTCCGAGCAGGCGTCTCCCAGCTTCACCATCTGGGATCGACCCTCCAGGAAGGACCGAAGCCACGACAGAACCGTGCCCCCGAGACCCATCCCAGAGAGTCGTCCCAGAAGGATACCATGATCGATGGTATCGAAAGCCGCTGAGATGTCCAAGAGAACCAACAGAGTCACACTCCCCCGCCCAGCTCTCTACGGAGGTCATCCACCAAGGCGACCAAGGCCGTCTCGGTGCCGTGACCAGGCCTGAAGCCAGACTGTGACTGATCTAGGTAGTTGATGTCATCTAGAAAACCCTGGAGCTGGGAGGCGACCACCTGCTCCAACACCTTGCCCAAAAAAGGGAGGTTGGAGATCGGTCTGTAATTGTTCAGCACCGTGGAGTCAAGGGAGACCTTTTTAAGGAGTGGACGAACCACAGCTTGTTTCAGTTGAGATGGAAAAAACCCCTGCTCCAGAGATGCATTAATGATCAACACAAACCAATCTACCAACCCCCCTCTGGCTGATTTAATTAGCCAAGACGGGCAAGGGTCTAGAGCTGACATGGTCGCCCTCACAGCACCAAGGACCTCCTCCACGGTCTCAGGAAGAACAAGCCTAAAAGAATCCCACAAAGTTGGACAAGCAGATGCCTCAATCACCTCCTCTGGAACTGTGATGAAACTGGAGTCCAGCTCAAGACGTATCTGAGCAACTTTGTCTGCAAAATGGTGTGCGAACTCGCGACACTGAGTTGCTGGGTCATCGAAAGTCTCCTCCACCACTGGTGGGTGAAGGAGTTTCCCGACAACCCGGAACAACTCCAGCGATCTATTGAGAGACAGGGCCTTAGCGGTGATTGCCCCCTGGTTATGGAACTCCCTTCCTGGCATTATTAGATCAGCCCCCTCCCTCCTGTCCTTCAGAAGACCTGGCTATGGGACCAAGCCTTTGAGTCGGTGCAAAATGGTGTCTTGAGCTGATTTTTAAGCAACTTTTAATGTGGATATAAGTGATTTTAATGTTTGTATATATTTATGGTTTTATGTCCCGGCATTGATTGTTTGCCATATATATGTTGTGTTCCCCCCTGAGTCCCCTGAGGGATGAGAAGGGCGGAATATAAATATTTTAAATAAATAGATAATCCTGGGAATTGCAGTTCAGTAAGACAGCAGCATTATTTAATAGAGAAGGCTGAAGACCTTGTAAAACTGCAACTTCCATGATTGCATAACATTGATCCAAGTGGTGCCAAAACTGTATTAATTCTACAGTGTAGATGCCCCCTTAATCCAACATTAAGACCACCATATCACAATGAGCCCCCGGTGGCGCAGTGGGTAAAACCCCTGTCCCGGCAGGACTGAAGACCAACAGGTCACAGGTTCGAATCCCGGGAGAGGCGGATGAGCTCCCTCTATCAGCTCCAGCTCCTCATACGGGGACATGAGAGAAGCCTCCCACAAGGATGATAAAAAAAAAAATCAAATCATCCGGGTGTCCCCTGGGCAACTTCCTTGCAGACGGCCAATTCTCTCACACCAGACGCGACTTGCAGTTTCTCAAGTCGCTCCTGACACAATAAAAAAAAATCACAATGGTTTTTCCTACTCCTTTCTAAATAACATTGAGCTGTAACTTCCATAAACCCCACCAATTCCTCTCCAAACCACAATTGCCTTCTTTCATGAAAAGAAAGAAAAAAAGATAAAAGGAAGTTCTTGCGACGCGCATATTAATGTGACCCTGTTTTCAACACCAATGCAAAAGAGGCTATTGCCAAGTGTATGAATACTGCATGCAGTGAGCAAAAAACAGCCTCCGGAAAGTGCATCGAGCTTGGTGTTGAGAGAGATCAGGCAAAGGTTCCTGGCATGAGAAGAATTAGGGTGTTACGTAAGTGTGCAAGAGCGAACCCACAAATAATTCAGGAGGAAATCTGCCACTTTTCATCCTTTCCACATTAGTTGGTCCTCTCCTGTAGATTTGCTCCTTCGCTCATTGTGTTTCATAAGGTTTTTGTGGTATTACATCACCCAGAATCCCCAAAAGACTAAGTTTTTTTCTGAGAGCTGTGGTCCAAAATGATATCTTTTCCAAGCCTAGCTGCTCTGATCCAACCCTTTGTCTCAGGATGCATCCTCACTGAAGAATTAATGCAATTTGGCAGGCAGTAAGAAGCCAGACCTTGAAACTGCTAGGCCATTATATGCTAATCAAGGTGTCCAATTCCAATATTCACACCTTATTTATTTATTTATTTATTTATTATTTCGGTTTCTTCTACACCGCCCTTCTCACCCCAAAGGGGACTCAGGGCAGGTTAAGGTAAAAGGTAAAGGTAGTCCCCTGACATTAAGTCCAGTCATGTCTGACTCTGGGGTGTGGTGCTCATCTCCATTTCTAAGCCGAAGAGCCAGCGTTGTCCGTAGACACTTCCAAGGTCATGTGGCCGGCATGACTGCATGGAGCGCCGTTACCTTCCCGCCGGAGCGGTACCTATTGATCTACTCACATTTGCATGTTTTCGAACTGCTAGGTTGGCAGAAGCTAGGGCTGACAGCAGAAGCTCACGCCGCTCCCCGGAATTGAACCTGAGACCTTTCGATCAACAAGCTCAGCAGCTCAGCGCTTTAACCCACTGCGCCACCGGGGGCTCCTTACAAAGGCACAATTCGATGCCAGCATCACATAACAGTAGTAAAACAAAATAACATCAATTAAACGGTTAAACAGTTGAACAGTTAAACAACAATTCCTGCATTACGACCCTAAAACCAATAAAACAATACAAACCCAATTACTCCTCATAGACGGTCAGCGTTCGCTGTCTCATAGTCCAAATTCCAATTCCACATTGTCAGTCCTGTCAGTCCTAGTCGTTTGATTGTCCTTATCTAGTTGTCACATTGCCCAAAGGCCTGGTCCCACAACCACGTCTTTACTTTCCTCCTGAAGGAGAGGAGGGATGTTGATGCCCTAATTTCTCACGGGAGTGAGTTCCACAGGTGAGGGGCCACCACCGAGAAGGCCCTGCTCCTCGTCCCCACCAACCTCACTTGTGATAGCGGTGGGGTCGAGAGCAGGGCCTCCCCAGATGATCTCAGACTCCAGGGTGGGACGTAGAGGGAGATACGTTCCGACAGATACAATGGACTGGAACCGTACAGGGTTTTGTAGGTCAAAACCAGCACCTTGAATTGTGCTCGGAACTGAACCGGCAGCCAGTGGAGCTGACACAGCAGGGGGGGGGGGGGTGTGCTCTCTGTATGACGCTCCAGTGAGTAGTCTGGCTGCCGCTCGCTGGAGCAGTTGAAGTTTCCGAACAGTCTTCAAGGGCAACCCCATGTAGAGTGCGTTGCAGTAGTCTATTCGGGATGTAATAAGAGCGTGGACCACGCTCTTTAAGCCCAGGGGAAAGCCAGGGGGTCTCAAAGAGAGATTCTCAGGGGTTTTTCTGAAGTGATGGTCTTTAGAGTCTTTGCTGATGCAACAAAGTCTTTATTATGGAACAAACAACAAATCTTCAATTGGTTCAAACAACACTTCAAGGCTTTCTTAGACTAGTCCTCAATGGACTGGTACCTGACTTTGATTAACTAAACTTTCTCTGTAGTTAAAACCCTTTTAACCTCTCCCAGGCTGCTTTCTATCTATGCCTCATCGGTGTGGGACTTACTACCGATTCCAAATGCGTCTGGGTATCAAGTAGACCTACCAGCCGAGGCCTGAAGATATTTCAGCTGGAGTTCCGTGGATCTGTAAATGCTGTTCTCCCTTCGAGAATTTTTAGAAACTTCAGGGCTGTTCCCTCTGATGCTGTGAGGCTGAGAGGCTGTGAGCTCTCAGCCAGAGCTTTTGGGACTTTTCTCCTGGAATTTCTGCTTCTGTATCCATGGATGTTATTTTTCCCTGGATGCTATTGAGAAAGGAAGCTTTTCTACGGGACGAGCTGGTCTACGTCTTATAGCTTAGCTACCTTGTGGGAGACTGACCAAAAAAAATGGCTCCTTTCCCTCCCAGAGCCCAGAACAAGGGGCGGAACCAAAGCTTAATTATGATGGACAGGAGGCCTGTCCTATGACTGCAAAACAAAGAAAATAAAGTTGGAGCTCCAGGTACAGCCGTACCAGCACACAAAACATCAGGAGAAAATGCTTCCAGAACATGGCCATACAGTCTGGAAAACTCACAACAACCCAATGATTCCAGCCATGAAAGCCTTCGACAATACAATTTAGTATCACTCTAGCTGACATGACAATGCTATGGAATAAAGGGAGTTCTCGTTTTCACCAAGTCTTTAACTTTCTTTGCCAAAGAGTGCTGCTATCTCACCAAACTACAATTCGCAGGATTCCATAGTATTGAGCTATCATAATTAAAGTGGTATCAAACTGCATAACTTCTATAATGTAGATACACTCTTGGCTCCAGTTTCTTGGGGAAATCTCTGAAATAATGGGTAAGAATCGGTGAGTAAAAGGATAATAGAATCATAAAATTGGAAGAGACCCAAGGGCCATCCAATCAACCCCTCTGGTTACATCATGACGGTACAAGTTACATACATATACCGTATATACTCGAGGATAAGCCGACCTGAACATAAGCCGAGGCACGTAATTTTACCACAAAAAAATGGGAAAACTCAAGTGTCAGGAAACAGACGCCTTAAAGGGCCAGACTCAGAATTAGTTTCAAAGTAAAGTTTATTAAGCAAAGGAAAAGGGCTCAGAGACACTTAACTCAGTTTTTGAATATTTACATAAAACTGTAGTTTAAGATATGACTGTCCAACTCTGATTAAACCATTATTCTAACCTTCTTCAATGTAAATGTCCTTACATATCCTTCCAATAATAATAAAGAGAGTAAAATAATAAATTTAATAATAATAATGATAACAACAACAACAACAACAATAAGTAAAGGTAAAGGTTTTCCCCTGACATGAAGTCCAGTCGTGTCCAACTCTGGGGTTTGGTGCTCATCTCCATTTCTAAGCCGAAGAGTCAGCGTTGTCCGTAGACACCTCCAAGGTCATGTGGCCAGCATGACTGCATGGAGCGCCGTTACCTTCCCACCGGAACGGTACCTATTGATCTACTCACATTTGCATGTTTTTGAACTGCTAGGTTGGCAGAAGCTGGGGCTAACAGTGGAAACTCACACCGCTCCCCAGGATTCGAACCTGGAGATGGAGGGCCTGATTCTGGTAGCCCAAGAACAAGCCATTCGAACCAATGCCATCAAAGCCATTCGAACCAAAGCCAGAATTGAAAAGTCGACAACAGATCCCAAATGTAGACTCTGCAAGGAAGCAGATGAAACAATAGATCACATCCTCAGCTGCTGCAAGAAGATTGCGCAGACAGACTACAAGCAGAGGCACAACACCATTGCTCAGATGATTCATTGGAACTTGTGCCACAAATACCATCTGCCTGCAACAAAGAACTGGTGGAATCACAAGCTGGAAAAAGTTACAGAGAATGAACAAGCCAAACTCCTCTGGGACTTCTGAATTCAGACTGACAGAGTTTTGGAGCATAATACTCCTGACCTCACAATCGTGTTAAAAAACAAAGTATGGGTCGTCGATGTCGCAATCCCAGGTGACAGCAGGATTGCAGAGAAACAACTGGAAAAGCTGACATATGTATTTATTTATTTATTTAGCGTGTCATCAGCAACCAGACCATTGTATTACATTTCTAACAGAACAAAACAAACAAACAGATTAAAAAACACAAATTTTGCAAACTTGGTAGTTGATTAAATGTCCTTTGACCAGTATCAGGCCACTTGGAGTGCCTCTGCTGATGCCGCAAGAAGGTCCTCCATTGTGCAAGTAACAGGGCTCAGGTTGCATTGCAGCAGGTGGTTTGTAGTTTGCTCTTCTCTGCACACGCATGTCGTGAATTCAACTTTGTAGCCCCATTTCTTAAGATTGGCTCTGCATCTCGTGGTGCCAGAGCGCAGTCTGTTGAGCGACTTCCAAGTCACAGTCTTCTGTGTGCCCAGGAGGGAGTCTCTCATCTGGTATCACCCACGGATTGAGGTTCTGGATTTGAGCCTGCCACTTTTGAACTCTCACTTGCTGAGGTGTTCCAGCGAGTGTCTCTGTAGATCTTAGAAAACTATTTCTTGATTTAAGTCATTGACATGCTGGCTGATACCCAAACAAGGGATGAGCTGGAGATGTCACTGCCTTGGTCCTTTCACTATTGGCTGCTACTTCCTGGTGGATGTCAGATGGTGCAATACCGGCTAAGCAGTGTAATTTCTCCAGTGGTGTAGGGCACAGACGCCCTGTGATAATGCGGCATGTCTCATTAAGAGCCACATCCACTGTTTTAGTGTGGTGAGATGTGTTCCACACTGGGCATGCGTACTCAGCAGCAGAGTAACATAGCGCAAGGGCAGATGTCTTCACTGTGTCTGGTTGTGATCCCCAGGTTGTGCCAGTCAGCTTTCGTATGATATTGTTTCTAGCACCCACCTTTTGCTTGATGTTCAGGCAGTGCTTCTTATAGGTCAGAGCACAGTCCAGAGTGACTCCCAGGTATTTGGGTGCACTGCAATGCTCCAGTGGGGTTCCTTCCCAGGTAATCCTCAGAGCTCAGGATGCTTATCTGTTCTTAAGGTGAAAGGCACATGTCTGTATTTTAGATGGATTAGGGATCAGTTGGTTTTCCCTGTAATAGGCTGACATGATATGAGGATTTAAAAACTGAACTGCAAAGACTCTGGCACAAACCAGTCAAGGTGGTCCCAGTGGTGATAGAATCATAGAATCAAAGAGTTGGAAGAGACCTCATGGGCCATCCAGTCCAACCCCGTGCCAAGAAGCAGGAATATTGCATTCAAATCACCCCTGACAGATGGCCATCCAGCCTGTGCTTAAAAACTTCCAAGGAAGGAGCCTCCACCACACTCCGGGGCAGAGAGTTCCACTGCCGAATGGCTCTCACAGTCAGGAAGTTCTTCCTCATGTTCAGATGGAATCTCCTCTCTTGTAGTTTGAAGCCATTGTTCCGCGTCCTAGTCTCTAAGGAAGCAGAAAACAAGCTTGCTCCCTCCTCCCTGTGGCTTCCTCTCACATGTTTATACATGGCTATCATATCTCCTCTCAGCCTTCTCTTCTTCAGGCTAAACATGCCCAGCTCCTTAAGCCACTCCTCGTAGGGCTTGTTCTCCAGACCCTTGATCATTTTAGTCGCCCTCCTCTGGACACATTCCAGCTTGTCAACATCTCTCTTGAATTGTGGTGCCCAGAATTGGACACAATATTCCAGATGTGGTCTAACCAAAGCAGAATAGAGGGATAGCATTACTTCCTTAGATCTAGACACTATGCTCTTATTGATGCAGGCCAAAATCCCATTGGCTTTTTTTGCCACCACATCACATTGTTGGCTCATGTTTAACTTGTTGTCCACGAGGACTCCAAGATCTTTTTCACATGTACTGCTCTCGAGCCAGGCCTCCCCCATTCTGTATCTTTACATTTCGTTTTTCCTGCCCAAGTGGAGTATCTTGCATTTCTCCCTGTTGAACTTCATTTTGTTAGTTTTGGCCCATCTCTCTAATCTGTCAAGATCGTTTTGAATCCTGCTCCTGTCCTCTGGAGTATTGGCTATCCCTCCCAATTTGGTGTTGTCTGCAAACTTGATGATCCTCAGTTTCTAACCCTGATCGGCACACTGGGTGCAGTGCCTAAAGACCTTGGCCTGCACTTAAACACAATAGGCACTGACAAAATCACCATCTGCCAGCTGCAGAAGCCCACCTTACTGGGATCTGCACGCATTATTCGCCGATACATCACACAGTCCTAGACACTTGGGAAGTGTCGGACGTGTGATCCAATACAACAGCCAGCAAAGTCTGTGTGCTGTGGACTCATCTTGTTATGTTTCAGATAATAATAGAGTCAAATAATCCAAATATAATAATAACAGTAATAATAGCGTAAAATAATAAATGTAATAACATTAATAAATAGAGTAAAATAAATGTAATCATAACAATAATAGATTAAAATAATAAATGTAATAATTATTAGAGAAAATTAATAAACATAATAATAATAAGAGTAAATTAATAAATGTAATAATAATAATGGAGTAAAATAATGTAAATGTAATTATAATTATAATAATAAATAGAGTAAAATAAATTCATAAACATAATCCTAATAAGAGTAAATTCATAAATGTAATAAAAATAGCATTTCAGTTCCTGTTGGTTGAAGCATGGTTTATGTTTTTGGGGCTTGTTTTCTCAACTGTTTTCTCCAAGGAATACATCTCTCGAGTAATAAGTGCCTTAATTTGAGTGTTTTGGCAAACCCTTGTCAATAGAATCCCAAGGGCACTTAGGTAGCATTTCCTCTTTGAGAGCATGGCCACAATGTCCTCTTGCCTAAATGTTAGAATGATTATTTTGTTTCCAAGGAAATCAGGCAACCAGGAGATTTCAGTAATGTCGTCAGGAGAGATATTTTTCTTCTCAATAAAAGGGATAGAGACCGTATAATTTATTTATTTATCGTGTCATCAGCAACCATACCATTGTATTACAGTTCTAGCAGAGCAAAGCAAACACACAGATTAAAAAGAAAAAGAATAAAAAAACACAGATTTTGCAAATTTGGTATTTGGTTAAATGTCCTTTGACCAGTATCTGGCCACTTGGAGTGCCTCTGGTGTTGCCGCAAGAAGGTCCTCCATTGTGCATGTGGCAGGGCTCAGGGTGCATTGCAGCAGGTGGTCAGTGGTTTGTTCTTCTCCGCACTCGCATGCCGAGGAATCCACCCTGTAGCCCCATTTCTTAAGACTGGCTCTGCATCTTGTGGTACCAGAGCGCAGTCTGTTCAGCGCCTTCCAAGTCGCCCAGACTTCTGTGTGCCCAGGAGGGAGTCTCTCATCTGGTATCACCCATGGATTGAGGTGCTGGGTTTGAGCCTGCCACTTTTGGACTCTCGCTTGCTGGGGTGTTCCAGCGAGTGTCTCTGTAGATCTAAGAAAACTATGTCTTGATTTAAGTCGTTGACGTGCTGGCTGATACCCAAACAGGGGATGAGCTGGAGATGTCTCTGCCTTGGTCCTTTCACTATTGGCTGCTACTTCCCGGCGGATGTCAGGTGGTGCAATACCGGCTAAGCAGTGTAATTTCTCCAGTGGTGTGGGGCGCAGACACCCTGTGATAATGCGGCATGTCTCATTAAGAGCCACATCCACTGTTTTAGTGTGGTGAGATGTGTTCCACACTGGGCATGCATACTCAGCAGCAGAGTAGCATAGCGCAAGGGCATATGTCTTCACTGTGTCTGGTTGTGATCCCCAGGTTGTGCCAGTCAGCTTTCGTAAGATGTTGTTTCTAGCACCCACTTTTTGCTTGATGTTCAGGCAGTGCTTCTTGTGGGTCAGAGCACGGTCTAAATTGACTCCCAGGTATTTGGATGCGCTGCAATGCTCCAGTGGGATTCCTTCCCAGGTGATCTTCAGAGCTCGGGATGCTTGTCTGTTCTTAAGGTGAAAGGCGCATGTCTGTGTTTTAGATGGATTAGGGATCAGTTGGTTTTCTCTGTAATAGGCAGTAAGAGCACCTAGAGCTTCGGAGAACTTCTGTTCAACCATCTCAAAGCTCCCTGCTTGAGCAGTAATGGCACGATCATCAGCATAGATGAAACTCTCTGTCCCTTCTGGCAGTGGCTGGTCATTTGTGTAGATGTTGAACATGGATGGAGCAAGCACGCTCCCCTGAGGCAGGCCGTTCTTCTGTTTCCGCCATCTGCTTCTCTGGCCCTGGAACTCAACAAAAAGCTCCTGTTTTGTAGCAGGTTTCCTATGAGGCGGGTGAGATGGTAGTCCTTTGTGATATTATACATTTTTCTCAGGAGGAGGCGGTGGTTCACAGTATCATAGGCTGCTGACAGGTCTATGAAGACAGCTCCTGTGATCTGCTGCCTTTCAAAGCCATCTTCTATGTGCTGAGTCAGGTTCAGCACTTGCGATGTGCAGCTTTTGCCTTTTCTGAAGCCAGCTTGCTGTGGGATCAGACAGGGGTCTATATTTTCATAAAATATATATTTTCATATATATTTTCATATATAATAACAGATTTCTTGTTGTTGTTGTAATAAATAGAGTAAAATAATCAATGTAATAATAATAGAGTAAAATAATCAATGTAATAATAATAATAATAATAATAATAACAAAGTAAAATAATAAATAACCTTAACTCAAATATAAGCTGGGGGGGGGGGGTTCAGCCTTAAAAAAGGACTGAAAAACTCAGCTTGTACTCGAGTATATATATATACCTAAAAACAAATTCTCACCTGCAAATGCCCTCCTTCAGGTTGTAAAATAGTAAGTGATTGTGTTCTCCCTGAATACCCGCTTCTTTTTTTATGAATAGGACATTTGCAGGATGAATTGAGTAAACCAAGGAATTTTATATGTTGTTTTCCCCTTGGAAAAAAAACAGCTATCCACACAGAATCATAGAATCACTGAGTTGAAAAAGACCTTGGGAGCCATCCAATCCAACCCCATTCTGCCAAGAAACAGGAAAATCACATTCAAAGCACCCCCGACAGATGGCCATCCAGCCTCTGCTTAAAAGCTTCCAAAGAAGGCGCCTCCACCATACTCAGAGGAAGAGAGTTCCACTGCTGAACAGTTCTCACAGGTCACAGTCCCTCAAACTGTTGGGGGGCTGGATTATAATTTTTTTAAAAAAACATGAATGAATTCCTATGCATACTGCACATATCTTATTTTTAGTGCAAAAAACACTTTAAAACAATACAATAATTAAAATGAACAATTTTAACAAATATAAACCGGATCGGGGTATAGGGTGGCAACCTGTGCTAGACGGGGTTGCACTCCCCATGAAGTCACAGGTCTGCAGTCTGGGTGTCCTCCTGGATTCATCACTTACGCTTGAAGCTCAGGCGTCAGCGGTGGCCGGGAGGGCCTTTGCACAATTGAGACTCGTGCGCCAGCTGTGACCATACCTCGTGAAGTCAGATCTGGCCAGGGTGGTCCATGCCTTAGCCACCTCCAGATTGGATTACTGTAATGCACTCTACATGAGGCTGCCCTTGAAAACGGCCCAGAAATTTCAATTGGTACAGCGGGCGGCAGCCAGGTTGCTAACTGGTGCTTCTTACAGGGAGCGGTCAACCCTCCTGTTCAAGGAGCTCCACTGGCTGCCATTCATTTTCCGGTCCCAATTCAAGGTGCAGGTTCTTACCTACAAAGCCCTGAACGGTTTGGGACCCACCTACCTGTGTGACCGCATTTCTGTGCACGAACCCACACAATCTCTTTGATCATTTGGAGAGGCCCTGCTTGCGCTCCCACCTCCTTCGCAGGCACGATTGGTGGGGACGAGGGAGAGGGCCTTCTCGGTGGTGGCCCCCCGACTCTGGAACTCACTTCCCAAGGACATCAGACATGCCCCAACGCTGGCAGTCTTTAGGAGGAGCCTGAAAATGTGGTTGTTCCAGTGTGCCTTCCCAAAATAAGGAAAACTCTTAGCAATATGTCCTCAAATGCACTTTAACATTGATTTAGGATCGCCTGCACGCCCTCATCTTTCTTTGAAAACCCTATCCTAGTTATACCCTACCTTGTTCATGCCCAGCATTATTTTTTAAATTTTAAATTATTACATTTGGCCCGGCCATAGGTTTTTAAATGCTTGTATGTTATTGTTTATTGTTTATTTCTGTTTTGAGATTTATTTTACTGTTTTCTATTGATTATTTTGTTATTGCCTTCATTTTATTGATGTACTGCGGGCTTGACCTCATGTAAGCCGCACCAAGTCCCTTGGGAAGATGGTAGCAGGGTACAAATAAAGTTATTATTATTATTATTATTATTATTATTATTATTATTATTTCAATGGGAAGTGTGGGCCTGCTTTTGATTGATGAGATAGGATTGTTGTTGTTGTTGTTTCAGACTTAGGTTGACCCTGAGTGAGGGCCGGGTAAATGACCTTGGAGGACTGTATTCGGCCCCCGGGCCTTAGTTTGAGGACCCCTGACCTAGGAGGTGTTTACAGACAACGCCGGCTCTTCGGATTAGAAATGAAGATGTGCACCACCCCACAGTCAGACTCGGCTAGACGTAATATCTTTACCTTTACCTATGACTTCCCTACTCCTATCAATGCTGCCTAGAATCACATTGGCTTTTTTAGCTGATGCATCACACTGTTGACTCCTGTTCAGTTTGAGGTCTATGAAGACTCCTAGATCCATTTCGCATGGACTGTTTTCAAGCTGGGTGACAGCCATCCTATAGGTATACAAAATGGGGGACAATGCCTGGCTCGAGAGCAGTACGTGTGAAAAAGATCTTGGAGTCCTCGTGGACAACAAGTTAAACATGAGTCAACAATGTGATGTGGCAGCAAAAAAAGCCAATGGGATTTTGGCCTGCATCAATAGGAGCATAGTGTCTAGATCTAAGGAAGTAATGCTACCCCTCTATTCTGCTTTGGTTAGACCACACCTGGAATATTGTGTCCAGTTCTGGGCACCACAATTTAAGAGAGATATTGACAAGCTGGAATGTGTCCAGAGGAGGGGGACTAAAATGATCAAGGGTCTGGAGAACAAGCCCTATGAGGAGCGGCTTAGGGAACTGGGCATGTTTAGCCTGAAGAAGAGAAGGCTGAGAGGAGATATGATAGCCATGTATAAATATGTGAGAGGAAGCCACAGGGAGGAGGGAGCAAGCTTGTTTTCTGCTTCCTTGGAGACTAGGACGCGGAACAATGGCTTCAAACTACAAGAGAGGGGATTCCATCTGAACATGAGGAAGAACTTCCTGACTGTGAGAGCCGTTCAGCAGTGGAACTCTCTGCCCCTGAGTGTGGTGGAGGCTCCTTCTTTGGAAGCTTTTAAGCAGAGGCTGGATGGTCATTTGTCAGGGGTGATTTGAATGCAATATTCCTGCTTCTTGGCAGGGGGTTGGACTGGATGGCCCATGAGGTCTCTTCCAACTCTTTGATTCTATGATTCTATGATTTCAATGGGAAGTGTGGGCCTGCTTTTGGTTGATGAGATAGGATTGTTGTTGTTGTTTGCTTTCAAGTTGTTTCAGACTTAGGTTGACCCTGAGTGAGGGCCGGGTAAATGACCTTGGAGGACCGTATTCGGCCCCCGGGCCTTAGTTTGAGGACCTCTGACCTAGGAGGTGTCTACGGACAACGCCGGCTCTTCGGATTAGAAATGAAGATGAACACCACCCCACAGAGTCAGACCCGGCTAGACGTAATACCTTTACCTTTACCTATGACTTCCCTACTCATATCAATGCTGCCTAGAATCACATTGGCTTTTTTAGCTGATGCATCACACTGTTGACTCCTGTTCAGTTTGAGGTCTATGAAGACTCCTAGATCCATTTCGCATGGACTGTTTTCAAGCTGGGTGACAGCCATCTTATAGGTATGCATTTCATTTTCATTGCTTAAGTTCATCTTCTTCTCCTGTTTGCCCATTCTCTCCAGCCACTTTTGCCCCCTATTAAGCCTGGAACACAAAGACTGGGTCCCCCATTGCCTCTCGGTCACACATTGCCTCCGTCACACAGCACTGTTGCCTAGTTCCAGGGGCGGCTCGTCCATTACGCGAAGTAAGCGGTCGCAGAACACTTTTTTTTGCCAGGGGCGCAGAGGCGCCTTTGTAAATGCCCCTCGACCACCACTTGAGGATCCCCCCTCAGCTCACAACAGCCCTAGCAGTCCGGGGGCAGCCTTGGCTTTCTTACCTCGCTGCCGGGCGATCCTCTTCCCAAAGGGGCCGGGCCCTTGAACCTTGCCTAGCCCCTCTCGTTCCTGCTCCACCTGGCCACCGGGTGCGCAAGCAGAGCCGACGCTCAATCGTTCTCCGTGTTCGATCCCTTCCCCATGATCGGCTCCCTTTCCCAATCCCCCAGCGCTCCACCCACCTCCTCTCCTCTTCCCAATCCGCGGGTGGGCAAGCCACCGCATCTGGCCCGCTTCGGGTCCGGAGGCATGTCTGAAGACCCCAGCGTGCGCACCAAAAGTCGCCTCTTCTCCTGACTTTTCCTTCAGCCATTGGGACCAAGAGACAGAGAGAGAGAAAGAGAGAGGGAGAGAGACCCTCCGGCTGGAGGTATCTCCCACCTCCACTCCCTCCTTTGTTTTTGCGCCTACCTTCAAGAAAGGTGGGCATCTCCACCTCTGTCTCTCTCTTGGTCCCAATGGCTGAGGAGAAAGTCAGGAGAAGAGGTGACTTTTGGTGCACACGCTGGGGTCTTCAGGCACGCCTCTGGACCCAAAGCGGGCCAGGCAAGGGAGCAAGTGCGGCAAGTGTAGTTACTGGGATGTATAGTTCATCTGCAATCAAAGAGCATTCTGAACTCCACCAATGATGGAATTGAACCAAATATGGCACACAGAACTCCCATGACGAACAGAAAATATATATCAATGATTGGTTTGGGGGGGGGGGGGAAATACCGTTTGCTTACCTTTGAAAATTACCTAGGGCCACCTCTGCCTAGTTCCTAGATCATAGTACTTTCTCTCAAGTGGCTGGGCTCATTTTCCTCTGCCCTTGGCCTCCGCCTGCCTCTTATATGCAAGGCTTCCTCTTTAACATGCACCTCACAGCCTTTTGCAGAGATCCCTGGCCTGCCTTTGCTATAGCTGTATTGCTGGGGCATCCCCCTCACCTGGAAAGCTGAGCCTTGGATGCATCCAAGAGCAGCAGCAGCCATTTCCCTGGCTGTCTTTTCCGTGATTTGCTTCATTTCAAACCATTAAAGGCATGTGTTGTTGTGGGTTTTAAAAAAACAAATACACCTGGAAAACAGAGGAAAGAAAGAAAATGCTTTCATCAGCATCTTCTCCCCATGGGAAGGACCTGGGAGTCATCATCCCGGCTGTCGCTTGATGAGTTGTGATTGAAAAATAAGCCTTGCGGAGCCAAGAGATACCTGAGCCGCCTGTCAAGCAGAGATCCCAGTTGGCTACACACCATTTAGCAGAAATATGAGCCGGGTGGAAGGGAAGCAATGGGTCTCTCCAGTGATCAAAGGTCAGGACTTGGAGATATCCCAGAATCCGGCAACATAGTGCAGCCAAGGGGAAGCAGTCTAAGCGTTATTTATTTATTTAGCATGTCAGAAGCGAATTGAGGGTACAGTTAAAACACAAAGTTTAAAAACTTGGCATTATATTAAAT
This sequence comes from Anolis sagrei, assembly GCF_037176765.1. Lineage (NCBI taxonomy): Eukaryota > Metazoa > Chordata > Lepidosauria > Squamata > Anolidae > Anolis > Anolis sagrei. The sequence continues at coordinate 70,165,214 of NC_090034.1, forward strand.
GTACTTTGACTAGAATCTGGCCATACTTGGAGTGCCTCTGGTGTCGCTGTGAGAAGGTCCTCCATTGTGCATGTGGGAGGGCTCAGGTTGCATTCTAATAGTTGGTCTGTGGTTTGCTCTTCTCCACACTCGCATCTCGTGGACTCCACTTTGTAAACCACCTCGAGTCGCCAGAAGGCTGAGAGGGGCAGTATACAAATACAAGTTAATAACTAAGTAAATAAATAATCCAAAAAGCTATAGACCAGCAGTTCTCACCTTGGGGGTTGGGACCCCTGGGGAGGTGGCAAGGGGATGTCAGAGGGGTCGCCAAGGATAATCAGAAAACAAGGTATTTTCTGTTGGTCATGAGGGTTCTGTGTGGGAAGTTTGGCTCAATTCTGTCGTTGGTGAGGTTCAGAATGCTCTTTGATGGTAGGTGAACTATAAATCCCAGAGGCAGCCCTAGGTAATTTTCAACCGTAAGCAAACAGTATTTTGCCCCTCCTCCCCAACCAATCACTGATATATATTTTCTGTTCGTCGTGGGAGTTCTGTGTGCCATATTTGGTTCAATTCCATCATTGGTGGAGTTCAGAATGCTCTTTGATGGTAGGTGAACTATAAATCCCAGCAACTACAACGCCCAAATGTCAAGGTGTATTTTTCGCAGATTCCACTAGTGTTAACATTTGGGCATAATGAGTATCCATGCCAAGTTTGGGCCAGATCCATCATTGTTTGAGACCACAGTGTTGTCTGGATGTAGGTGAACTACAACTACAAAAGTCAAGGTCTGTTCCCACCAAAACCTTCCCGTATTTTCTCTTGGTCATGAGAGTTCTGTGTGCCAAGTTTGGTTCGGTTCCATCGTTGGTGGAGTTCAGAATGCTCTTTGATGGTAGGCTAACTATAAATCCCAGCAACTTTGAATTGTGTTCGGTAGCAAACAGAGGCGGCCCTAGGTAATTTTCAATGGTAAGCAAATAGTATTTTGGCGCCCCCTCCCCCCCTGCCCAAACAATTTATTTATTTTATTTATTTCAAAGTTTTCTATACCGAGCTTCTCACCTCATTGAGGGACTCAGCCCGGTTTCCAACCATAAAAACACATACAATCAGTAAAAATATCATGATTCACAATTACAGTAGCATATTAAAATAACAAATATATTTAAAACTACAGTGGTCAGTCGTCATGCTAAAAACGAATATACATCATCTTCCATCCAAAACTTAGGGCGTTATCTCATTCATCGAAAGCCTGTCTCCATAACCACGTCTTCACCTGTTTCCTGAATGCCAGGATAGACGGGGCGGTTCTGACCTCTGGTGGGAGAGAGTTCCAGAGTCGCGGGGCCACCACCGAGAAGGCTCTGTCCCTCGTCCCCACCAGGCGCGCTTGTGAAGCCGGTGGGATCGAGAGCAGGGCCTCTCCAGACAATCTTAATAATCTTGGTGGTTCATAGGGGAGAATATGTTTGGAGAGGTAAACAGGGCCGGGGTCGTTTAGGGCTTTATAGGTTAACACCAGCACTTTGAATTGTGCTCGGAAGCTAATTGGCAGCCAGTGGAGCTGGTGTAACAGCGGAGTGGTGTACTCCCTGTACCCAGCACCCGTTAGTAATCTGGCTGCCGAGCGTTGGACTTGCTGCAGCTTCTGGGCAGTCTTCAGAGGCAACCCCACGTAGAGAGCGTTGCAGTAATCTAAGTGGGATGTAACCAAAGCGTGGACAACCGTGGCCAAGTCAGACTTCTCAAGGTACGGGCGCAGCTGGTGCACAAGTTGTGCAAAAGCTCCCCTGACCACCGCTGCGAGTTGTAGTTACTGGGATAACTCACTGATATATATATTTTGTTCGTCGTAGGAGTTCTGTGTGCCATATTTGGTTCAATTCCATCATTGGTGGCGTTCAGAATGCTCTTTGATTGTAGGTGAACTATATATCCCAGTAACTACAACTCGCATATGTCAAGATCTATATTCCCTCAAGAGCACCTCAAGAGCGCCCCTGGGCAAAATCAACTATACTGCAAATGCTTACTTTGCGTAATGAGTTGAACCGCCCCTGGTAGTAAACTGGGAGCCAGCGAAGTTGACGTAACATGGGAGTTGTATGCTCCCTGTATGCTGCTCCAGTTATTAACCTGGCTACCTTTCGTTGGACTATTTGAAGCTTCCAAACAGTCTTCAAAGGCTGTAGATGCACCCTTGCTGCTGAACTAAAGTTGCCTTCTCTATTTTTTTCCTAAGGCGTTGTTTATCCTTAAGACCTACTGTATGCACTCGAATATAAGCCAATCCGAATATAAGCCAAGGCATCTAATTTTACTACAATAAATGTAATAATAAAAATAATAAATAGAGAAAAATAATAAATGTAATAATAATAATAATAATAATAATAATAATAATAATAAATAGAATAAAGTAGTAAATGTAAAAATAATAATAGAGTAAAATATTAAATGTAATAACAATAATAGTATTATTATTATTATTATTATTATTTAAAACTTTTATATCCCGATCTTCTCTACCTCCGTAGAGGGACTCAGACCGGCTAACAGAAGAAATTCAATGCACAAATACAACTAAAAACATCATAAAATCATAATAAGTTAAAATACAAACAGAATAAATACATATAAGCCAAATCGCCAAGATATAATCAAGTTCAATTCAATCCACAAATGTGGTCAGTAGTTATTAGGCTATTACTGGACTCAACCAATTATTCTGGGAATGCTGTGTCCCAGAGCCAGGATTTCACTAACTTTCTGAAGGTCAGGAGGGAAGGGGCAGATCTGATCTCCGTCGGGAGAGAGTTCCACAGCGAAGGGGCCACCACCGAGAAGGCCCTGTCCCTCGTCCCCACCAGACGCGATTGCGAATATGGTGGGACTGAGAGCAGGACCCCTCCAGAAGATCTTAACAACTTGATGGTTTATAAGGGAGAATCTGTTCAGACAGGTAAACTGGGCCGGAACTGTTTAGGGTTTTGTAGGTTAACACCAGCACTTTGAATTGTGCTCGGAAACTAATTGGCAGCCAGTGGAGCTGACGCAACAGAGGAGTTGTGCGCTCCCGTCAGTAGCCTGGCTGCTGCACGTTGGACTAGTTGTACTCTTCAGAGGCAACCCCACGTAGAGAGCGTTGCAGTAGTCTATACGGGATGTAACCAGAGCATGGACCACCATGGCGAAGTAGAGTAAAATAGTAAATGTAATAATAATAATAATAATAATAATAATAATAATAATAGATTAAAATAATAAATGTAATAAAATAATACTAACAGAAATAATAATAAACTTGACTTGAGTATAAGCTGAGGAGGGCTTTTTCAACCTAAAAAAGTGCTGAAAAACTCAGCCTATACTCAATTATATGACAATCAGCTGTAATAAGGCTCTTCCCGGGCTTTAGACTATGGACACATGACTTTATTTAATTTCTGTTCATTTTTTAAAGAGCTTGGCAAACTTCACCATTTTTTCACATTGAGATAGAAAGATTTTTAAAAAAAAGATTAAAAGCAAAACCAATTCATCTTCCACAGGGAAGATTTACCCAGAGCTTGGAAACATGAAAGCCGAGTGCTAATGTGTTAATGCTGACTCATTAAAATCAATAACGTTGCTGACATCCAACGATTAAGAAACTCTCCAAAAGTGAATTTGTTAATGAATTTGTTTATTTGTCTTCTTTTCCAAGAAAAAATGGTGTAAAACTACTAGAAATGGCTGGTGACAAATTACAATAATGAGAGCGGTTTGTCACCTCTTGGGAATAATACAATTAGGATTTAGTGATATAAAGAACAGACTGTAGGATCCTCCTTGCTTGTGTTTTTGAATTGGATTGGATGCAGCACATTAATTTTAATTAATTCTATCCAGGCTTGGGCTTCACCCTTGAGTCCCTGCAAAGCATCCATGTCACAAAACGCCAATGGTAAGACTGGTCCCAAAAAGTAGTAAGTCTCAAAGTCGGTCCTCCATAATCACTGAGGTTAGAAACACAGAACCTCCAGAAAAATGAAAAAAAAATCCAAATTTTTAAAAATTGTGAGTTTTTTAGAAAAATTAGGACACATTTCTAGGAATATGTAGGTTCTTAAGCATGACTCTGTGGTCAACTTCAGCACATTAGAGGACCGAGAGATTGAACTTTCAGCAAAATTGACCACAGAATCACATTATGGGACCTATAGATTCAACTTTCAGCAAAGTTGACCACAGAATCACATTATGGGACCTATAGATTCAACTTTCAGCAAAGTTGACCACAGAATTACATTGGAGGACCTACAGATTCAACTTTTGCAAAGATGATCACAGAATCACACTGGAGGACCTACAGATTCAACTTTCAACAAAGTTGACCACAGAATCACACTGGAAGGCCTATAGATTCAATTTTCAGCAAAGCTGACTACAGAATCACATTGGAGGACCTACAGATTCAATTTTCAGCAAAGTTCCCCATAGAATCACATTGGAGGACCTACAGATTCAACTTTCAGCAAAGTTGACACAGAATCACATTGGAGGACCTATAGATTCAACTTTCAACAAAGTTGACCACAGAATCACACTGGAAGGCCTATAGATTCAACTTTTAGCAAAGTTGACCACAGAATCACATTCGAGGACCTACAGATTCAACTTTCAGCAAAGCCGACCACAGAATAACATTGGAGGATCTATAGATTCAACTTTCAACAAAGTTGACCACAGAATGACAGTGGAGGGCCTATAGATTCAACTTTTAGCAAAGTTGACCACAGAATCACACTGGAGGACCTACAGATTCAACTTTCAGCAAAGCTGAACATAGAATCACATTGTAGGACCTACAGATACAATTTTCAGCAAAGTTGACCACAGAATTACATTGGAGGATCTACAGATTCAACTTTCAGCAAAGTTGACACAGAATCACATTGGGGGACCTACAGATTCAACTTTCAGCAAATTTGACAACAGAATCACATTGGAAGACCCACAGATCCAATTTTCAGCAAAGCTGACTACAGAATCACATTGGAGGACCTACGGATTCAACTTTCAGCAAAGCTGACCACAGAATCACATTGGAGGACCTACAGATTCAACTTTCAGCAAAGTTGACACAGAATCACATTGGAGGACCTACAGATTCAATTTTCAACAAAGTTGACCACAGAATTACATTGGAGGATCTACAGATCCAACTTTCAGCAAAGTTGACACAGAATCACATTGGAGGACAGATTCAATTTTTACCAATATGATTACAGAATCATATTGGAGGACCTATAGATTCAACTTTCAACAAAGTTGACCACAGAATCACATTGGAGGGCCTATAGATTCAACTTTTAGCAGAGTTGACCACAGAATCACACTGAAGGACCTATAGATTTAACTTTTAGCAATGATGACCCCAGAATCATACTGGAGGACCTACGGATTTAATTTTCAAAATTGTCCATTGAATTTCATTGGAGGGCCTACAGAACTGTTCTCACTAGGGCTTTCTAGGTACCACAGATACTGACCATAGAGTTGCACTGGATGACTGGGGGCCCTTCCATATGGCCCTATATCCCAGAACATCAAGGCAGAAAATCCTACAATATCTGTTTGACCTAGGTTATTTGAGATAATGTGGGATTTCCTGCTTTGATATTCTGGGATATAGGGCTGTGTGGAAAGGCCCCTAGACGTTCCTAGAGATAGCATTTTACTCAAATCTGTGAGTAATCAAATCCACAAAAATCAGACCTGCAAATGTGGAGGGCCGATTAATAGTCTTTGTTTGGTCATAACTGTCACTGCATTGCCAAAAAGCATAATTGAAAATGCCATGCAGTGAGGCTGAGCCTTCTTCATTTAGATTAACAAGTGTTAGAAAGCAAGTGGTGCTGTGGGCATTTGAGACCACAGGCTGGAGGTCTCATAAAAAGGAGGAGATGGTTAATGAATTAATTTGTCATTACTGACTATTTGTTGCCAAGGACTGCAAGGGCTGTTTGTAAGATTTTTTTCTGTTTCGCATCCAAAAAAAGTTGGCGGGTTTTGGATACTATGCAGAATTAATATGCAACTTCTTTGTTGGCTGGGAAAGCAGAGGGAATGGGAAATATAGGAAGGAGTGTTTCTTAATTTTGTGACTCAGCATTCAGCAAACTATTCCATTCACACAATCACACATGTGACCTCTAAGAATTACTCGCTTGATTATTATTGGAAGGATACGCAAGCACATTTACACTGAAGAAGGTTAGAATAATGGTTGAATCAGAGTTGGACAGTCTTATCTTTAATTGCAGTCGTATGTAAATATTCAAAAACATTTAACATCCTGATGCTTCAATTAATATAATTTTATGGGTATCTATTTTTATTTTGAAATTTACCAGCAGTTGCTGCATTTCCAGGGTGGGCTAGGCAAAACTATGGTGAGATGGATCTGTAATTGGTTAAATGGACGAACCCAGAGGGTGCTCACCAATGCTTCCTCTTCATCCTGGAAAGAAGTGACAAGTGGAGTGCCGCAGGGTTCCGTCCTGGGCCCGGTCCTGTTCAACAACTTTTAGAAGGCATGATCATCAAGTTTGCAGATGACACCAAATTGGGAGGGATAGCCAATACTCCAGAGGACAGGAGCAGGATTCAAAACGATCTTGACAGATTAGAGAGATGGGCCAAAACTAACAAAATGAAGTTCAACAGTGACAAATGCAAGATACTCCACTTAGGCAGAAAAAAATGAAATGCAAAGATACAGAATGGGGGACGCCTGGCTCGAGAGCAGTACGTGTGAAAAAGATCTTGGAGTCCTCGTGGACAACAAGTTGAACATGAGCCAACAATGTGATGTGGCGGCAAAAAAAGCCAATGGGATTTTGGCCTGCATCAATAGGAGCATAGTGTCTAGATCTAGGGAAGTAATGCTATCCCTCTATTCTGCCTTGGTTAGACCACACCCAGGGGCAGCTCAAGCCATTACGCAAAGTAAGCATTTGCACTATAGTTCATTTTGCCCAGGGGCGCTCTTGGGGAAAAATAGACCTTGACATATGCAAGTTGTAGTTACTGGGATGTATAGTACACCTACAATCAAAGAGCATTCTGAACTCCACCAATGATGGAATTGAACCAAATATGGCACACAGAACTCCCATGACAAACAGAAAATATATATCAGTGATTGGTTGGGAGGGGGGAGCAAAATGCCGTTGCTTACCGTTGAAAATTACCTAGGGCTGCCTCTGACCATACCTGGAATATTGTGTCCAATTCTGGGCACCACAATTCAAGAGAGATATTCACAAGCTGGAATGTGTCCAGAGGAGGGCGACTAAAATGATCAAGGGTCTGAAGAATAAGCCCTATGAGGAGCGGCTTAAGGAGCTGGACATGTTTAGCCTGAAGAAGAGATGGCTGAGAGGAGACATGATAGCCATGTATAAATATGTGTGAGGAAGTCACAGGGATGAGGGAGCAAGCTTGTTTTCTGCTTCCCTGGAGACTAGGACACGGAACAATGGCTTCAAACTACAAGAAAGGAGATTCCATCTGAACATTAGGAAGAACTTCCTGACTGTGAGAGCTGTTCAGCAGTGGAACTCTCTGCCCCAGAGTGTGGTGGATGCTCCTTCTTTAGAGGCTTTTAAACAGAGGCTGGATGGCCATCTGTCAGGGGTGCTTTGAATACAATATTCCTACTTCTTGGCAGGGGGTTGGACTGGATGGCCCATGAGGTCTCTTCCAACTCTTTGATTCTATGATTCTAAGGGAGATGTTGACAAGCTGGAATATGTATAGAGGAGGGTGATTATGATTCTATGATTCCCAGCTCGGCTTATACTTGAGTCAATACATTTTCCCAGTTTTGTGGTAAAATTAGGTGCCTCGGCTCATATTCGGGTTGGCTTATACTCGAGCATATGCGGTACATTATATATAATATATATAAACGTTTCTTGGGGCTCCACAAAAAAAACTTTTGCTTCAAAAAGGGCTCTGCCGTTGAAAAAGTTTGAGAATGCCTGCTTTAAATCAACAAGTGTTGCTACCCTTTACTACTCACCCTTCCATGTGAGGCAAATGGGGGCTATGTGCTGAAATACCTCGAAACACAACAGACAGCTCTTACCCCATTTTAATAGGAGAGTGATCTAGTTTCTGTGCTCCATTTCCCACCTAACACTGGAAGGGGAGGGAGGGATGATATCCCATAAATACATCCAGCTCTATCCCTCGAGCCTTCAATTTAAGGCTCCAGTTAACTGGAAGATGTGCACCAACCTTGGGGCGACACCAATTGGACATGATTCTCTCGATGACATGGGGCACTTGGCCACATCCCTCCTATAGAGGTTCTTTTCTCCTTCAGCCAGGATGTGATTGAAACATATTCCATCCAGCCATGAATATTGCTCCACTAGCATCTGAACGCACCCTACCTTTGTGCCCCACATCTGATCTATAGACACTTAACCCTTGAAGGTCTCATCTAGCTGGGGAGCTTCATGCTGGGGTGGTCCATTTCCAATTAAAAGCTAATTAACTCTTCTCGCGCTTTCTCTCAATCTCTGTTTTTCCCCCCTAGGGGAAGGAGAGATTGACTGACATGTAGTTTGATTGTCCATTGAGAGTGGGAGACAGGAGGGGGTGCCACCAATCCAGTCTTCGTTTAAGGCTCTCCCCATCTCAGTCTCACCACGGCTAGGACACAAGAGGGTTGGGGCAACATTGACCAACCCCCTTTGATGTTTTCTCTGGAAAGAGGAGCAGAGAACAGAAGCAGTCACTGTGTCTGTCCCGTCCAGCTATTATTTCGCTCTCCTCCTCATCGCCCAAGGGATGCCAGCCCATCACCGGAACCCGGTAAGGGCGTCATCGGGGGCAAGCAGATGTCACCCTGCCAGTGCTCCGGTCATGGGTGGGATGTGGACGGGACTTGATTGCCGAGGGAGCTGCAAGGTGGGGATTCTGAGATGTTGTGATGGGTGGTCCTGTTTCGGGATCTAGAGTGGGTGGGAGGAGGCAAGGAGAATATCTAGAGAACCTCGGAGCTGAAGGGATGGGGGCAGGACTGACGCTTCCTCTTCAAACCAACCACTTCCAGGTCAGGTTGGTTCAGTTTGCGGGTGGAATGCCACAGCTTTCCAGCTTTCTGAAGTCCAGTTTTCATTGCCTCTTGCCCAAGAACATTATGGTCAGCTGAAGATCATGGTAAATTGAGTAATTTGAGATTGTAAATGGAACTAGTTTAATAATTTTTTATTATAGTCCCTTACTTTACTTAGGCGATCGCTCATAGCCTGAGGATGATGGCATTCCAAGTGTAGTGTCTTGGTGGTGGGTGTGGAGACCTATTCTTGATTTGCATGTTCTTCTACAGTGAGGATATTGGTTTCCAGGTGGAAGGTGGTCCCAATCAGGGTTGGTTTGACAACGGCTTCCTCTTGGCACATTTCTCCCTTTCGCTATCCATTTGTGCCTCTTTGAATTCTGCAGCACTGTTGGTCACAGCTGACCTCCAGCTAGAGCACTCAAGGGCCAGGGCTCCTCAGTTCTCGGTGTCTATGCTACAGTCTTTAAGGTTGGCTTTAAGCCCATCTTTAAATCTCTTTTTCTGTCTACCAATATTACATTTCCTGTTCTTGAGTTGCGAGTATAGTAACATTCGGACAACATGGCTAGTCCAGCGGAGTTGATGGCATAGGAGCATTGTTTCAATGCTGGTGGTCCTTGCTTCTTCCAGCACATTGGCATTTGTCCACCTATCTTCCCAAGAGATTTGCAGGATTTTTCAAAAGCAACGCTGATGGAATTGTTCCAGGAATTGAGTGTGATATCTGTAGACAGTCCATGTTTCGCAGGAGTATAGCAGGGTTGGGAGGACAATAGCCTTGGTCTCCCTATGGATGTTCCAGTCCTCAAATGCTTTCTGCTTCATTCGGGAAAATGCTGCACTCACAGAGCTCAGGCGGTGGTGTATTTCAGTGTCAATGCTGATTTTTGTGGAGAGGTGGTTGCCAAGGTAGCAAAAGTTGTCAACATTTTCTAATGTTACACCATTAAGCTGTATTTCTGGCATTGCAGAGGGATTGGCTGGTGAGTGCTGGAAGAGCACTTTACAGTTCCTAAACTAGTGGTGGAAGCAGGATTTTCACCCACGAAATAGCAATTGGAGCTTTCCATATAAGTGCACTCAATCTGATGTAGGGCTTAGTTTAGACTTTGAATGAGTTTACCCAACTTGAAGCACAAACTTCATGAGTGAAGGAGCAATTGGAGACTTCCATATCACAGTACACTCAAACTAGCATAACGTTTATTTTAGACTTTAAAGGAGCTAACCAACATGCTGAAACTATTTTATAGAGCTAGGATTCAGCACCTGAAATAGCGCCTTGAATTCTAGAAGATGGAAGCCACACTTTTGGGTCTGGCTCTGCGGCAGTGGTTCCCCACCTTTGGGCCTCCTGGTGTTTTGGACTTCAACTTCCAGAAATCCCAGCTAGCTTACCAACTGTTAGAAATTGTGGGAGCTTTTTTTTTGTCTGTCTCTTTATAGGCAGCTTTTGGGTTAAATCACAATTTTTCCCCTTTGTTTTTGGTATAATTTCCCAATTTTAAATAGAGAGGTGCATGATCTCCTGGCCATTGTTTACCCACCAATAGTTGGCATTATGTTATTAATATCTACCTGAAAATAATCTAAAGTAGTGAATGTTGAATGTCTATGTGAGAAGTAAGTGGAAATATCTACTATTATTCTACTATTCTACTTTATTCTACTATTCTACTATATTTATTCTACTATACTTTATTCTACTATTCTACTATATTCTACTATTAACTTCTATTATGTTCCACTAAAATTTATCTTGCAATTTGTTTCTGAATTTCCTATTTCATTGCTCTTCATTTTTTTGTACAGGTGTAAGTTTAAAGCCACACCAATTATTATATCTCCTGATGCTTATTTTTCTATTTTTGAGCAGGTTCTGTTTATGAATTTTACTTAATTTCTGGTTTGGGATGTAAACACTTGCTATTGATACCTGAATATTGTTTATTTTACTTATTATCATTATAAATCTATCTTCGGTATCGTTAATGACCTTTTCCAATTCAAAGTTTTGATTATATTTTATGAGTATGGCCACCCCTCTAGCTTTATTTGATTCCCCCAATTCTTACTGTATATCCCAATTTCTGTTGTTAAGTAATTTGGATTTGTCTCCCGGGAACTGGAGGAGTTGAAGTCCAAAACACCTGGAGGCCCAAAAGTTGTGAACCACTGGTCTATGGGATAGAGAATAATTGTTACCATAACAGTATATAACAAAATTTGAAAAATATTCTGTTCCTGGTTTTAAAGCATCATTTCTCAACCTGGGGGGGGGGGGGGGGTCACGAGGGGGGTGCCAGAGTAGTCACCAAAGACCATCAGAAGACACAGTATTTACTGTTGATCATGGAGGTTCTGTGTGGGAAGTTTGGCCCAATTGTAACATTGGTGGAGTTCAGAATGCTCTTTGATTGTAGATTAACTATAAATCCCAGCAACTAAACTCCCAAATGTCAAGGTGTATTTTCCTCCAACTCCATCAGTGTTCACATTTGGGCATATTGAGTATCCATGCCAAGTTTAATCCAGATCCGTCCTTGTTTGAATCCACAGTGCTCTCTGGATGTAGGTGAACTACAACTCCCAAATCAAAGGTCCATGCCCACAAAACGCTTCCAGTATTTTCTGTTGGTCATGGGAGTTCTGTGTGCCAAGTTTGGTTCAATTCCATCATTGGTGGGGTTTGGAATGCTTTTTGATTGCAGGTGAACTATAAATCCCAGCAACTACAACTTCCAAATGAAAAAAATCAATTCCCCGCCAATCCGATGAGTATTCAGATTTGGGCATATCGGGTTTTTGTGCCAAATTTGGTCCAGTGAATGGAAATACATCCTGTATATCAGATATTTACATTATGATTCATAACAGTAGCAAAGTAACAGTTCTGAAGTAGCCAGAGGCGGCCCTAGGTAATTTTCAACCGTAAGCAAACTGTATTTTGGCGCCCCCCCCCCCCCCCAGCCAATCACTGATATATATTTTCTGTTCATCATGGGAGTTCTGTGTGCCATATTTGGTTCAATTCCATCATTGGTGGAGTTCAGAATGCTCTTTGATTTTAAGTGAGCCCCCGGTGGCGTAGTGGGTTAAACCCCTGTGCTGACAGGACTGAAGACCAACAGGTCGCAGGTTTGAATCCGGGGAGCGGTGGATGAGCTCCCTCTATCAGCTCCAGCTCCTCATACAAGGACATGAGAGAATCACAGAATCATAGAATCAAAGAGTTGGAAGAGACCTCATGGGCCATCCAGTCCAACCCCCTGCCAAGAAGCAGGAATATTGCATTCAAATCACCCCTGACAGATGGCCATCCAGCCTCTGTTTAAAAGCTTCCAAAGAAGGAGCCTCCACCACACTCTGGGGCAGAGAGTTCCACTGCTGAACGGCTCTCACAGTCAGGAAGTTCTTCCTCGTGTTTACATGGAATCTCCTTTCTTGTAGTTTGAAGCCATTGTTCCGAGTCCTAGTCTCCAGGGAAGCAGAAAACAAGCTTGCTCCCTCCTCCCTGTGGCTTCCTCTCACATATTTATACATGGCTATCATATCTCCTCTCAGCCTTCTCTTCTTCAGGCTAAACATGCCCAGCTCCTTAAGCCGCTCCTCATAGGGCTTAAGGATGATAAAAACATCAAATCATCCGGGTGTCCCCTGGGCAACGTCCTTGCAGACGGCCAATTCTCTCACACCAGAAGCGACTTGCACTTTCCCAAGTCGCTCCTGACACGACAAAAAAAAGGTGAACTATACATCCCACTGTTTTAATTGTGTGCTGTCTTATTGATAATGTTGTATATTTTATTGTCTATGTTTTTATTTTAATTATTTGTATTGTTGTTTTATTGCTTGTATTGTTGTATTGTGGGCTTGGCCTCGTGTAAGCTGCACCGAGTCCCTTGGGGAGATGGTAGCGGGGTACAAATAAAGTGTTATTATTATTATTATTATTATTATTATAACTAAAACTTGCATATGTCAAGGTCTATTTTCCCCCAAGAGCGCCTCAAGAACGCCCCTGGGCAAAATGAGCTATATTGCAAATACTTACTTTGCGTAATGGGTTGAGCCGCCCCTGGAAGTAGCAATAAAAATAATAGGTTCTTGTGGGTTTTTTTCGGGCTATAGGGCCATGTTCTAGAGGCATTTCTCCTGACGTTTCGCCTGCATCTATGGCAAGCATCCTCAGAGGTAGTGAGGTCTGTTGGAATTAGGACAATGGGTTTATATATCTGTGGAATGGCTGGGGTGGGGCAAAGAGCTCTTCTCTGCTGGAGCTAGGTGTGAATGTTTCAACTGACCACCTTCATTAGCATTTGAAGGCCTGGCTGAGCCTGGGAAAATCTTTTGTTGAGAGGTGTTAAAATGTGCCTGGTTGTTTCCTCTCTGCTGTTTTGCTGTTGTAATTTTAGAGTTTTTTAATACTGGTAGCCAGTATTAAAAGTATTGGACCACACCAACAACCACCATGTCAGACTACACAGAGAAGCCATTGAAATCCACAGGCATGTGGACAATTTCAACAGAAAGGAAGAGACCATGAAAATGAATGTTTGGGGGTCACCACAACATGAGGAACTGTATTCAGGAGTTGCGGCATTAGGAAGGTTGATAAACACTGCTCTATGAGATGTTCATTGAAAAACTATAGCAAAATATGCCGTTTTTGCAGTTTATTATCCCTTTTCCAATTTTGATGATAAAAACCAATTAGGAAATGACATTTATAACCCGGGAACAAAAACTGTGTTACATACTGTAATTTAACTCTTCTCACTTGACATTTTCTGTAAAGCATCAGAGGGGAGATATCTATATTGTTGCTGGCTTGTCTTCCACAACGATTAATAACAGTTTGGGGTGTAGTATGATATATATCTGTGAATGATTCAGAAACATCATGGCCATCATTTATCCCAAATGTCACCACCATATTTTCCTTGCAAAAGGTTTGAAACTTTCTCTGAAATAGTTTTCTGCCACCAATCACCAGTATCCCACATTAGTTGCTCCCAGAACTAATGGTTAGAAGCGTATGATGAGATATTACAGACGTGTGCAAAAAAGCTTCTTGAAATAATGAATACATTCAACCAGCGGGATGGAAATGCCAGCATGAAAGAGGGAGGTCATCTCTGTTTGGTGGGGAGGAAATACATTTTGTGAAGATGCCATCCTTCGAGAATTAACTGGCTATGTTCCATTAGAAGTGCCTAGACCAGTGTTTCTCAACCTTCCTAATGCTGCGACCCCTTATGTTGTGGTGACCCCCAACCATAACATTATTTTTGTTGCTACTTCATAACTGTACTTGTGTTACTGTTATGAATCGTAATGGAAATATCTGATATGCAGGATGGATTTTCATTCACTGGACCAAATTTGGCACAAATACGCCCAAATTTGAATACTGGTGAGGTTGGGAGGGATTGATTTTGTCACCTGGGAGTTGTGGTTGCTGGGATTTATAGTTCACCTACAATCAAAGAGCATTCTGAACTCCACCAACAATGGAATGGACCCAGTCTTGGCACACAGAAATCCAATCATAGAATCATAGAATCAAAGAGTTGGAAGAGACCTCATGGGCCATCCAGTCCAACCCCCTGCCAAGAGGCAGGAATATTGCATTCAAATCATCCCTGACAAATGGCCATCCAGCCTCTGTTTAAAAGCTTCCAAAGAAGGAGCCTCCACCACACTCCGGGGCAGAGAGTTCCACTGCTGAACAGCTCTCACAGTCAGGAAGTTCTTCCTCGTGTTCAGATGGAATCTCCTCTCTTGTAGTTTGAAGCCATTGTTCCGCGTCCTAGTCTCCAAGGAAGCAGAAAACAAGCTTGCTCCCTCCTCCCTGTGGCTTCCTTTCACATATTTATACATGGCTATCATATCTCCTCTCAGCCTTCTCTTCTTCAGGCTAAACATGCACAGCTCCTTAAGCCACTCCTCATAGGGCTTGTTCTCCAGACCCTTGATCATTTTAGTCGCCCTCCTCTGGACACATTCCAGCTTGTCAATATCTCTCTTGAATTGTGGTGCCCAGAATTGGACACAATATTCCAGATGTGGTCTAACCAAAGCGGAACAGAGGGGTAGCATTACTTCCCTAGATCTCGACACTATGCTCCTATTGATGCAGGCCAAAATCCCATTGGCTTTTTTTGCCGCCACATCACATTGTTGGCTCATGTTTAACTTGTGGTGCACAAGGACTCCAAGATCTTTTTCACACGTACTGCTCTCGAGCCAGGCGTCACCCATTCTGTATCTTTGCATTTGAACAACAGAAAATACTGGAAGAGTTTGGTGAGCACTGACGTTGAGTTTTAGAGTTGTAGTTCACCTACATCCAGATTTATTTATCGTGTCAGGGGCAACCAGACAATTGTATTACATTTCTAACAGAACAAACAAACAGACAAAACACAAAGTTTGCAAGCTTGGTAGTTGATTAAATGTCCTTTGACCAGTATCTGGCCTCTGGTGTTGCCGCAAGGAGGTCCTCCATTGTGCATGTAGCAGGGCTCAGGTTGCATTGCAGCAGGTGGTCAGTGGTTTGCTCTTCTCCGCGCTCGCATGTCGTGGATTCCACTTTGTAGCCCCATTTCCTAAGGTTGGCTCTGCATTACGTGGTGCCAGAGCACAGTCTGTTCAGCGACTTCCAAGTCGCACAGTCTTCTGTGTGCCCAGGGGGAGTCTCTCATTTGGTATCAGCCATTGATTGAGGTTCTGGGTTTGAGCCTGCCACTTTTGGACTCTCGCTTGCTGAGGTGTTCCAGCAAGTGTCTCTGTAGATCTTAGAAAACTATTTCTTGATTTAAGTCATTGATGTGCTGGCTGATACCCAAACAAGGGATGAGCTGGAGAAGTCACTGACTTGGTCCTTTCACTATTGGCTGCTACTTCCCGGCGGATGTCAGGTGGTGCAATACCGGCTAGACAGTGTAATTTCTCCAGTGGTGTAGGGCGTAGACACCCCGTGATAATGCGGCATGTCTCATTAAGAGCCACATCCACTGTTTTAGTGTGGTGAGATGTGTTCCACACTGGGCATGCGTACTCAGCAGCAGAGTAGCATTGCACAAGGGCAGATGTCTTCACTGTCTCTGGTTGTGATCCCCAGGTTGTGCCAGTCAGCTTTCGTATGATATTGTTTCTAGCACCTACGTTTTGCTTGATATTCAGGCAGTGCTTCTTGTAGGTCAGAGCACGGTCCAGGGTAACTCCCAGGTATTTGGGTGTGCTGCAATGCTCCAGTGGGACCTACATCCAGAGAGCACTGTGGACTCAAACACTGGTGGAGTTTGGGGAAAACAGAGCTTGACATTCGGGAATTGTAGTTGCTGGGATTTATAGTTCACCTAAGATCAAAGAGCATATTGAACTCCACCAACAATGGAATGGACCCAATCTTGGCACACAGAACTCCCATGAACAACAGAAAATACTGGAAGGGTTTGGTAAGCACTGACGTTGAGTTTTAGAGTTGTAGTTCACCTACATCCAAAGAGCACTCTGGACACAAACAATGATGGATCTGGACCAAACTTGGCATGAATACCCAATATGCCCAAATGTGAACATTGGTGGAGTTTGGGGAAAACAGAGCCTGACATTTGGGTGTTGTAGTTTTTGAGTGAAGGACATACATTGGGTTGTTAGGTGTATTGTGTCGAAATTTAGTGTCAATTGGCCCACTGGTTTTTGAGTTCTGTTAATCCCACAAACATTACATTTTTATTTATATAGATGTTTTGTGATAAGGCGGAGTGCCGCAGGGTTCTGTCCTGGGCCCGGTCCTGTTCAACATCTTTATTAATGACTTAGATGAAGGGTTAGAAGGCAGGATCATCAAGTTTGCAGACGACACCAAATTGGGAGGGATAGCCAATACTCCAGCGGACAGAAGCAGAATTCAAAACGATCTTGACAGGTTAGAGAGATGGGCCAAAACTAACAAAATGAAGTTCAACAGTGACAAATGCAAGATACTCCACTTTGGCAGGAAAAACAAAATGCAAAGATACAGAATGGGGGACGCCTGGCTCGAGAGCAGTACGTGTGAAAAAGATCTTGGAGTCCTCGTGGACAACAAGTTAAACATGAGCCAACAATGTGATGAGGCGGCAATAAAAGCCAATGGGATTTTGGCCTGCATCAATAGGAGCATAGTGTCTAGATCTAGGGAAGTCATGCTACCCCTCTATTCTGTTTTGGTTAGACCACATCTGGAATATTGTGTCCAGTTCTGGGCACCACAATTCAAGAGAGATATTGACAAGCTGGAATGTGTCCAGAGGAGAGCGACTAAAATGATAAAAGGTCTGGAGAATAAGCCCTATGAGGAGCGGCTTAAGGAGCTGGGCATGTTTAGCCTGAAGAAGAGAAGGCTGAGAGGGGATATGATAGCCATGTATAAATATGTGAGAGGAAGCCACAGGGAGGAGGGAGCAAGCTTGTTTTCTGCTTCCCTGGAGACTAGGACGCGGAACAATGGCTTCAAACTACAAGAGAGGAGATTCCATCTGAACATGAGGAAGAACTTCCTGACTGTGAGAGCCGTTCAGCAGTGGAACTCTCTGCCCTGGAGTGTGGTGGAGGCTTTCTTCTTTGGAAGCTTTTAAACAGAGGCTGGATGGCCATCTGTCAGGGGTGATTTGAATGCAATATTCCTGCTTCTTGGCAGGGGGTTGGACTGGATGGCCCATGAGGTCTCTTCCAACTCTTTGATTCTATGATTCTAAGGCTATAGTCCATATTTTGGTTAACCCATTCTTTATTGATGAATTATCTAATTACTTCCACGTTTTGGCAATTGCTAGCCTAGCTGCGCACATCTTAAAGATATGAAGTCTTTGTCTCCTAACCAATGCCCATAGTTTTAATCCGGCAAAGGATATAACTTGTAACTCTGCAAATCCTCTTCTAAATCAGAGTTACTTTTTTCAGACTATAACTCCCATCACTCCCCAATCAGCTTATCCAGAATCTTTCTCAGATCCTTGTTTCGGGGAATCTCTCTTCATTTCAATTCCACTCAATTTCTCACCCTTCCAGCTGTTATATGCACTGCAGCCTATCTCCATATCCTGTTGCATTTTTCATCCAAAGGAAAAAAAAATATTCATTTACATCTACCTTATTTACATATGCCTCCTGAGATATTATTGTTGCTATGCAATTTTGCTTAATGCATACATTTTTGCTCTCAGAGTTTCCCCCAACAGAAAGCATTTCTCTCTGTTAATTCCAATAATGTGAACCATTTTCTATAGGGCAAAGACCTGTCTTTTTCGTAACGAAGAATTATGTAGAGTGCCTGGAATGTTGATTGCTTTCTATAAATGAATAGAATGACTACACTTCGTAAAATTTCTTGAGCCTCTCTTTTTGGCAAATCCTACGAGGGTTGAATGAAAAGTAATGCCTCAACCTTCGTAACTCCTCAATAGATGACAGGACTGGTATGCGGCAGGTACTGGCTTATTCATAGAATCATAGAATCATAGAATCATAGAATCAAAGAGTTGGAAGAGACCTCATGGGCCATCCAGTCCAACCCCCTGCCAAGAAGCAGGAATATTGCATTCAAATCACCCCTGACAAATGGCCATCCAGCCTCTGCTTAAAAGCTTCCAAAGAAGGAGCCTCCACCACACTCCGGGGCAGAGAGTTCCACTGCTGAACGGCTCTCACAGTCAGGAAGTTCTTCCTCATGTTCAGATGGAATCTCCTCTCTTGTAGTTTGAAGCCATTGTTCCGCGTCGTAGTCTCCAAGGAAGCAGAAAACAAGCTTGCTCCCTCCTCCCTGTGGCTTCCTCTCACATATTTATACATGGCTATCATATCTCCTCTCAGCCTTCTCTTCTTCAGGCTAAACATGCCCAGTTCCCTAAGCCGCTCCTCATAGGGTAGATTCAGTAGATTCTCCTCTACAGTTCTATTTTGGTGGGAAGCCTTAGCATTGAATGGTTGTGTTGTTAAAGTGTGAAGTATGGAACCTTGAGCAGACAGTCAGTCAATGCGACTTAAGCAACGTGCAGTTATTGAATTCTTGACAACAAAAGGTGTCACCCCAAAGGAGAATGCAAGCTGTTTATGGTGATTGTGTTGATGTGAGTACTGTGCGTCATTGGGCAAGTAAGTTTAAAGATGTTGAGGTGGGAATATCTGACTGTGTGACAAAGAGTTGGACGTCCTATGACAGCAATCACTGAGTTTCACAAGCAAAAGGTTGACAGATTGATTCGTATCACACAGGTATATGGGAATTTATTTTCCTTTCTCCTGGATGGACTCAGAACGTGACTTTCCCTTACTCCTCCTTATAAGTTACACTGTCCTATCTCCCAGTGTTTTTAATTTTTTTATATTTTTATTAAAAAATTATAAAAACAAGCCCTATGAGGACAAGCCCTATGAGGAGCGGCTTAAGGAGCTGGGCATGTTTAGCCTGAAAAAGAGAAGGCTAAGAGGAGATATGATAGCCATGTATAAATATGTGAGAGGAAGTCACAGGGAGGAAGGGGCAAGCTTGTTTTCTGCTTCCTTGGAGACTAGGACGCGGAACAATGGCTTCAAACTACAAGAAAGGAGATTCCATGTAAACATTAGGAAGAACTTCCTGACTGTGAGAGCCGTTCAGCAGTGGAACTCTCTGCCCACTGCAGTGGAACTCTTTGCCCACAGCAGTGGAACTCTCTGGAGCAAACTTGGCATGAATACTCAATATGCCCAAATGTGAACACTGGTGGAGTTTGGGGGAAACAGAGCTTGACATTCAGGAATTGTAGTTGCTGGGATTTATAGTTCACCTATGATCAAAGAGCATATTGAACTCCGCCAACAATGGAATGGACCCAATCTTGCCACACAGAACTCCCATGAACAACAGAAAATACTGGAAGGGTTTGGTAAGCACTGACATTGAGTTTTAGAGTTGTAGTTCACCTACATCCAAAGAGCACTCTGGACTCAAACAACGATGGATTTGAACCAAACTTGGCATGAATACCCAATATGCCCAAATGTGAACACTGGTGGAGTTTGGTGGAGGCTCCTTCTTTGGAAGCTTTTAAACAGAGGTTGGATGGCCATCTGTCAGGGGTGATTTGAATGCAATATTCCTGCTTCTTGGCAGGGGGTTGGACTGGATGGCCCATGAGGTCTCTTCCAGCTCTTTGATTCTATGATTCTATGATTGACAAAGTGGGTGCTTGCCTAATCTTCCCGGGTAGCAAGTTACAGAGCCGGGGGGCCACCACCAAGAAGGCCCTCTCCCTCGTCCCCACAAGTCGCACTTGTGATGAGAGTGAGAGGAGGGCCTCCCCAGAAGATCAAAGAGATTGTGCAGGTTCGTAGAAGGAATTGCAATCACGAAGGTAGGCAGGTCTCAAACCATTCAGGATTTTGTAGGTGATAATCTGCACCTTAAATTGGGACCAGAAAATGATGTTTGTCCTCAGGTAACAAACCATTGTGTTTGACTTGAAAGAGCATTGTCTTTGACTAATTTAAATAGAGATCATTTCCTTTAGCGTTAATCCAGTTTCTGACTGTGCTGGTACAGCCATACCAGGAGCTCCAAATTTATTTGTTTTGTATTAAATGTTTGCTTGCAACCCTGGGTTTCAGGGATTCTGCAGATAGGTGGCTTCCTTTGGTTGCAGTCATAGGGCAAGTCACCTGTCCATCATCGTTAAGTTTTGGTTCCGCCCCTTGCTCAGGGCAATTGGGAAGGGAAGGGAGCCATTTTTTAGTTAGTCTCAGCAAGGAAAGCTAATGTACAGGATGTGTGCAAGCTTCCCCTGTACAAAAGCTTCAACCTTTAAGACTTTCCGGGGGGGAACAGTCTTAAGAGCATCAAGACTTTCCAGGGGAAAACAGTCTTAAGAGCATCAAAAGATCTCCAAAGATTTCCAGGGAAACATCCCCAAAGCTTTGAGGAATTTCAGAGGGTGAACAGTTTGGAAGACCAAAGAACACCAGCTGGAGAGTCTACTGGCCTTGCTGGTAGGTCCACTCGGTGATCGAGACGCAGTTCGACCCGGTAGCGGAGCCCACATCAGTAAGGATTAGATTACAGTCAGCCTGGGAGAAGTTAAAAGGGGATTTTCCTCTAAAATAAAGAATCAGTTATTGAAGACAATTGCCTGTCCTTCGTGGGCAAGATTAGGAAGCCACCAGTTGCATAAAGGCCTGGAATCATTTGTTTAACTTTACTGAAGACAAGAGAAGTTTCTGTTTGATTGTTCACTAATAAAGGATTTTGTTATACTTCATAAGCCAGGGTCCTCAAACTAAGGCCCGGGGGCCAGATGCAGCCCTCCAAGGTCATTTACCCGGCCCTCGCTCAGGGTCAACCTAAGTCTGAAACGACTTGAAAGTACACAACAACAATAACAACAATCCTATCTCATGAGCCAAAAGTAGGCCCACACTTCCCATTGAAATACTAATAATTTTATATTTGTTGAAATTGTTCTTCATTTTAATTATTGTATTGTTTTTAAGTGTTTTTTGCACTACAAAAAAGATATGTGCAGTGTGCATTGGAATTCATTCATGTGTTTTTTCAAATTATAATCCGGCCCTCCAACAGTTTGAGGGGCTGTGACCTGGCCCTCTGTTTAAAAAGTTTGAGGACCCCTGTCATAAGCCATCTAAAGATCATTTGTGGTGGAAAATCTCTGAGAACTTCTCTTCGGGGGGCCCTGGCTTCCCGCTGGGCTCAAGTCACACATCCTATTTAAAGACAATTATTTACAGACCCAGTGCGTGACAGAACACTGACAGATTTATCTTATCACAGTCACAGTTGTTATTATAGTTTACTATGGCAGGTTAACTATTTCAGATCTCATTAGCAGCTTTTAATTACAGTCCAACAAGCAGGTAGTTAGTCACTTAGAATGGTGTCTTCAGCCCAAATTATTAGCTCTCGTTCATTCATCTTTCATTCAATTCCATTCATATCAAATCCACATTTCTCAAATCTGCACATCATATTTCTTGTGACACGTGGCAGGAGAAGATGGACTAGATGGCCCTTGGGGTCCTTTCTGCCTTGGAGAGTTTCTGATCCTGCATTTGATCTGATGATTCTTCTCCTTCCTTTCTTCCTTGTTTGGCTCTTTCTCCAGGTGCCCCAAGATGACTGGGGAGGGTACCCAGCTTCTGGGAAAGATGGGGAAATCCCATGCCGGCGGATGCGGAGCGGCAGCTACATCAAGGCCATGGGGGATGATGACAGCGGGGATTCCGATGCCAGCACCAAGGTGTCTTCTAAGGGGGTGACCCGGCGCGATGGGTACCGCCGCTCCTCCAGTGTCGATCAGGCCAGAACCAAGTAAGAAAAACCATAACAGACACCATGTTTTCCCCCATATCATAGAAAAACTCCCAGAGCACATGACAAAAATAACAGACTTTGACAACTGTAGATTCTGTGTAATTCCAACCCCCAGAATCCCCCCAGGCAGCTCAACCATAAGCTCATGGGTCACAAGATTGAAACTGAGAGGTTCTGTGTAACTACAAGATCCTGAATCTCCTAGCCAGTTCAACCCTAAGTCCATGTGTCATAATTTAGGACAGCCTTTGAAAGGGGGAATGATTCTATGTAACGACCAAACCCCAAATCCCCCAACTCAACCATGCATCACAAGAGAGGGCAGGATTTGAAACTGGGAGGTTCTGTAACACTATAAAACCTCAAATCCCCAGCCAACATGACCATAAACCCATGAGCCACAAGAAGGGACAGGATTGAGGGAGCAAGCTTGTTTTCCGCTTCCCTGGGGACTAGGACACGAAATAATGGCTTCAAACTACAAGAAAGGAGATTCCACCTGAACATGAGGAAGAACTTCCTGACAGTGAGAGCTGTTCAGCAGTGGAACTCTCCGCCCTGGAGTGTGGTGGAGGCTCCTTCCTTGGAAGCTTTTAAACAGAGGTTGGATGGCCATCTGTCAGGGGTGATTTGAATGCAATATTCCTGCATCTTGGCAGGGGGTTGGACTGGATGGCCCATGAGGTCTCTTCCATCTCTATGATTCTATGATTTGACGCTGGGCGGTGCTGTATAACTACAAAAGCCAGAATCCCCCAGCCAGCTCAACCATAAGTCAGTGGGTTGTAAAAAGGGACATAATTTGAAACTGGGGGAATCTAGAAAACTAGATCCAGGTTATCTGCTTTGAACTGGATTATATGCACTGCCAGATAACCTGGGATAAACAGAAAACCTGGGATCAGACCCTGGAATATAGGGCCTGCCTGGAAGGGCCCCTAGACCCTTTGACACTGTCCTTATATCCCAAGATCCAATCGAGGTTATCTGCTTTGAACTGGATTATATGAGTCTGCACTGCCAGATAACCTGGGATAAACGGAAAACCTGGGATCAGACCTTGGGATATAGGGCCTGCCTGGAAGGGCCCCTAGACCCTTCGACACTGTGTCCTTATATCCCAAGATCCGATCCAGGTTATCTGCTTTGAACTGGATTATATGAGTCTGCACTGCCAGATAACCTGGAATAAACAGAAAACCTGGGATCAGACCTTGGGATATAGGGCCTGTCTGGAAGGGCCCCTAGACCCTTCGACACTGTCCTTATATCCCAAGATCCGATCCAGGTTATCTGCTTTGAACTGGATTACATGAGTCTGCACTGCCAGATAACCTGGGATAAACAGAAAACCTGGGATCAGACTTTGGGATATAGGGCCTGCCTGGAAGGGCCCCTAGACCCTTCGACACTGTGTCCTTATATCCCAAGATCCGATCCAGGTTATCTGCTTTGAACTGGATTATATGAGTCTGCACTGCCAGATAACCTGGGATAAACAGAAAACCTGGGATCAGACCTTGGGATATAGGGCCTGTCTGGAAGGGCCCCTAGACCCTTCGACACTGTGTCCTTATATCCCAAGATCCGATCCAGGTTATCTGCTTTGAACTGGATTATATGAGTCTGCACTGCCAGATAACCTGGGATAAACAGAAAACCTGGGATCAGACCTTGGGATATAGGGCCTGCCTGGAAGGGCCCCTAGACCCTTCGACACTGTCCTTATATCCCAAGATCCGATCCAGGTTATCTGCTTTGAACTGGATTATATGAGTCTGCACTGCCAGATAACCTGAGATAAACAGAAAACCTGGGATCAGACCTTGGGATATAGGGCCTGTCTGGAAGGGCCCCTAGACCCTTCGACACTGTGTCCTTATATCCCAAGATCCGATCCAGGTTATCTGCTTTGAACTGGATTACATGAGTCTGCACTGCCAGATAACCTGGGATAAACAGAAAACCTGGGATCAGACCTTGGGATATAGGGCCTGTCTGGAAGGGCCCCTAGACCCTTCGACACTGTGTCCTTATATCCCAAGATCCAATCCAGGTTATCTGCTTTGAACTGGATTATATGAGTCTGCACTGCCAGATAACCTGGGATAAACAGAAAACCTGGGATCAGACTTTGGGATATAGGGCCTGCCTGGAAGGGCCCCTAGACCCTTCGACACTGTCCTTATATCCCAAGATCCGATCCAGGTTATCTGCTTTGAACTGGATTACATGAGTCTGCACTGCCAGATAACCTGGGATAAACAGAAAACCTGGGATCAGACTTTGGGATATAGGGCCTGCCTGGAAGGGCCCCTAGACCCTTCGACACTGTGTCCTTATATCCCAAGATCCAATCCAGGTTATCTGCTTTGAACTGGATTATATGAGTCTGCACTGCCAGATAACCTGGGATAAACAGAAAACCTGGGATCAGACCTTGGGATATAGGGCCTGTCTGGAAGGGCCCCTAGACCCTTCGACACTGTCCTTATATCCCAAGATCCGATCCAGGTTATCTGCTTTGAACTGGATTACATGAGTCTGCACTGCCAGATAACCTGGGATAAACAGAAAACCTGGGATCAGACTTTGGGATATAGGGCCTGCCTGGAAGGGCCCCTAGACCCTTCGACACTGTGTCCTTATATCCCAAGATCCGATCCAGGTTATCTGCTTTGAACTGGATTATATGAGTCTGCACTGCCAGATAACCTGGGATAAACAGAAAACCTGGGATCAGACCTTGGGATATAGGGCCTGTCTGGAAGGGCCCCTAGACCCTTCGACACTGTGTCCTTATATCCCAAGATCCGATCCAGGTTATCTGCTTTGAACTGGATTATATGAGTCTGCACTGCCAGATAACCTGGGATAAACAGAAAACCTGGGATCAGACCTTGGGATATAGGGCCTGCCTGGAAGGGCCCCTAGACCCTTCGACACTGTCCTTATATCCCAAGATCCGATCCAGGTTATCTGCTTTGAACTGGATTATATGAGTCTGCACTGCCAGATAACCTGAGATAAACAGAAAACCTGGGATCAGACCTTGGGATATAGGGCCTGTCTGGAAGGGCCCCTAGACCCTTCGACACTGTGTCCTTATATCCCAAGATCCGATCCAGGTTATCTGCTTTGAACTGGATTACATGAGTCTGCACTGCCAGATAACCTGGGATAAACAGAAAACCTGGGATCAGACCTTGGGATATAGGGCCTGCCTGGAAGGGCCCCTAGACCCTTCGACACTGTGTCCTTATATCCCAAGATCCAATCGAGGTTATCTGCTTTGAACTGGATTATATGAGTCTGCACTGCCAGATAACCTGGGATAAACGGAAAACATGGGATCAGACCTTGGGATATAGGGCCTGCCTGGAAGGGCCCCTAGACCCTTCGACACTGTGTCCTTATATCCCAAGATCCGATCCAGGTTATCTGCTTTGAACTGGATTATATGAGTCTGCACTGCCAGATAACCTGGGATAAACAGAAAACCTGGGATCAGACCTTGGGATATAGGGCCTGCCTGGAAGGGCCCCTAGACCCTTCGACACTGTCCTTATATCCCAAGATCCGATCCAGGTTATCTGCTTTGAACTGGATTACATGAGTCTGCACTGCCAGATAACCTGGGATAAACAGAAAACCTGGGATCAGACCTTGGGATATAGGGCCTGCCTGGAAGGGCCCCTAGACCCTTCGACACTGTCTCCTTATATCCCAAGATCCGATCCAGGTTATCTGCTTTGAACTGGATTATATGAGTCTGCACTGCCAGATAACCTGGGATAAACAGAAAACCTGGGATCAGACCTTGGGATATGGGGCCTGTCTGGAAGGGCCCCTAGACCCTTCGACACTGTGTCCTTATATCCCAAGATACGATCCAGGTTATCTGCTTTGAACTGGATTATATGAGTCTGCACTGCCAGAAAACCTGGGATCAGACCTTGGGATATAGGGCCTGCCTGGAAGGGCCCCTAGACCCTTCGACACTGTGTCCTTATATCCCAAGATCCGATCCAGGTTATCTGCTTTGAACTGGATTATATGAGTCTGCACTGCCAGATAACCTGGGATAAACAGAAAACCTGGGATCAGACCTTGGGATATAGGGCCTGCCTGGAAGGGCCCCTAGACCCTTCGACACTGTCCTTATAGTGTCCTCAAGCCAGCATAGGCTGCAGGATTCTGGGGACTGCAGTTCCCTAAATTACTTTCTAGACCCATGATGGCGTACCTATGACACACATGTCAGCACTGACATGCGTAGACATTTTCGATGACATGGGGCCACGTATAGAGACGTATGGGGCCGCATGCCGAGAAGGAAGTTTCATCCTCGGCTCCTGCACGGCCAGGTGCAGTAGCCAAGTATGAAACAGTTGCTGTAGTGTGGTGCAGACACTCTGTGCCAGTGGTTTGTAAGTCAAAACAACAAAACTTCGGCACAGAGCATCTAGTTCTGGGACTTCCAGTTAGGCTGTTAGGGGATCTTTGACCTCACTTCCAGCCAGCGGAGCAAGGAGCAGCGGACTGCTTCTGGGGACGCATCTCTGGGGGTACTGTGATCGCCATTACCAGCAACCACATAACCATAGCAACCATCATCTACCATTCTGGGGTGTTGTGGATTTCTAATTGACCAGCATTACTGAGTTAAATGAGGGCGAGGCTGGAAGAGGCGAGGGTCTGTGCCATGGGTGCCGTTTCCTGCCATTAGAAATAGCGGCAGTCATCTTAATTCACAGAACGAATGCCATCTTGCATAGTGCAGTCTCATTTTCACCACGATTACTGTTGTGCATCCTTATTAACCCCTATTTCTTCCTATTAACCATCTAGGACGTTAAGATTGTTCTATCAATGGGTTTGTGGACTGAGTATTGTCCTTCTGTTATGATAATTTGGTTATAATTAATTGCTATCGTTTTAACTCTGGATTTATTTATGGTTTTATACTGTGTTATCGATTTGTGGCATCAAATTGCTGCCTTTGTTAGTCGCTCTGAGTCCCCGGGGTGGTTGAGAAGGGCGGGGTAAAAATGCTGCAAATAAATAAATTATTATTATTATTTATTTATTTATTTATTTATTTATTTTGCTTATATACCGCTGTATCTCAAGCCCGAAGGCGACTCACAGCGGTTCACAAACAGTAAAAACAGTAGAAACAGCAGTGGTTCCATACAACATATAACAATTGACTTAACACATTGTCCATAAATTACCAATAAGCAATTACAATGCACAATTATTACAAAAAACAACCGTACCCAATCTTCTCATCATCCAAGCGTAGTCCAGGTTCGTCGTCCATTGTTCCATTCCTATGTTCCATTACCAGATTGCACTAAATTACTCAAACGCCTGCACAAACATCCAGGTCTTCACCTTTTTGCGGAATACCATTAGAGATGGTGCTAGTCTAATGTCCGTAGGAAGGGCGTTCCACAGCCGAGGAGCCACCACCGAGAAGGCCCTATCTCTCGTCCCCGCCAGCCGAGCTTGAGAAGCAGGCGGGATCGAGAGCAGGGTCTCCCCGGAAGATCTCAAAGTCCTGGTGGGTTCATAGGCAGAGATGCGGTCAGATAGGTAGCTTGGGCCGGAACCGTTTATTATTATTATTATTAACTTTATTTATACCCCGCTAACATCTCCCGAAGGACTCGGTGCGGCTTACAAAAGGCCAAGGCCCTCAATAAAACAATAGCGTAACAAACACAACAATAAAACTCATAAAGCAAAACAATAAACATAAAGCAATAACAGTAAACATTAAAACAATAACACCATGACGCATTTAAAACTAAAGGCCGGGCCAAATGTAATGAATAAAATTTAAAAAGTGCTGTATATGACAGGTGGAATGTATAGGTTTTTAGAGGTAGGTGCGGTATGCAGACAATCTTAAATCTCTAATAAAGTGCATTTAGGAGCAAGCTTGTTTTCTGCTTCCTTGGAAACTAGGACACGGAACAATGGCTTCAAACTACAAGAGAGGAGATTCCATCTGAACATGAGGAAGAACTTCCTGACTGTGAGAGCCGTTCAGCAGTGGAACTCTCTGCCCCGGAGTGTGGTGGAGGCTCCTTCTTTGGAAGCTTTTAAGCAGAGGCTGGATGGCCATCTGTCAGGGGTGATTTGAATGCAATATTCCTGCTTCTTGGCAGGGGGTTGGACTGGATGGCCCATGAGGTCTCTTCCAACTCTTTGATTCTATGATTCTATGATTCTAGGACATGATGCTGGGAGTTTCCTATTCTGGAAAGGCACACTGGAACAGCCACGTCTTCAAGCTCTTCCTAAAGACTGCCAACGTTGGGGCTTGACTGATGTCCTTGGGGAGAGAGTTCCAGAGTCAGGGGGCCACCACGGAGAAGGCCCTGTCCCTTATACCCCGCCATCATCTCCCCAAAGGGGACTCAGGGCGGCTAACATGAGGCCAAGCCTTGGGGAGAGAGTTCCAGAGTAAATAAAATAAGATGACCTGGGGAGGCCCTACTCTCGATCCCGCCTGCATCACAAATACGTTTGGCGGGGACGAGAGACAGGGCCTTCTCAGTGGTGGCCCCTCGGCTATGGAACACCCTTCCTTGGGATATTAGATGGGTCCCCTCCCTTTTAACATCCCGGAAAAAAGTCAAGACTTGGCTGTTTGAGCAAGTGTTTAAAAAGGCAGTGTAACAGACATAGGAATACGGAATGACTGGATGATGAGATTGGACAATGTTTTAACTAGGAGATGCAAATGATTAATGTCTTATTGATTTTGTTATGGTTTTATATTATGTGTCAATGTTTTTAAATGTTTAAAATGTTTTTATGGTGTTGTTGGGCATTGAATTGTTGCCTCTGTAAATCGCCTTGAGTTTCCTATGGGCTGAGAAGGGCGGTATTATTTATTATTTATTTATTATTATTTATTTACAGCATTTATATTCCGCCCTTCTCACCCCGCTGGGGACTCAGGGCGGATTACAATGTACACATATATGGCAAACATTCAATGCCAATTGTTGACATACAAACATATACAGACATACACAGAGGCTATTTAACTTTTTCTGGCCGCCAGGGGAGCTGTCGCTTTCATTGTCCATCTGCGACACTGATGAAGTACTTCCGCATTCCCCGCATGCTTTTTTGCTGGAGTGCTTTGCTGGAGTCTTTTTTTAAAGGTTTTGAAATTATCGGGAGGTTTTGAAATGCTGGAGTCTTTTTTATGGCCTCATAAATTAGTTAATTTAGCCTCCCCACACTTTAGGTGGTACCTAATTTTCCTACTTGACAGATGCAACTGTCTTTCGGGTTGCAAAGGTCAACAACAGGCTACACAATTCGTTGGAAACTCACTTCAACCCGGGCTGGCTTCGAACTCATGACACATATAGTTCGCAGCTTGGGGGTCCTCTTGGACTCATCACTGAGTCTGGAATCCCAGGTTGCAGTGGTGGCCAGGGGAGCTTTTGCACAATTAAAACTTGTGCGCCAGCTGCGCCCGTACCTTGGGAAGTCAGACTTGGCCACAGTGGTCCACGCTCTCGTTACATCTAGGATAGACTACTGCAACGCACTCTTTGTGGGGTTGCCTTTGAAGACTGCTCGGAAGCTTCAACTAGTCCAACAAGAGGCAGCCAGGTTAATAACTGGGGCGGCATACAGGGAGCATACAACTCCCATGTTACGCCAGCTCCACTGGCTGCCAGTTTGCACAATTCAAAGTGCTGGCTTTGGCCTATAAAGCCCTAAATGGCCCTGGCCCAAATTACCTGTACAAACGCATCTCCCCCTATGAACCATCGCGGAGATTAAGATCCTCCGGGGAGGCCCTCCTTCCTTCCCACCATTGTCACAGGCACGATTGGTGGAGACGAGAGACAGGGCCTTCTCGGTGATTGCTCCCCGGCTATGGAACTCCCTTCCTGGTGACATCAGGTT
Source organism: Anolis sagrei (assembly GCF_037176765.1). NCBI lineage: Eukaryota > Metazoa > Chordata > Lepidosauria > Squamata > Anolidae > Anolis > Anolis sagrei. The sequence continues at coordinate 70,195,627 of NC_090034.1, forward strand.
GCCCCCCTCTCTCCTGTCCTTTAGAAGGATGGTAAAAACTTGGCGGTGGGACCAAGCTTTCGGGACAGAGCAATAAAGCGGCAATAGGAAAGATGACCAGGCCAATTAGATTTGACATGGATGACTAGGATGGTTTTAAATAGTATATTTTAATATTGTGATAAATGTTTTTTAATGTTTATGTATGTATATAAGTATTTGTATCCCGGCATTGAATGTTTGCCGTATATATGCTGTGCTCTGCCCTGAGTCCCCTTCGGGTTGAGAAGGGTGGAATATAAATGTTTTAAATAAATAAATCATTCCACAGATATATAAACCCATTTTCCTACTTCCAACAGACCTCACTACCTCTGAGGATGCTTGCCATAGATGCAGGCGAAAGGTCAGGAGAAAATGCCTCTAGAACATGGCCATATAGCCCAGAAAAACCTACAACAACCCAGTGATTCAGGCCATGAAAGCCTTCGACAATACATTAAAATAAATAGTAAATAAATAAATAAATAAACCCGGACCTTTCCTAAAGACAGTTACATATGCCATCTTCTGGTCAGTTAGGCTAGTTAACCCCTAGGTAAAGGTAAAGGTAGTCCCCTGACATTAAGTCCAGTCATGTCTGACTCTGGGGTGTGGTGCTCATCTCCATTTCTAAGCCGAAGAGCCAGCGTTGTCCGTAGGCGCCTCCAAGGTCATGTGGCCGGCATGACTGCATGGAGCGCCGTTACCTTCCCGCCAGAGCGGTACCTATTGATCTACTCACATTTGCATGTTTTCGAACTGCTAGGTTGGCAGAAGCTAGGGCTGACAGCAGAAGCTCACGCCGCTCCCCAGAATTGAACCTGTGACCTTTCGATCAACAAGCTCAGCAGCTCAGTGCTTTAACCCACTGTACCACCGGGGGCTCCAGTTAACCCCTAATTGTGCGCAGGGCTACCTGCCTGATGGAGAACCCAAAAAATACGGTTAAGTAAAGGAAATAGTAGTAGCAGTAGCCAACCCTTTTTGGTTTATTAAATAGTTATATATTACAATTAAACATTTTTGTTATTTAAACTATAATATTGCAAAAATATTGGGGGGGGGGGGGTTCTCGAAGTGACACCCACCCAAGTTATGCTCAATTTTTTGGCAAATTTTGACACACCAAGCTCAAAAGGTTGCCCATTGCTGTTCTAGACACTGAGGGAGGCTTAGCAAAATAAATGCCAAGCAAGGTCAGACTAGACAGCCAGGACCTTGGAGAGTTCCAAGCATCCAAAATGCTTCAATGGGAATCTACAATGCAGTTGAGACCTTTTATAATAGCGACCCCCAGGATAGTCCCAAAATAGGGACCCCGCTGTGTACATATATCACTATTCTACTAATTCTGGCACATAAATGGATAGCAAGACAGTACGACACCCGTATCCACAGGCAGTCCTTCCCAGGCTTCATGTGGGCATACAAAACAGCAGATAGCAGTAAAGCCTATTGAAACCAAGGACTCTTGGCTCAAGAATACTATGGGGTTGCCAAGAGGACCTTACAAATGCATTGAAGGACCATATTTGTCAGAAGTGGATACATGAAACTGGATACTGGTCTTGCCGATATGGGGGTTGTGCTGTACAAATATCTTCATGTGTAAATCCTAGGCTTGGGCGATCCAGTTTGTTAATTTCGTAATTCGTTATTAATTCGTATTTAAATTAGCTTACGATCCAATATCGAGCCATGCAGGAATAGTGTGAGGAGTAATTAAGAATCGAAACAATTTTTCCAATTTTCGTAATTATTTTCGTAATTTCGCAATTATATTTTATAATATACAATTATAATATAATAAATAATATAATAATATAATATAATAATATTATAATAAAATAATATACATTATATATTATATTAAATCACATTATATTATTATAATACTATTATAGTATTGTATATTATATTATTATATTATATATTATATTACTATATTATTATTATATTATTATTATAATATACAATTATAATATAATAAATAATATAATAATATAATATTATAATAATATAATAATATAATATACATTATATATTATATTATATCACATTATATTATTATAATACTATTATAGTATTGTATATTATATTATATATTATATTACTATATTATTAATATATTATAATTGTATATTATAATATAATATATGTAATATATGATAATATAATGTAATATATATAATATAATATAATATACAATTATAATATAATAGAATATATTATATATATTCTATATATAATAATATAATATAATAAGATATAATATAATATTATATATATAATATAATATAATGTAATATACAATAATATAATATAATCATATTATAATATAATATACAACAATATAATATAATCATATTATAATAATATAATATAATATAATATAATATAATATAATATAATATAATATAAAAAGGTAAAGGTAGTCCCCTGACATTAAGTCCAGTCATGTCTGACTCTGGGGTGTGGTGCTCATCTCCATTTCTAAGCCGAAGAGCCAGCGCTGTCCGTAGACACCTCCAAGGTCATGTGGCCGGCATGACTGCATGGAGCGCCGTTACCTTCCCGCCGGAGCGGTACCTATTGATCTACTCACATTTGCATGTTTTCGAACTGCTAGGTTGGCAGAAGCTAGGGCTGACAGCGGAAGCTCACGCCGCTCCCCGGAATCGAACTTGCGACCTTTCGATCAACAAGCTCAGCAGCTCAGTGCTTTAGCCCACTGCGCCACCGGGGGCTCCATAATATAATATAATATATAATATATAATATAATATAATATAATATAATATAGTTGTTGTTTGTTTTATCGCACCAACAGTCAACAACAGAGGGAGAGGGAAGCTTCAGAAGTTCCCCCTGTCCCATTTGGAGGTTTTTTTAGCATATTGCGCAATCGCGTCCGCCACTAACGAATCGATTCGTAATTTTACGAAATTTCGTATATTTCGAATTTTTTTAAAGTAAAATTTCGGAATTCTTTAAAAAAACGAAACGCAACGCCCCCTAAAAACGAAACGGGTTTAGAACCAAATTTTTCCGTGGTTACCCAAGCCTAGTAAATCCAGTAAGTCCTGCAGCTTTAGTGAGACAAATAGCCTTATCCCCTTTAGTTTGACTCCATTACCCGAGTCATACACAAAAGGACCATGACAGAAGCCTTGGGAGATAACCAGGTGAATGGGAAGGAAGCCAGCTGCACCTTTCTCCTTTTTGTACTGGGCTGACAACTAAACCATTAAGCATTCAGCCCTGTATAAATGTACATCTTTATTGAGAATATAATGATCTGGGCAGCAAAAGATAAGCGCTATTGGATAGTTCACAAAGACTTAGAGGAGGAAAGAGATACAAGGGAGGCCACACATTAGAGATGCATACCGTCATTCACAGGGTTAGCAGTCTGTTAATTCAACAAGGGAGAAAGAAGAAGGCAAAATCTTGCTCTTCCCTGTCAACTCAGACAAAAGCAAACTGCTGCAGTTTGCATGAGCATAATACAGCCCAGAAAATTGCATTGGATGGACCACTAATATAATAATAATAATAATAATAATAATAATAATAATAATAATAATCTATATAAATAAAAATATGTTTGTTTGTGATACCATCAGAACTCAAAAACCACTGGGGGAATTGACACCAAATTTGGACACAAGACACCTAACAACCCAATGTATGTCCTCCACTCAAAAAAATTGATTTTGTCATTTGGGAATTGTCGTTGCTGGGATTTATAGTTTACCTACAGTCAAAGAGCATTCTGAACTCCACCAATGATAGAATTGGGCCAAACTTAGCACACAGGGCGCCCATGACCAAAGAAAAAACTGGAAGGGTTTGGTGGACGTTGACCTTGAGTTTGGGAATTGTAGTTCACCCACATCCAGAGAGCACTGTGGACTCAAACAATGATGGATCTGGACCAAACTTGGCACGAATATTCAATATGCCCAAATATGAACACAGATGGAGTTTGGAGGAAATAAACCTCGACATTTGGGAGTTGTAGTTGTTGGGATTTATCGTTCACCTACAATCAAAGAGCATTCTAAACTCCACCAATCATGGAATTCAACCAAACATGGCATACAGGACTTCCATGACCAATAGAACACACTGGAAGGGTTTGGTGGACATTGACCTTGAGTTTGGGAATTGTAGTTCACCCACATCCAGAGAGCACTGTGGACTCAAACAATGATGGATCTGGACCAAACTTGGCACGAATATTCCATATGCCCAAATATGAACACAGATGGAGTTTGGAGGAAATAGACCTTGACATTTGGGATTTGTAGTTACTGGGATTTATAGTTCACTACAATAAAAGGGAATTCGACAGAAATGGAGCAAACTTCCCACACAGAACCCCCATGACCAACAGAAAATACTTAAGGTGATCCAGTCCAACTCTCTTCACCAGGGTGGGAAAATGTAATCAGAGCCCTCCTGACAAAGAGCCATCCAGTCATAAATATAGATAGATGGATATGATTCTCACACACACACACAGATATAGTATCACAGATTTGAAAGAGACCCTTAAAGAAGGACTATGATATGTTGCATATTCCAGAGTAGGCAAACCAGACACTCTCCACATCAACACTGACAAAGAAACAACAAGAAATACTGTTTACTCACAAGCATAAAGGAATGACATATATTAGAAACCAACACTTTCTCATTACTTTATTTTCCAGATCACCACTCTGGGCCACAGCAACACGTGGCAGGGGACGGCTAGTAATAATAATAAAACTTTATTTATACCCCGCTACCATCTCCCCAAGGGACTCGGTGTGGCTTACATGAGGCCGAGCCCACAATACATCAATAATAAAAACAATAACAACAAGTAATGCAAAACAATAAAAATAAAACTCATAACAGAAAATAAGCAATAAACATTAACGGTAACACAATAACGTTTAAAAACCTATGGCTGGGCCAAATGTAATAATTAAAATTTTAAAATAATGCTGAGCATGAACAGATGAAATATGAGTAGGATAAAGTTTTCAGAGAGGGATGGGCGTACAGACACTCCTAGATCCATAATAATGTGCATTTAGAGGACATATTGCTGGGAGTTTCCTTATTCTGGGAAGGCACACTGGAACAACCACGTTTTCAGGCTCCTCCTAAAGACTGCCAGAGTCGGGGCATGCCACTTCAACTCTGGTTTCTTCGATTTTATTATCTTGGTTTTCTGTGGGTGAGAAGATGGTGATGTAGACAGTCTATGTGTTGTTGAAGGCTTTCATAGTGGAATCACTGAGTTGCTGTGAGTTTTCCAGGCTGTGTGGCCATGTTCCAGAAGCATTCTCTCCTGACATTTCACCCACATCTATGGCAGTAGTTGTGGAGTCTGGTTTCTGTCTGTGGGAATCCTTTGTTAGAGCAAATAAAGAGCAAGACTCAAAAAGCATGGGAATTCCAGACAAGAATCAATTAGGGCCAGCTCACACCTCCCAACAAAGGATTCCCCCAGGCGGCAAACAGCCAGGCCTTGAAACTGCAGGTCATTAAATTCTAATGAAGGTGGCAAATTGCAACATTCACATGTACGTTATAACGAATCAACCCACTGTACCACCAAATTATAAAGAATCGCACAGCAGCCTACCAAAATATAACGATGTCACCACTCCAGATTAGCTCATCAAAATATAGAGGGAGAATTGTTATTGAAACCAACTGTATATTTAGAAGTTAGGAACTGGGAACCACTGGAACTGAGAGACTTAAAAATGATTCTTTAAAAGATTTCCGCTGCCACCATATTACTAAAGAACAGGCTGAGGTACTATTGAGAGGTTGTTCAGTAACACACTCTGTGTTGCTCTAGCTTTCTTAGGGGCTGGTAAAAGGCTGACCTGAATAACACTTTTACCACAAAGGTATTCACACTGAGGCTGGTATAAGTTGGTAAAAATAACAAGAACTTTATTTGAACAGACTTGGATATTTCAAGTATAAATGCTTGATGGTTTCAGTAAAAAAAAAATCTGGCATACAAAGCTTGTGGTTACATTTGAGAAGAGTTCTTAAAAACTTCTGGGTTTCAAGTCTTAAACTTTCCACACAGAAAATTACTTCAGGAAATGAATCTCTGAAAGTAACTCCCACAAAAAAAATCCCCCTTAGGAAACTAGCCAAAACCTGAACTAGCCTTCCTTAAGGAAAAGAACAGACCACTAATGGGGTTCTGCTCCCACACAATATTCTAGCTATACTTCTCTATAGCTACCCTAAATACTAAACAAAAGACTAACCCAAAGTCCTTCTGCAAAACCCCAAACTGCTCTCACTAACACCCTTTCCAAGCTCCAACTCTCAACTCCCAACTGGCAATCTGAGAACTCAAGCCTCAGCTTAAAAGTCACTTTTTCCTTCAAGACTAGAACATGCCCCCTTAAGGCAAACCTAACCTAAGATGGCGTCTTCCTGTCTCCCTTCTCTAAAATGGATGTTGTGGTTTCGCCAGGCCCACTCTCTTAGGCTTAAGCTAGCCTGCCAAGGTAAGAGATTCATTACATACCTCAAGCAGAAAAGATTTCTTTCCACCACCCTGGACATTCCACGGATATATAAAGCTCACTTACATAGTTTCCAACAGATCTCTCAATCTCTGCTATAGATGTGGGCAAAACGTCAAAAGAGAATACTTCTGGAGCATAGCCATACAGCCTGGGAAACTCAAAGCAACCCAGCATATGTTCTGTATCTCAAAAGCTAGAGCTCATCGGGGGAAATTGGTGCTGTTTTTGGAATCAGCAGGTCAAATATACCCAGAAACAGGGCTAACATTTGAGGCGCCAAAATGTATGTTGGCCAATGGCCAGTGATTGACCACACTCTGATGCTACTTGGCCACATATGTCCAAGTTTCATCTGTGACTTGGAGGGTGAGTATCTGTTTTTGAACACTCATATTCTACTTCTGGGCTTCCTATGTCCATGTGGCTGACCATTGCCCAGGAAACAGAGCATTACGCTAGATAGGTCTTTGGTCTGCTCCAGCCAGACTTTTCTGGCATTCCAGAAGACCATGCCCAGAATCATTTCCATTTGTTCTGCTCATGTCATGCTTTCAGGCTCAGTTCAGAAACCTTTCTTCCCCATGTCTTTCATTAGGTTTGCAAGTAGACACTATTCTGACTCATATATCTGTAACTGTCCCAGCTGCTGCACGTCACCCCGAATCCGGCCACGGGGACAAGGGTATGGACGTTCCTTCACCACCGGGCAGGTGAGGTGCTTTGTTGTTCGCTTTTGGGGTGTCAGTGGGAAAGTGGGTCAAGAAAGAAGGGAGCAAGAATGAGAGACATTAATAGGAATCATGCAGTATAACCTCGAATGTGGACACTTTCGCTGTGGAAACGTGATTGGAAAGTGGAACATCAGAGTCTACCCAAATCCCTACTAAAGGATATTTTTTCTATAATTGGGATAGAGAAAGAAATCCTTTCGTAGGGATAAAATGGGAAGCCGAAAAGTTTGGGGAACAGATTCAATTCCGTGACCTTTTCCTTGCATATCTAGATCCCAAAAGCATTTTATCTATGCAAAGCCTGGAAAGGGTTTCGCTTTTTTGGACTGTTTCCCAGAATTCTTCAACCAGCATGGTCAGAAGCCATTCTGGATAAGGGACTTGGAGATTTGAAGTCCCCAAATGGACTTTTCCAAGCTTTGCGATTGTGGATTGCTTGCAGAAGCAAAAGCTGCTGTTGCCCCTCCATTTCCTTTAGATGGTGCTCTGTGAAAAATTCCCTTTGACCAAAAAGAACACTTTTCTCTTCCTTTGTGAAGTTTGGAGTGGCAGATACTGCAGCTAAGTGCTACTGTAGAGCTAACAAAGAGGTGGAAAGTGGCATGCAGCCCTATGTCTGCTACCGAAAAAGCATATTTAGGCTGCAAGAATGTGACGCAAGGCAACAACTTGCTTTCTTCGTTCAGTGCTGTGGTGCATGCTCTGTATGCCTTGCTTTGGCCACTGCTCTAAATAGTTGTGTGCATTCAGATCCCAGAAGTGTCCATCATACTGCATTTGGCACAGGAGCTTCTTGACTGCGAGTCTTGGTCCTGGTGCATGGCAAGCTCATGAGACCATATATAGGTTTTGCTTGCCTTGCTTATATCTCGCATTTGCTGGGAACATGCTCATGCCTGTCTGTTTACTGTATTTATTGGATATATATTCAAACTTTCTCTCCAAACCAGCCCCCAGCAATTAAAAAAAAGTACACCAAGAAACACAATACAGTAGAGTCTTGCTTATCCGACTTCACTTATCTGACATTCCATCTTATCCAATGTTCTTATCCAATGTCGCCCTTTTCCTCCAGCATTAAAGGAATGATCCCCAATTCTCTCTCCATTCCCAGTAACTGCAAAAGGCAAGACAAGGAGGAGGAGGAAGGAGGAAAGAGGGGAAAGAGGCAGGACCGGAAGTGGAAGCATCCTTCCTTCCCTTTGTGATTTCCACGCTCCTCTTCTGCATCCAGGAACTTCCTGCTGAGCCGTTCAAGCTCCAGGGCATTGCCTTGCCTTAACACTATGAGTCCCTGTTAGTAGAAGAGCAACAACAATTCTTTACTGATTAGTCAATTTTGACCATATCAAAACATGCAAAACATACAAAAACATACACACTTGCCCATACATACAGTAAAACCATGTATGGGCTAGTGTGTATGTTAGTATTCTAGGTGTCTAGCACCGCGTCGGATGAGTAACAGTAGGATACTCCGTATTTATTTCTTTATTATTTATTTACAGCATTTATATTCCGCCCTTCTCACCCTGCAGGGGACTCAGGGCGGATTACAGTGTACACATATATGGCAAACATTCAATGCCAATTTTAACATGCAACATATACAGACATACACAGAGGCTATTTAACTTTTTCTGGCCGCCAGGGGAGCTGTCGCTTTCATCGTCCATCTGCGACACTGATGAAGTACTTCCGCATTCCCCGCATGCTTTTTTGCTGGAGTGCTTTGCTGGAGTCTTTTTTATGCCTTCATAAATTAGTTAATTTAGCCTCCCCACACTTTAAGGTGGTACCTAATTTTCCTACTTGACAGATGCAACTGTCTTTCGGGTTGCAAAGGTCGACAACAGGCTACACAATGGGTTGGAAACCCACTCCAACCCGGGCTGGCTTCGAACTCATGACCTTTTGGTCAGAGTGATCTTAATGCAGCTGACATTCAGCCAGCTGCGCCACAATCCCGGTGGCGACATTTTCATTTATCCTACATTCTGCCGGCCCGTTTATGTCGGATAAGCGAGACTCTACTCTATATTCTTCTGAGAAAGCACAATGATGATATAATGTTGTCAGTGCCAGATTGGTGCCAACTCTGCTTTCATTCTGATGCCAAATTAAAACGTGTATTTGGGGAACACTGAGTCATGTAACATTGCAATGCTGCTATTTCACAATCAAGGTGTGACTGTGAATATAAAATTACACTATGTCTCTTTTTATGCAGGGTCTCAACTATTATTATTAAGAGCTGAAGTAGTATAGCACTCGCCTATTAAATGCTGTCCTGCGTAGTCACTCATAAAAGCCCTTCAGATATGAAAGTCAGTACTCTGGGTACTATTGGTACTCCCAACTAGAATAGCCCATTGAATCAAGTGCTGAATCAGTCTGAAAATTAACACCTTGGCAAATCCCACTGAGTTAGAAAGGTCTACTTAAGTTGAGACTAGCAATAAGAGTGTTCTTTTTCCTGCTGAGCCCGTCTCCTTTGTTAAAAAAAAATGTTATAATGACTCACCACCAAACTATTATCATTTCCACATTCTTGTATACACAGCAGACAATCTCTTCAGACTATCGTGTGATGGAATCTCTGAAACCACTGTGCAAATTCAGCATTTCTGAGTCTCTGCCTGTCTTTCTTGTTTTAGCTGCAAGCCAGAAAGCAAGTCCCTGTGACCGGTAGCCTCCATATCTGTGGGGTTGGCTATTCAGGTTTTTGAATAAATGTTGTAGGAGCTATTCAATATGTTGACACTTCTTGGAGGAATAGGCTTTGTTGGGGAATCTGAGCTGTTAGGCTCAAAATAACCCTCAGTTGGGGTGATTCCACCATAAATATAGCAAAGTACTAGAAGTAAACTTCATAGACAGCGGAAACTTACATGTGGTGAGCCAGGATAAGCTTCCATTCAACAGGGTGGCACAGGATTGCAGAGTCAGAACTTGAATAAATATTTCAAAAATATTTATTCAAGAAAAGAAATACATTCCAGATAGAAAAGGTCTTGGTGCTAACTAGCTTCCAAACTCTCTAGGAAAGGTAAAAAGGATAAAAAGTCAAAATATCCATGCAACTACATTTTGCCTCGAGAGAGAGAGGCAAAATGCGTCTTCACTGGAAGGAAGTAAAAGGCAGAAAAGAAAAACGGAGGCTGACCACATGGCCAATCCCATGGCAATTAAAACACCTTTAAAAAGGAAGTGACCTCACAGAGATTACATTGCTACATCTTCAAAGGGGAGGAGATAGTGGCAAGGAGAGAGGAGATAGTGGAAAGGAGGAAGAATGAAAACAAAGACCCTTCTGGGAAAAGCATGCATAGGAATGTGGAGGGAGGAATCCCTCGCTCTAATCCTGTCTCTAGTCTAACTACTCATTGAGAACTGGAGACTTGATGATACAAGAGACTTGTGCAGTCCAGGGATAAAACCCAACAGGCTTGGCACCTGGGAGAGAAACAATCCAAAGTGCTGAAACGATTTGGAAGAGAAAGTTCAGCACCTTGGAGAGGTCCTTCAAAGTCAAGATTAAAACATGAAGAGAATCCATGACTTCTTGTTGACATGGTAGACAAAACTTGTTGCTACAAGATGTCACAGAGCAATAAATGGAAAGGTGGGGTCATCAGACTGACCCTGAATCACCAAGAATGAGACACTTCTCTGCAAAAAACTGCATATGTGCCACATCTTTTATGGGGTGGTGTCTTATGTAGAGTAAGAGATACTCTACATAAGACATCACCCCATAAAGGATGTGGCACATATGCATTTTTTTTGCAGAGAAGTGTCTCATTCTTGGTGGCAAAAGAGGGTAGATGTGGCTTCAAGAGACTTACAGAAGACAATAGACCTCTTGATTGAAGGCTTTTAAAACTCAAGAGAGAAATGCTGAGATCTTGCAACTTTCCGCCCCACACTCCTAGCCATCAGCTGCCAAAACCCACAGGCCTCCATCTTCTCCCTTTCTCTCCAGTGACTTCCTTGACATTTATTGGTGGGAAAATTGGGTGAAATACAAGTGAACAGTTCCCAACACCAGCACCCCATTTTAATACACACACACACACCCCTAGAAATCCACTTGTGATTCTTCACAAGAGTTTAAATTGGTTTAAAATGAGTCTGAAATGGTTTAAAATGTTAATTTGGTTTCCCCACCCAAAAGAATAAGGCCAATCCATTATTGCAACAGACATTTAAACATGTCCCTCAAGATTTAAATTATACTTCCATCCCCAAAAAGTGCCATATGTGTCATACTTCTGTGGAACATTAACGTAGAGTTGACCTGGAGGATCCAACAAATTCCTAGATAGAAATTTTCAGGCAGAAGTCATTCATTTTTGTAGGGTTCACTATTATCCATGGTTTCCTGTAATTCAAAAACATATCCCCATGGATATGAAGGTCATACTGTGTACTCACAAAAGAGATGACTTTGAGTGGAACTTTCCATTGAGTATACCCTTGGCAACAAAGTTGGGTTTGTTGTCATGTACCGTCTGAAACAATGTCCAGGTCAAGACTCACCACCCACTAGCCCAGCCACGGCCAGTCCCTCACCAGCAGCATCCTCACTGCCCATCTCCATCCCTCTATTTTCCACTGCTTTTCCTCCAGATTAATGACGAGTTGAACCACCAGTTTGAGGCTGTGTGTGAGTCTGTGTTTGGAGAGGTGGAATCCCAGGCTGTGGAGGCCCTGGACCTGCCGGGTTGCTTCCGCATGCGTAGCCATAGCTACCTGAGGGCCATCCAGGCCGGCTGCTCCCAGGACGACGACTGCCTCTCTCTCTTCACCATGGCCACCACCACCCACCAGCCCGGCCATGGTCAGCCCCTCACCAGCAGCATCCTCAAGCCAAGCACCTGTAAGTATTTCATTGACTGTTCCTTAGTTATAAAACCTCCTTCTTGAGAACTCAGGATTGGACCCATCCTTGGTGTCCTTCTGTTGAAAGATTATCATTGCCATAACGGTGGAAATCTACTTCTGAATTTACAATGAGCCATGCCACAGAGTGGTGTGAGAGCTCTCCCAAACAGAATCCTAGGAGAAGTTGAGCACTAAGACTGATCCTACATAACCCAGGAGGACAACTGTGAAACTAGGAGTGGATCCTCAACTTCCATAGCAATCAACCTAATGTCAATCCTGGCTGGCAAGCAAATGCCTGAATCCTAGTGGCACAGCATGTTAAACCACTGAGCAGCTGAACTTGCTGACCGAAAGGTTGGTGGTTCAAATCCAGGGAGTGGGGGTGAGCTCCTGCTGTTAGCCCCAGCTTCTGACAATCAAGCAGTTTGAAAACATGCTAATGTGAGTAGATCGATAGATACCACTTCTGCGGGAAGGTAACGGCACTCCATGTAGTCATGCTAGCCACATGACCTTGGAGGTGTCTATGGACAACATCAGCTCTTCAGCTTAGAAATGGAGATGAGCACCACCACCACCCCTTCCCAGAGTTGGACACAACTAGACTCAATGTCAGGAGAAACCTTTACCTTACTGGTCCATCTAGCCTAGTATTTCCTTCGTTGACTGGCAGCAGCTGTTTAAAAAAGGTAAAGGTAGTCCCCTGACATTAAGTCCAGTCATGTCTGAGCCTGGGGTGTGGTGCTCATCTCCATTTCTAAGCCGAAGAGCCAGCGTTGTCCGTAGACACCTCCAAGGTCATGTGGCCGGCATGACTGCATGGAGCGCCGTTACCTTCCCACCGGAGTGGTACCTATTGATCTACTCACAATTGCATGTTTTCAAACTGCTAGGTTGGCATTATTTCCCAAGTAAGCTAGGAAATGCCAGAATTCGAATGTGGATCTGGTTTTCCACTGAGCTTCCTCCTAGCTCACCCTGGTCTACAACAAGCCATTCTGTTAAGGATGTAAGCACTTCTTTTGCATTTTTAAAACTGTTCCTATCCCAACTTTCTATGAGAATTAGACTTACGACTTCATCACATGACAAACGGACCCATTGTAGGATGCTTCGAGCTCAGTTCCTGGACAGAGCTCGCCGGGTCCCATCAAACGACACACAGCAATTTCTGGAAGGCTCCTGTCAACGAACTGTGCTGGGAGCATCCTGCAATGGAGCAAGGAGAACATAGGAGGCTTCCTGTGTTCTCGTAAGGTAGAATGGGGAAAGCATGGGGGGGGAAGCTGGATTTGCCCCGCTGCCCAATGAATGCCCCTGCTGTTCCCCGGCTTCAGGACCTCAATGTGATGAGGTCCTATATCTCTGGAAACCTGAGTTCAAATCTCTCCAACTCCATGACAAATTTCTTCCGAACTAACTTGCTCAAATAAACCTATTTGCCATATTAAATATTTCCAAAGTCTGTCACCCACTGGAACACTCCATTTGGGAAGGTTACTTTTTGCACGATCAGAGTCCAAATATGATTCAGGGTGCGATGGTCCAACTCTTTCAGATCTCTGGGTGCAGCAGGGTTGTTTCACCCAATGTAACAGTCACAGGTCCTTGTCTTTCTTTGTCTTCATGTTTGCTTATTTTCCTTCTCCTTCTCCTTACCCCATCTCCTCGTAGCCTTTTCTTACAGGAAAGCTCCGCCAGCCCTCCCTTCAGGAATCAAAGCCAAGCCCCTCATAGCCGTGACCACGCAAAGCAGTAGCGAGTCCACTCATGACAGCTTCCTGCCTCGAGAGGTCAGCCGGAGCCCCTCCTCGTGGTCCAAAGAGGCCGCCAAGCGCTGCAACTCCACCGAGAGTTTGGAAAGCACCAAGATCACTGCCATGTCCCTGGATTTGCCTTCCCTCCAAGCCAGGACTGCCCCCAAACCGTCCACCCTTATCATCCGGACGATCCCCGGGAGGGAAGAGCTGCGGAGTCTGGCTCGCCAGAGGAAGTGGCGCCCCTCCATTGGAGTTCAGGTAGGTCCAAACAAAACTTGACATTGTGTAGAAATTTTGTTCTGAGCTGGTCAGAGCAATTCAGCAGTTGCACGGGATACAACAGAGCTTTTCAAACTGTGTAGTGACACATTAGTCTGTCAGCTGCAATGTGTGAGTCATGTGAATGTAAGGAGAAATGACAAAAATCTTGGAAATCTATGCTATTATCTTACAAATCTTATATTGGGTTGTTGTGAGTTTTCTGGGCTGTATAGTCATGTTCCAGAAGCATTCTCTCCTGATGTTTTGCCTGCATCAATGGAAGGCATCCTTTAGAAGTTGCGAGTTCTGTTGGAAACTAGGAAAATGGGGTTTATATATCTTTGGAATGTCCAGGGTCAATGTCAGCGCACAACAGCCGTTCCCAATAACGACACAGGACTCCAATCCGTAATCAATCAGAAACTTTTACTGTTCAGACACAAAGAAAGCCAGGATTGACTAGCAGCCGCCGGTCAACCCTTATATACCCTCCCCCACATTTGAAATCTCCTTTCCCGCCAGCCAAGAGTCCCACGCAACATTCCCGCCAAATGCCAACTGCTCCCTCCGAGGTCACCAGCGACACAGTCCTTATCAGCGTTGCATGTCAGGATCCTGGTTTTTAGTGCCAAAACCCAAGGCCTGGAAACCGGCTCCTGACAGCCACCTTGATTAGCAATTAATGGCCTTGCAGGGCCTTCTCGGTGGTGGCCCCTCACCTGTGGAATTCACTCCCCGGGGAAGTTAGATCAGCGACATCCCTCCTTTCCTTTAGAAGGAAATTAAAAACTTGGATTTGGGACCAGGCATTTGGGCAACCTGGCAGATAAATAAAGGCCTACGACGACTGATAGGAATAGACAATGTAGAATGAAATATGGACTCTGAGTTATCGAACGCAGAGCTTGAGATTGGTTTATTGACTGTGATATATACTGATTGTTTGTAACTGTTATAACAGTTTTAATTACTGTTTTATACGTTTATCTGTATTATTGTGTAGGCATCGAATTGTGCCTTTTTTGTAAGCCGCCCTGAGTCCCCCCTCGGGGGTTGAGAAGGGCGGGGTAGAAGTACACGAAATAAGTAAATAAATAAATAAATTGCCGTTTCAAGGCCTGGCTTCTCACTGCCTGACCTTTAAAAGGATTCCCCCAGGCAGTAAGGAGCCAGATGTTGAAACTGCTAGGCTATTAAATGCTATCAAGGTGGCCAATTGAAGCATTCACACCTACATCCAACAGACAAGACTCCAGCCCAGCGTACCTGTCCGAACGTATCTCCTTCTATGTCCCGCCTAGGAATTTAAGATCTTCTGGAGGGGCCCTGCTCTCGGCCCCGCCCTTGTCACAAATGAGACTGGCAGGGACGAGGGACAGGGCCTTCTCGGTGGTGTCCCCCCGACTGCGGAATTCACTTCCCGGGGAAATTAGATCATTGTCATCCTTCCTCTCTTTTAGAAGG
The DNA here is from genome assembly GCF_037176765.1 of Anolis sagrei. NCBI lineage: Eukaryota > Metazoa > Chordata > Lepidosauria > Squamata > Anolidae > Anolis > Anolis sagrei. Next base: position 70,211,314 of record NC_090034.1, read on the forward strand.
AAATTAAAAACATGGATATGGGACCAGGCATTTGGGTAATCTGGCAGATTGGCAAGGACAATGACGACAAGTGCTTTGGAAATGGATTATGATAAGCTTTTTGTTGTTGTTGTTGTGTCAGGAGCAAGTCGCTTCTGATGTGAGAGAATTGGTCGTCTGCAAGGACGTTGCCCAGGGGACGCCTGGATGATTTGATGTTTTTATCATCCTTGTGGGAGGCTTCTCTCATGTCCCTGCATGAATTGCTGGAGCTGATAGAGGGAGCTCATCCGCCTCTCCCCGGATTCGAACCTGCGACCTGTCGGTCTTCAGTCCTGCTGGCACAGGGGTTTAACCCACTGCGTCACCGGCGGCTCCTATGATAAGCTGAATGGCCCACTAAATACGGAACTTGGTGAAACAATGGCCACTAAGTTGGCTTTTTATGACATTTTATTGTAATAATTTTATGTTTAACTATTTATAATTTATTGTTGATATGTATCTTTGTTTAACTGTAGGCATCGAATTGTGCCGGCTGGGAGCCGCCCTGAGTCCCCCCTAGGGGGTTGAGAAGGGCGGGGTAGAAATGCGTGAAATAAGTAAATAAAATATGAATAAATAAATTTCTCCCATCCTGGATATTCATGGGAGTTCTGTGTGCCAAGTTTGGTTCAAATCCATCGTTGGTGGAGATATATAAAACCCCATTTTCCTAGTTTCCAGCAGACTTCACAACCTCTGAGGATGCCTGCCATAAATTGTAGTTGAACTATAAATTCCAATTACAAAAACTGTAGATTGCAAATCACAGTTTCTCTGTTCCAAGAATTTCTACATTGAATGTAACCTGAGAACATTCACACGATTAATTAAAGACTGTTTATAAATAGAAGATAGTTTATCAATACTTTGTCAACACAGTGAAACTAGAGCTTCCAAAATCACAATTAAACAATGTCAGGCACAGTGACACAAAATAACACTTTCTATGTTGTCGAAAGATCTTCTTCCACAAACAACATCAGGGACAGTGACACACGGTTTATCAATACTTTGTCAACACAGTGAAACTAGAGCTTCCAAAATAAGAATTAAACAATGTCAGGCACATTGACACAAAATAACACTTTCTATGTTCAGTTCTGTGGGTTTTTTCGGGATATATGGCCATGTTCTAGAGGCATTTCTCCTGACGTTTCGCCTGCATCTATGGCAAGCATCCTTAGATCCTCAAGCGACCTCACACCTCTGAGGATGCTTGCCATAGATGCAGGCGAAACGTCAGGAGAAATGCCTCTAGAACATGGCCATATAGCCCGAAAAAAACCACAAGAACTGAGTGATTCCAGCCATGAAAGCCTTCGACAACACTTTCTATGTTGTCGAAAGATCTTCCATAAACAACATCAGTGACCGTGACACACAACAAGGTCTCCCGGGTTGTTTCCCTTGTTTCGCAATATCTTCTTCAGGTGTTATGATGTTTTAATTCACTAAATAAGAAACACAGCAACATAAAGATAATAGATATACTACAATCCCTGAATTGACATAGAAACATAGAAAGTGTTATTTTGTGTCACTGTGCCTGACATTGTTTAATTGTGATTTTGGAAGCTCTAGTTTCACTGTGTTGACAAAGTATTGATAAACTATCTTCTATTTATAAACAGTCTTTTATTAATGACATGTTACATTCAATGTAGAAGTTCTTGGAACATAGAAATTGTGATTTGCAATCTACAGTTTTTGTAATTGCTGTTATAGATATCTGTGCATGTTACACTTATAGGAACTATAAATCCCAGCAACTACAATTCCCAAATGACAAAATCAATCTTCCCGCCCCCAACCCCCAGTATTCAAATTTGGGTGTATCGTGTATTTGTGCCAAATCTGATCCAGTGAATGAAAATACATCCTGCATATCAGATATTTACATTACGATTCACAACAGGAGCAAAATGACAGTTATGAAGTAGAACGAAAATAATGTTATGGTTGGGGGTCACCACAACATGAGGAACTGTCTTGAGGGGTCGCGGCATTAGGAAGGTTGAGAACCACTGATGTAAACAATTGGGTAGAGCAGTGTTTCTCAACCTGGGGGTCGGGACCCCTGGGGGGGTCACGATGGGGTGTCAGAGGGGTCACCAAAGACCATCAGAAAACACAATATTTTCTGTTGGACATGGGGGTTCTGTGTGGGAAGTCTGGCTCAATTCCATCGTTGGTGGGATTCAGAATGCTCTTTGATTGTTTGTTGTTCATTCATTCAGTCGTCTCCGACTCTTCGTGACCGCATGGACCAGCCCACGCCAGAGCTCCCTGTCGGCCGTCACCACCCCCAGCTCCTTCGTAGATTAACTATAAATCCCAATAACAGCTCCCAAGTGTCAAGGTCTATTTCCCCCAAACTCCACCAGTATCTACATTTGAGCATATTGAGTATCCATGCCAAGTTTGGTCCAGATCTATCATTGTTTGAGTCCACAGTGCTCTCTGGATGTAGGTGAACTACAACTCCAAAACTCAAGGTCAATGCCCACCAAACCCTTCCAGTGTTTTCTGTTCATCATGAGAGTCCTGTGTGCCATGTTTGGCTCAATTCCATCATTGGTGGACTTCAGAATGCTCTTTTATTGTAGGTGAACTATAAGTCCCAGCAACTACAACTTCCAAATGACAAAATAATTTCCTCCCCGACCCCACCAATATTCAAATTTGGGCATATAGGGTATATGTACCAAATTTGGTCCAGTGAATGAAAATACATCCTGCACATCAGGTATATGCATTACAAATCATAACAGTGTACAGTTATGAAGTAGGAACGAAAATAATTTTATGGTTGGGGGTCACCAATAGTCCAGAGGACAGGAGCAGAATTCAAAACGATCTTGACAGGTTAGAGAGATGGGCCAAAACTAACAAAATGAAGTTCAACAGTGACAAATGCAAGATACTCCACTTTGGCAGAAAAAACGAAATGCAAAGATACAGAATGGGGGATGCCTGGCTCGAGAGCAGTACGTGTGAAAAAGATCTTGGAGTCCTCGTGGACAACAAGTTAAACATGAGCCAACAATGTGATGTGGCGGCAAAAAAAGCCAATGGGATTTTGGCCTGCATCAATAGGAGCATAGTGTCTAGATCTAGGGAAGTAATGCTACCCCTCTATTCTGCTTTGGTTAGACCACATCTGGAATATTGTGTCCAATTCTGGGCACCACAATTGAAGAGAGATATTGACAAGCTGGAATGTGTCCAGAGGAGGGCGACTCAAATGATCAAGGGTCTGGAGAACAAGCCCTATGAGGAGCGGCTTAGGGAACTGGGCATGTTTAGCCTGAAGAAGAGAAGGCTGAGAGGAGATATGATAGCCATGTATAAATATGTGAGAGGAAGCCACAGGGAGGAGGGAGCAAGCTTGTTTTCTGCTTCCTTGGAGACTAGGACGCGGAACAATGGCTTCAAACTACAAGAGAGGAGATTCCATCTGAACATTAGGAAGAACTTCCTGACTGTGAGAGCCGTTCAGCAGTGGAACTCTCTGCCCCGGAGTGTGGTAGAGGCTCCTTCTTTGGAAGCTTTTAAACAGAGGCTGGATGGCCATCTGTCAGGGGTGATTTGAATGCAATATTCCTGCTTCTTGGCAGGGGGTTGGACTGGATGGCCCATGAGGTCTCTTCCAACTCTTTGATTCTATGATTCTATGATAACTGTATGAAGGGGTCACAGCATTAGGAAGGTTGAGAAACACTGGGGTAGAGTGTCCTTTTTCAAGAGGTAGCATCTCTTTCTGTCTGCGCACAATTTTTCTGACAGCCCAGAAAAGTCTTGGAGGCATAACCTGAGGCCACCTCCTGCCGTAGATGTAAGATCTCAACTGTTTCACAACATTCTCTTGTGATCCATGAAAAAAAAGGCTGTTCAAAACATCAACTTGGATAATAAACGTACCATCAGCTTTCGCGTTTTTAATTTTTGTTCTAAATTGGCGTTTCCCCTGCTCGCCGTACTTCGTGAGCCAGCCGGTTCCCTTGTCAGTTAGAATCAGCCCAGGTGTTATGGAGGGAGGTTAAACCAAGTTCAGACAAGTGTATCGGAGCGGTTCAGTTGCGGGGGCAAGCTAGCGGAAAAGAAAGGTCTGATTTAACTTCATGGTCCACGCTTGCTTGCTTGACAAGGTCAAAAATGTTGAAAATGGTGGGAGGGCAGCACGTCTCCTAACGAATCCCTCCGAGCTGATGCAAAATGAATCAATTAAGCTCCGAATAAAACAAGAGTCACAAAGTGATGTGTTTTGCAAAAAAAACCTGGTATTTGGTATCCAGACCAAGATGGTTTATGGTCCCAGCTCTAATCTCTTGATATTTTAGAGAGTAATCAGAAACAGGGTTGTTGTGAGTTTTCCGAACTGTGTGGCCATGTCCCAGAAGCATTCTCTCCTGACGTTTTGCCTTCTGGAACATGGCCATACTTTCCAGAAAACTCACAACAACCCAGTGATTCTGGCCATTTATTTCTCGTGTCAGGGCAGCCAGTCAATTATATTACATTTCTAACAGAACAAAGCAAACAAACAGACAAAATACAAAATGTGTGAGTTTGGTAGTTGATTAAATGTCCTTTGACCAGTAGCTGGCCACTTGGAGTGCCTCTGGTGTTGCTGCAAGAAGGTCCTCCATTGTGCATGTGGCAGGGCTCAGGTTGCGTTGCAGCAGGTGGTCAGTGGTTTGCTCTTCTCCACACTCGCATGTTGAGGATTCCACTTTGTGGCCCCATTTCTGAAGGTTGTCTCTGCATCTCGTGGTGCCACAGCGCAGTCTGTTCAGCGCCTTCCAAGTTGCCCAGTCTTCTGTGTGCCCAGGAGGGAGTCTCTCATTTGGTATCAGCCATTGGTTGAGGTTCTGGGTTTGAGCCTGCCACTTTTGGACTCTCGCTTGCTGAGGTGTTCCAGCGAGTGTCTCTGTAGATCTTAGAAAACTATATCTGGATTTAAGTCGTTGACGTGCTGGCTGATACCCAAACAGGGGATGAGCTGGAGATGTCTCTGCCTTGGTCCTTTCACTATTGGCTGCCACTTCCCGGCAGATGTCAGGTGGTGCGATACCAGCTAGACGGTGTAATTTCTCCATTGGTGTAGGGCGCAGACATCCCGTGATAATGCGGTATGTCTCATTAAGAGCCACATCCACTGTTTTAGTGTGGTGAGATGTGTTCCACACTGGGCATGCATACTCAGCAGTGGAGTAGCACAGCGCAAGGGCAGATGTCTTCACTGTGTCTGGTTGTGATCCCCAGGTTGTGCCAGTCAGCTTTCGTATGATATTGTTTCTAGCGCCCACTTTTTGCTTGATATTCAGGCAATGCTTCTTGTAGGTAAGAGCACGGTCCAGAGTGACTCCCAAGTATTTGGGTGTGCTGCAATGCTCCAGTGGGATTCCTTCCCAGGTGATCTTCAGAGCTCGGGATGCTTCTCTGTTCTTGAGACGAAAGGCACATGTCTGTCTTTTAGATGGGTTGAGGATCAGCTGGTTTTCCCTGTAGTAGGCAGTAAGAGCACCTAGAGCTTCGGAAAGCTTCTGTTCTACCATCTCAAAGCTCCTTGCTTGAGCAGTAATGGCACGGTCATCAGCATATATGAAACTCTCTGTCCCTTCTGGCAGTGGCTGGTCATTTGTGTAGATGTTGAACATGGATGGAGCAAGCACTCTCCCCTGAGGCAGGCCGTTCTTCTGTTTCCACCATCTGCTTCTCTGGCCCTGGAACTCAACAAAAAAGCTCCTGTTTTGTAGCGGGTGAGGTGGTAGCCCAGCTCAGAAAAGGCCTTCCGAGCTGATGCAAAATGAATCAATTAAGCTCCGAATAAAACAAGAGTCACAAAGTGATGTGTTCTGCAAAAAAAAAACCCTGGTATTTGGTATCCAGACCAAGGTGTCTGAGGTTTATGGTCCCAGGTCTAATCTCTTGATATTTTAGAGAGTAATCAGAAGCAGGGTTGTTGTGAGTTTTCCGGACTGTGTGGCCATGTCCCAGAAGCATTCTCTCCTGACATTTTGCCTTCTGGAACATGGCCATACAGTCCAGAAAACTCACAATAACCCAGTGATTCTGGCCATGAAAGCCTTCAACAATACATTAATCAGAAGCTCTCTAAATAAGGAAATGTAGACAGGTGGCCTTCCAGATCTCTCCACTGGCTATGAATGATGGGAGATGCAGTACAATGGTTTTGGAATATTGGCAAAGCTGCATCTGAATTAAAAAAATAGCTCGCTTTGACTCTTCCATTGTTTTTGCTTTCAGTTCTGTACATACAATTGAGTTATTGGGGACTAGCTGTACCCGCCACGTGTTGCTGTAGCCAACCTTCCCTCCCTCTTTCTCTCCTTCTTTCCCCTCTTCCTTCGCTCCCTCTTTCCTTTCTTCCTTCTTTCCTTCTCTCCTTCCATCCTTCCTTCCCTCCCTCTTTCTCTCCTTCTTTCCCCCCTTCCTTCACTCCCTCTTCCTTCCTTCCTTCCCTTTTCTTCTTTCCTTCTCTTCTCCCTTCCTTCTCTACCTTTCCTTCCTCCCTTTTTCTTTTCCTTCCCTTTCTCTCATTTCTTCCTTCTCTGCCACTTTCCTTCCTTCCTTCATTTTTGCTGTCATCATTTGGACAGCAATGATGATGATGATGATGATGATACCAGGGGTCCTCAAACTTTTTAAACTAGGGGCCAGTTCACTGTCCTTCAGACCGTTGGAAGGCCGGACTATAGTTTTTTTTAAAAAATCAATTAAAAAATTCCTATGCACATTGCACATATCTTATTTTGCTGTGTGGAAGGGCCCTTCGAGGGGGTTCTTTCTAGCCCTCTTTAGGCACTAATTCCTGGAGCAGAGAATGGGAAATCTTCCTATTTCTAGTCTGAACAAAATCTGGCTACCAGTATTAAAAAAACTCTAAAAATATAACTGTAAATAAGGAACAACACTCAAACACAGGGGAACTCCAGACAAGAAACAATCAGGGCCAGCTAATCACCTCTCAACAAAGGATTCTCCCTAAAAACTGTCAGGCTATGAAATGGTAATCAAGGTGGCCAATTGAAACATTCATACCTACCTCCAACAGACAAGAGTTCTTTCTCCCACCCTGGATCTTCCACAATTATCCTAGTTAAAGGTTTTCCTCTGACATGAAGTCCACACTCTGGGGTGTGGTGCTCATCTGCATTGCTAAGTCGAAGAGCCGGCGTTGTCCGTAGACACCTCCAAGGTCATGTGGCCGGCATGACTTCATGGAGCGCCGAGGCAGCCTCCCCGATGGGCAGCGTGAGCCTGCCAAGGGAGGAGCAGCACCACGCAGCCTACTTGCATGTAAAGCACCTCACGAGTGCTTTACGGGCGAGTAGGCCGCGCAGAGCAGCTGCCCTTGGCTGGCTCATGCTGCCCATCGGGCCTGACGGATAGCGTGAGCCAGCCAAGGGAGGGGCACTGTGTGGGGGGCGCTCCTCCTCCGCGGGCCGGATAAGTGCCCTTGGCAGGCCGGAAGTGGCCCGCGGGCCGTAGTTTGGGGACCCCTGATAATATATTCAAAGGGTCAGAAAAATCCTCAAAAGCAAGCTCAATGAAGGCAATACCATCCAGGCCATAAACTCCTGGGCCATACCTGTCATAAGATACACTGCTGGCATCATAAACTGGATGCAGGCAGAACAATTTGGACAGAAAAACAAGAAAACTCATGACTATTCATAATTCACTGCATTCTCGCAGTGATGTTAACTGGCTCTGTCTGCATAGAAGGTCTGGTGGCAGAGGACCTTTACAAGTCAAACAAGCAGTTGAAGAAGAAAAACACGGCAGAATATGTCAAGGAAAGCCAAGAACCTGCTTTAATTTTTTTATAATAATTTTTATTAAATTTTCACAAAAGAATTACAATGAAAAAAACATTTCCAAATGTTCCCACTAAATAATAAAAAAAACCACAAAAACACACAAAACCATCAGCAACAAGAAAAAGAAGAAAAAAAAATAAAAAATAAAAAAAACACCCACACAAACCAACACCCTAGTGCAGGGGTCCCCAAACTACGGCCCATGGGCCGTATGCGGCCCGCCGAGGGCATTTCTCCGGCCCACACGGCATGGCCTGGCCTGGCCACGCCCACCCTGCGCCGCTCTGCCAATCGCGGGAACCCTCTGCTCCGGCCGCTCTGCTCGTGTGGGAGGGAGAAGCCTCCCAGGTGGGTCCTCTGGAGACCAGAGCGGCCGGAGCAGAGGGTTCCCGGCCGCTATTGGCGGAGCAGTGCCGGGTGGGCGTGGCCAGGGAATGCCGCCGTTCCCTAGCCACGCCCACCCGGCACCGCTCCGCCAATAGCGGGAACCCTCTGCTCCGCCCACTCTGCTCTCCGCGGCCACAAGGCACCTCCCACTCCACTCCTAGCCGCACCGGGATAACAAGCCCCGCAGCGCCGCTCTGAAAAGGTTTGACACATTTGGGCACATGAATAATAATAATAATAATAATAATAATAATAATAATATATTTAATAATAATATATTTAATAATAATATATTTAATAATAATAATATAATTATTATTTGTCAAATACATATATATACACAATTATTATTACTATTATCAGTGGCAAGTTTGCTCCAGATCCATCATTGTATGAGTTCACAGCAATCTCTGGATTCTATTTCCCTCAAACTCCACCAGTGTTCACATTTGGGCATATGGAATATCAGTGCCAAGTTTGGTCCAGATCTATCATTGAGTCCACAGTGATTTATGGAGGAAGGTGAACTACAACTCCAAAACCAAAGGACACTGCCCACCAAACCCTTCAGTATTTTTTGTTGGTCATGGGAGAACTGTGTGCCAAGTTTGGTTCAATTCCATCGTTGATGGGGTTCAGAATGCTCTTTGATTGTAGGTGAACTATAAATCCCAGCAACTACAACTCCCAAATGTCAAGATTCTATTTTACCCCAAACTCCACCAGTGTTCACATTTGGGCATATTGAGTATTTGTGCCAAGTTTGATCCCGATCCATCATTGTTTGAGTCCACAGTGATCTCTGGATGTAGGTGAACTACAACTCCCAAACTCAAGGTCAATGCCCACCAAACCCTTCTAGTGTTTTCTGTTGGTCTTGGGAGTCCTGTATGCCACGTTTGGTTCAATGCCATGATTGGTGGAGTTCAGAATGCTCATTGATTGTAGGTGAACTATAAATCCCAGCAACTACAACTCCCAAGTGACAAAATTAAATTTTTTTGAGTGAAGGACATACATTGAGTTGTTAGGTGTCTTGTGTCCAAAATTGGTGTCAATTCGTCCAGTGGTTTTTGAGTTCTGTTAATCCCACAAACGAACATTACATTTTTATTTATATAGAAGTGTGGGTTTTTGTTTTTTGATTTGGGGGGGGGGGGGTTGCACTGCAAAAAATATATGTGCAGAGTGCATAGGAATTCATTCATGTTTTTTTCAAAATATAATCCGGCCCTCCAACAGTTTGCGGGACTGTGACCCGGCCCTCTGTTCAAAAGGTTTGGGGACCCCTGCCCTAGTGCGACTTCCATTCTTCTTACTTAGCCTTTACCCTCTTCCTTCTACCTTCTTTCCCTCCCCTTCCATTCTCTTTACAGAGTTTGGTTAGGTATAGAGAGAGAAAACAGTATACAGCTTTATTTGTCGTGTCAGGACAGCCAGTCAAATTATATTACATTTCTAACAGAACAAAGCAAACAAACAGACAAAATGCAAGCAAGTATACAGCTATTCCTATCTCTCTTATTCCACTTAACTTTGCCAGTCTTTCCTTTCTATATATTCTTGTAAAGCGTTCCAGTCCGTTGGCTTCATACCCCTTCCATTATGTTGCCTCAACCAATATGTTAGCTCATCCATGTCCTTGATATCTATTATTTTTTCTATCCAGTCCATTTTCGAAGGTATTTTCTCCTGTTTCCAAAATTTGGCAAACACCATTCTTGCAGCCGTAGCAAAGAAAGTAAATAGTTAAAACTTGTGCGCCAACTGCGCCCGTACCTTGGGAAGTCTGACTTGGCCACGGTAGTCCACGCTCTGGTTACATCCCGTCTAGACTACTGCAACGCTCTCTACGTGGGGTTGCCTTTGAAGACGGCTCAGAAGCTTCAATTAGTCCAACGGTCGGCAGCCATGATACTAACAGGAGCAGAGCACAAGGAGCATACAACTCCTCTGCTGCACCAGCTCCACTGGCTGCCGATCTGCTACCGGGCTCAATTCAAAGTGCTGGCGCTGGCCTTTAAAGCCCTAAACGGTTCTGGCCCAACCTACCTATCCGAACGTATCTCGGCCTATCAGCCCACCAGGACCCTAAGATCTTCTGGGGAGGCCCTCCTCTCTATCCCGCCTGCTTCACAGGTGCGGCTGGCGGGAACGAGAGACAGGGCCTTTTCTGTGGTGGCCCCTCGGCTATGGAACGCCCTTCCCATGGAGGTAAGATCAGCCCCCTCGCTGATGGTGTTTCGAAGAAGATTAAAAACCTGGATGTTCGAACAGGCATTTGGTTAATTCGGTGCAATGAATGTGATGATTAAAGGATTGGTAATATGGACGACGAAACTGGATCACGATTTTAGTCAGGAGATGCATTGGATTGTTATTGATGTGCCAATGTTGTGTATTATGTTTTTATTGTTTTAAATTGTATACTGTTGACGGTTGTATTTTGTATGTTGTATTTTGTTGTAAACCGCGTTGAGTCGCCAGCTAGGCTGAGAAACAGCGGTATACAAGTACAGTAAATAAATAAATAAATAAATAAATAAATTTTCCTTATTAGTATCCTTAAATATGTCTGAATCGAACATGCCCAATAAGTACATTTCTGGTATCAATGGGAACTCAATGTTTAAAAATTTCTTACATATTGTGTGAATCATTTTCCAACAGGCCCGTAGCGAGGGGGGGGGGGTTAGGGGTTCAACCCCCCCCCCCCCGAAATGTTTCAGATTTTTTAAAAAAAAAACCTGGTTTACTCATGAATTTTAACTGGTTAACCAAATCCCCCCTGCTAAGTCTATGAGATGCAAAAAATCAAGAGTTCCTCCAGAACTGCAAGCACTATCTCAAGCAAATATTGGCAATTTATTCACACTGTCATTACTTGCAGCAATAGCCGATGTAGTTGTTCTGGTACAGCTATACCAAGAGCTCCAACTTTATTTGCTTTGTATTAAATGTTTGCTTGCAGTCCTAGGTTTCAGGGACTCTGCAGATAGGTGGCTTCTTTGGTTGCAGTCATAGGGCAAGTCACCTGTTCATCATTGTTAAGTTTTGGTCCCGTCCCTTGCTCAGGGCAATTGGGAAGGGAAGGGAGCTATTTTTAGTTAGGCTCAGCAAGGTAAGCTTATGTATAGGATGTGTGCAAGCTTCCCTTGTACAAAAGCTTCAACCCTTAAGACCTTCCAGGGGAGAAAAGTCTTAAAAGTCTCCAAAGAATTTCCAGGAAAACAGCCCTAAAGACCAAAGAACTCCAGCTGGAGAACATCTACTGCCTTGCTGGTAGGTCCACTCGGCGTTCGAGACACAGTTCGACCCGGTAGCGGAGCCCACATCAGTAAGGGTTAGATTACAGTCAGCCTGGGAGAAGTTAAAACGGGGATTTTCCTTTAAAATAAGAAGTTATTGAAGACAGTTGCCTGTCCTTCGTGGGCAAGATTAGGAATTCACCAGTTGCCTAAAAGCTTGGAATCATTTGCTTAACTTTACTGAAGATAAGAGAAGTTTCTGTTTGATTGTTCATTAATAAAAGACTTTGTTGTACTTCTCAAGCCATCTAAAGACGGTTTGTGGTGGAAACCTCTGAGAACTTCTCTTTAGGCCCCCTGGCTTCCCGCTGGGCAAAGGTTGCACATCCTGTTCTAAAGACAATTATTTACAGGCCCAGCGCGCGACAGAACAGTAGTGATGCAACCAAGTTGGGGGGGGGGGGGGATGTTGAATGCTCTCATTAAGGAGGCCAGACTTGGTGGAGGTGGTTGACAAGGGCGGAGCTGCAGGCTGTTGAAGGCTGCTCTGCCCCCTGCTGTGCTCTTTGCTTCAGCGTGAGCTAGGAGGCAGGTTTCAACCCCCCCCCCCACCCGAAAATTTCAACCCCTCCCGAATTTTTTTTCTGGCTACGGCCCTGTTTTCCAATACTTGTTTGTTTTTTCACACGACCACCACATATGGTAGAAAGATCCCTCCTGTAGCTTACATTTCCAACATTCCTTATTCACCTTTTTATACATTATGGCCAATTTTTGCGGTGTCATATACCACCTATGTATCATTTTAAGCCCATTTTCTTGTAAATCTGATGCATATGTATATTTCGCCCTTTTTGTCCATATTTCTTCCCATTCTCTTAATTGGATTGATCTGCCAATGTTTTTGGCCCATCGAATCATCGATTACTCAAGGAACCTGCTTTACTTACTTACTTAGGTGATCCCTCGTTGGACGAGTAAGATGGTCTTCCATTATGCGTTTCCTTGTGGGTTCGTAGGTGGCTGTGGAGCCCTATTCTTGACCCGCATCTTCTCCCACAGTGAGGGCATTGGTTTCCAGGTGGAAGGCGGTCCTGTCGGGGTTGGCTTGACGCGCCTTCCTCCTGGCACGTTTCTCTCTTTCACCCTCCACTCATGCCTCCTCGAATTCTGCAGCACTGCTGGTCACAGCTGACCTCCAGCTGGAGCGCTCAAGGGCCAGGGCTTCCCAGTGTCTATGCCAGAGATTTTAAGGTTGGCTTTGAGGCCATCTTTCAATCTCTTTTCCTGTCCACCAACGTTCCGTTGGAACCTGCTTTAATTGAAGTCAATAATTGGAAACTTCTCAAAGCACAACAGACAAAGAGTCAGTACAAGAAAACTGCACTCCAAACCAGAGCTGGCAGCTGGCACAACAAAGCATTACATGGGCAGTTCCTTGACAAAACTGAAGGAAAAATTGACAAGGAGAAGACCTGGTTATGGCTCACAAATGGATCCCTGAAGAAGGAGACAGAAGGCTTGATTCTTGCAGCCCAGGAGGAAGCCATCAGAACAAATGCAATTAAGTCCAGGATCGAAAAATCAGCGGATGACCCAAAATGCAGACTGTGCAAGGAAGCTGATGAAACCATGAACCGTATGCTCAGCTGTTGCAAGAAAATTGCACAGACGGACTACAAACAAAGGCACAACTCTGTGGCCGAGATGATTCACTGGAACTTATATCACAAGTACCACCTGCCAGCAGTAAAGAATTGGTGGGATCATAAACCTGCAAAGGTCATGGAAAATGAACACTCAAAATTACTGTGGGACTTTCGAATCCGGACTGACAAAGTTTTGGAACACAATACACCAGACATCACGATTGTGGAAAAGAAAAAAGTCTGGATTATTGATGTCGCCATTCCAGATGACAGTCGCATTGAGGAAAAACAACAGGAAAAACTCAGCCGTTATCAAGACCTCAAAATTGAACTGCAAAGACTCTGGCATAAACCAGTACAGGTAGTCCCAGTGGTCATTGGTGCACTGGGTGCCGTGCCAAAAGATCTCAGCTGGCATTTGGAAACAATCAACGTTGACAAAATCACAATCTATCAACTGCAAAAGGTCACCTTACTTGGATCTGTGCACATCAATCGGAAATACATCACACAGTCCTAGATGCTTGGGAAGTGTTCGACTTGTGATTTTTTTGATACGAAATCCAGCATATAGATCTCGTCTGCTGTGACGTACTATGGTTTTGTGTCAGTAAAATAATAATAATAATAATTATTATTATTATTATTATTATTATTATTGACACGGAACAATGGCTTCAAACTACAAGAAAGGAGATTCCATCTGAACATTAGGAAGAACTTCCTGACTGTGAGAGCCGTTCAGCAGTGGAACTCTCTGCCCCGGAGTGTGGTGGAGGCTCCTTCTTTGGAAGCTTTTAAGCAGAGGCTGGATGGCCATTTGTCAGGGGTGATTTGAATGCAATATTCCTGCTTCTTGGCAGGGGGTTGGACTGGATGGCCCATGAGGTCTCTTCCAACTCTTTGATTCTATGATTCTATGATTCTATGAATAATAATGTTGTTCATTCGTTCAGTCGTCTCCGACTCTTCGTGACCTCATGGACCAGCCCACGCCAGAGCTCCCTGTCGGCCGTCACCACCCCCAGCTCCTTCAAGGTCAGTCCAGTCACTTCAAGGATGCCATCCATCCATCTTGCCCTTGGTCGGCCCCTCTTCCTTTTGCCTTCCACCTTCCCCAGCATAATTGTCTTCTCTAGGCTTTGCTGTCTCCTCATGACGTGGCCAAAGTACTTCAACTTTGTCTCTAGTATCCTTCCCTCCAGTGAGCAGTCGGGCTTTATTTCCTGGAGGATGGACTGGTTGGATCTTCTCGCAGTCCAAGGCACTCTCAGAACTTTCCTCCAGCACCACAGCTCAAAAGCATTGATCTTCCTTCGCTCAGCCTTCCCTAAGGTCCAGCTCTCACATCCGTAGGTTACTACAGGGAATACCATGGCTTTGACTATGCGGATCTTTGTTGCCAGTGTGATGTCTGTACTCTTTACGATTTTATCGAGACTGGACATTGCTCTCCTCCCAAGAAGTAAGCGTCTTCTGATTTCCTGGCCACAGTCTGCATCTGCAGTAATCTTTGCGCCTAGAAATACAAAGTCTGTCACGACCTCCACGTTTTCTCCCTCTATTTTCCAGTTGTCAGTCATTCTTGTTGCCATAATCTTGGTTTTTTTTATGTTTAGCTGCAACCCGGCTTTTGCGCTTTCTTCTTTCACCTTGATTAGAAGGCTCCTCAGCTCCTTAATAATAATAATAATCTTTATTTATACCCCGCCACCATCTCCCCAAAGTGGACTCGGGGCGGCTAACATGAGGCCAAGCCCGAAAATACAATACAACAAAAAAAAATTACAAAGCAACAAAAAATTACATCACAATAAAATAAAATATATAAAGTAATAAAATAAAATAAACAGTTGCAAAATAATATAATTAGAAAAAAATAGAACACAATGGGTGGACCAGATGCACAAGATGAAAATAATAAAACCTTGGATGAGATAGTATTGAGAAAGTGTATTTGTGAGGAAGGAGACTGAGAGAAGACATGATGAGGGGATAAATATGTGAGGGGAAGTCATAGGGAAGAAGCTTGTTTTCTGCTGCCCTGGAAACTAGGGCACAGAACAATGGCTTCAAACAACAGGAAAGGAGATTTCACCTGAACATTAGGAAGAACCTCCTAACAGTGAGAGCTTTTTAGCAGTGGAACTCTCTGTCCCAGAGTATGGTAAAGGCTCCTTTTTTGGAGGCTTTTAAACAGAGGGTGGATGGCCATCTCTCGGGGGTGCTTTGAATGAGACTTTCCTGCTTCTTAGCAGAATGGGGTTGGACTGGATGGCCCACGAGGTCTCTTCCAACTCTATGATTCTATGATTCTGGGATTTAGCTTAGATTTAAAAGTGTTCTTAATCCATTTGGGGAAAAGTGTTCTGCATCTTTGATAACCTCTTTGAAGTTTGTCAATGTTGCCTACGAGTCGCTTGTTGACTTAGGCAGATCGTATGCATTTCCTTAGGTTTTCTTGGGCAAGGAATCTTCCGAGATGGTTTTGCCAGCCCCTTCCTCTGAAATAAAGCCTACAACACCTGGGATTCATTGGAGACCTCTTCGAGTATTTACCAGGGCTGCCCCTGCTTGGCTTCTGTTAAGGTTGCTTGTGACTTCCTGTTGGTTTGCCAGGTGCTAATCTTGTGGCCGATATTCAAGTAAGAGTCAGCTGCCAGTGCAGTTAGTACCTTCATAGGGAATGTATCCCTTCCAACTGCCTTAGTTTGGCAGGGACAGCCGCAATTAATCCTCCGCTGTTTCAGCTGTTTGACACAATTTCCTAATTTCTTTCTCCTCTTCCCACTTCATATTTCATTCCAGGCTCACATATATATATATACTAGCTGTACCCGCCACGTGTTGCTGTGGCCAACCTTCCCTCCCTCATTCTCTCCTCCCTTTCCTCTTTTTCTTTCCCTATCTCTCATCTTTCTTCCATCTCTACCTGTTTCTTTCCTCCCTTTCTTTGCTCTTTGGTTACTTCCTACCTTCCTTCCCTATCTTTCTTTCTTTCCCTCCCTCCTTCTCTCCTTCCTTCCTTCCCTCGTTCCCTCCTTCTCTCGTTACTTCTTGACTGTCCCTTCCATTTAATCTTGTATTTATATCTTACATAGAAAGAAGGAAAGGAAGAAGGAAGGAAGGAGGGACATGAAGGAAGGAAGGAAAAAGGAAGGGAGGGAGGGAAAGAAGGGAAGGAGGGAAAAGAAAGGAGGAGGGACAGGAAGGGAGGGAAGAAGGAGAAGTAAGGAAGGAGGGAAAGAAAGGAGGGGTGAAGAAAGAAGGAAGGGGAGGAAATGAAGGGGAAGGAAATGAAGAAAGGGAAAGAAGGAGGAAAGGGAGGGAGGGAGGAAAAGAAGGAAAGGAAAAAGAAAGGATGGACAGGAAGGAAGGGAAGGAGGGAAAGAAGGAAAGGAAGGAGAAGGAAGAAAAGGAAAGGAAAGAAAGGAAAGGGAGGAAAGAAGGGAAGGGAGGGAGAGAAGGAAGGTCCTTCATTCAAGCACCGTGGACCTTCCTCGCCTCTTTGGTTGGCATACTAAGGGTTCCTATTGCTGCCTCATTGCACAGTCCCAAAGGCTCGGTCCCACAGCCACGTTTTTATCATCCTTCTAAAGGAGAAGAGGGAGGGGGCTGACCTGATCTCATTAAGAAGGAAGTTCCATAGCTGAGCGGGGCAATTACTGAGAAGGCCCCGTCTCTCGTCCCCGCCAAACGCGCCTGTGATGGTGGTGGGACCGAGAGCAGGGCCTCCCCAGAAGATCTTAATCTCCGTGGTGGTTCATAGGGGGAGATGCATTCGGAAAGGTAAATTCAGCTGGGGTCGTTTAGGGCTTTATAGGCCAAAGCCAGCACTTTGAATTGTGCCTGGTAGCAAACTGGCAGCCAGCAGAGCTGGCGTAACATGGGAGTTGTGTGCTCCCTGTACGCTGCTCCAGTTATTAACCTGACTGTCTCTCGCTGGACTATTTGAAGCTTCCGAGCAGTCTTCAAAGGCAACCCCATGTAGAGGGCATTGCAGTAATCTAACCTAGATGTGACAAGAGCATGGACCACCGTGGCCAAGTCTGACTTCCCAAGGTACGGGCACAACTGACACACAAGTTTTAATTGTGCAAAAAAAACCCTAGCCACCGCTGCAACCTGAGATTCCAGGCTCAGTGATGAGTCCAGGAGGACTCCCAAACTGCGAATCTGTGCCTTCAAGGGGAGTATAACCCCATCCAGGACAGGCTGTAACCCTATACCCTGTTCGGCCTTGCGACTGCTAGCTACGGGCTGTTAAGGTGGACTGGAGAGGTCAGGCCATAACTAAATAGCTGTTAGTGAATGTTTCCAGCAGGAAAAATGCACATGTAGACAAATAAGGGAAGGACTTATACAGAACGGGGAAAAAACATATTTCTGCATATAATAATTCCCTACCAAGCTTGGCTGTGTGTGAACACTGAGAAGGGAGTGGGAATCCGCAAAGAAATTCTGTTGCTCCTTTATTGAGGCTTTAATCATCCTGGAAATGAATAAAAACAAATATCCTTTCCATCTGTACCAAGAAAGCAAACAAGGGTGGTTGAAAAAGAGCCACGACAGCCAAACGAACCATTTCCTTTCTCGCCAACTGCATGGGAAACATTCGGAAATGTTTAATTGGTTTTCATTTCTTTTCATCCTGCCTTTCATTTCAGTGTCCATTTATTTTATTTTCATACGCCTATATACAGGGCTGAGGCTAAGGAGGGGTAGGGGTTCAAACCCCATCCTGCCCACCGAAATTTTTCAAGTTAACCCGGTTTACTCATGCATTTGAACGGGTTAACCAAATCCCCATGCTAAATCTACGAGAAGCAAAAATTAAACGAGTCCCTCCAGAGCTGCAAGCACTATTTCAAGCAAGTTTTGACGATTTATTCACACTACCATTACGTGCAGCAATAGCCGACATAGTGGAAGTGACCAAGTTAGCCCACCCATACTTACTTCAACTTAGCCTAGCCCCTCTCGTTCCTGCTCCACCCAGCCACCGGGTGCGCGAGCAGAGCCGGAGCTCAATTGTTCTCCGCGTTCGATCCCTTCCCCATGACCGGCTCCCTTTCCCAATCCCCCGGCGCTCCACCCACCTCCTCTCCTCTCCCCAATCTGCGGGTGGGCCAAGGGGCGGAGCCGCCTCATCTGGCCCGCTTCGGGTCCGGAGGCATGTCTGAAGACCCCAGTGTGCGCACCAAAAGTCGCCTCTTCTCCTGACTTTCTCTTCAGCCATTGGGACCAAGAGAAAGAGAGAGAGAGAGAGAGAGCCCCTCCGGCTGGAGGTATCTCCCACCTCCGCTTCCTCCTTTGTTTTTGCACCTACCTTCAGGAAAGGAGGGCATCTCCACACCTCTCTCTCTCTCTCTCTCTCTCTTGGTCCCAATGGCTGAGGAGAAAGTCAGGAGAAGAGATGTCTTCAGGCATGTCTCCGGACCCAAAGCGGGCCAGGCAAGGGAGCAAGTGCGGCAAGTGTAGTTACTGAGATGTATAGTTCACCTACAATCAAAGAGCATTCTGAACTCCACCAATGATGGAATTGAACCAAATATGGCACACAGAACTCCCATGATGAACAGAAAATATATATCAATGATTGGTTGGGGAGGGGGGCGCCAAAATACTGTTTGCTTACCTTTGAAAATTACCTAGGGCCGCCTCTGTGAATATAACAGATCTTGACTTAAAGACAAATGATGAAAAAATCTTTTTTTATCTGTCAGCTGCTGCAAGAACCTTAATTGCTCAAAAATGGAAAACGAAAGAAATACCTTCCAATGAGGAGTGGGTTAAGAAAATAGTAGAATATATGGACATGGATAGGCTTTCTTATTTACTAAGAGAGCAGAGTAATGAGAAGCCAGTAAGTTGGAACCAGCTTAAAAAGTACCTAAGAGGGAAACTTAAACTTAATATTTATCACTCGCTACCATGAACTAACAACTATCATGGTGCAAATGAGACCTTAAGAAGATACAAGCAACAATTCATACCTCTGTTGACCAAACTGGAAGCTCAGACGCAGGGCCTTTTCTATTTCTGCCCCTGCCTTGTGGAATTCCTTGCCACCCTACATGAGAGCCATGCGTGACTTAGGGCCTTTTACTCTCGCACTTAAGACCTGGCTTTTTACTAGAGCATTCGATCACTGTAGATTTTTAATTTTTGTATGTATGTATTTTATCTTTTGTAATTTAGCTGTAAATCACCTGGAGCATTCTCGGATGGAGGGCGATTAATAAGTTATTAAATTATGATGATGATGATGATGATGATGATGATGAATGATGACGAAGATATTATTTGTATTGTCGAAGGCTTTCATGGCTGGAATCACTAGGTTCTTGTGGGTTTTTTCGGGCTATAGAGCCATGTTCTAGAGGCATTTCTCCTGACGTTTCGCCTGCATCTATGGCAAGCATCCTCAGAGGTAGTGAGGTCCTCACTACCTCTGAGGATGCTTGCCATAGATGCAGGCGAAACGTCAGGAGAAATGCCTCTAGAACATGGCTCTATAGCCCGAAAAAACCCACAAGAACCTATTGAAGATATTATTTTATCCCTTTTTTTTCTCTTTTTCGTGTGGTTGGTTTTGGTGTGGTTGGGTGGTTGGGTTTGTCTTGTTTAGTCGTTCCACTTCCCCTCTTCCCCCCTCACTACATTACCTTCTACTTTTATCTCTCTATTTCCTACTTTACTATATAATGTTGATTGTTCCACCTTTTTCACTGTTGAAGAAAAAACTCAATAAAATTAATTATAAAAAAAATCCCAAATGTGGCCCTGAGAGATTTCCCAAAATGTTAAATGCCAGAGCACAAAGATTTGCCTTCTGGCTATTTTAAAAATTAAAAATATAAAAGCACAGTATGACGAGCTCAAAACATTTTTCTCCCAAGACAAAGGTTCAGATCAGAAAGATAATAAGTAAGGGGTTGGTGGTTTCTTTAATAAACAATGGCCAGGTTCCTGTTGGGGCATTGCATGCACGAAAGTGGTGTAAAAGAAATCAAATTGTGTTGTCCATATTCAGTAGAGAACTGGTGATTCATAATTAGCAAGATGGTCAAAGATATGGAAACTATGACTCTTTCCCTATGAGGAGCGGCTTAGTGAGCTGGGTATATTTAGCTTGGAGGAGGCTGAAAGAAGAGGACATGAGACATTTTGAGATATACCAGTATATGAAGGATGTCATATTGAAAATGGAATAAGCATGTTTCCTGCTGCCCTGGAGACTAAGAAACACAGAGCATTGAATTCAAACTGCAGGAAAGAAAATTCCACCTAAACATTAGGAAGAACTTACTTACCGTACTTACTTACTTAGGTGATCTCTCATTGTCTGAGTATGATGGCGTTCCAAGTGTAATGTGGATACGTAGGTGCCTATGGAGCCCAATTCTTGATCTGCATGTTCTTCCACAGTGAAGGCATCAGTTTCCACATGGAAGGCTGTTCCAGTCAGGGTTGGCTTGACGCACCTTCCTCTTGGCACATTTCTCCCTTTTACCCTCCATTCGTGCCTCGTAGAATTCTGCAGCACTGCTGGTCACAGCTGACCTCCAGCTAGAGCGCTCAAGCACCAGGGCTTCCCAGTTCTTGGTGTCTTTGCCACAATTGTCCGCCAACATTACATTTTCCATTCTTGAGTTGGGAGTATAGTAACTGCTTTGGAAGACGGTGAGCGGGCATTCGGACAGCATTTCCAGTCCAGCAGAGTTGATGGTGTAGGAACATTGCGTCAGGACTGGTGATCAAGAGGATGCTTTGTCTAAAGCTACACTGCCAAATCAGTAATTTTGAACTGCATTGAATTGCATTATATGGATATATACTGAGCATAGGTGAACCCCTGGTGGTGCAGCGGGTTAAAGCGCTTACTGACAAAATTCAAATCCAGGGAGCAGGGTGAACTCCCTCTGTCAGCTCCAGCTCCCCATGCAGGGACATGAGAGAAGGTTCCCACAAGGATGGTAAAACATCCAACATCCAGGCATCTCTTGGGCAACGTCCTTGCAGACGGTAAATTCTCTCACACCAGAAGCTCTCGTGAGCTCCCACTGTTAGCCCCCGCTTCTGCCAACCTAGCATTTCAAAAACATGCAAATGTGAGTAGAGCAATAGGTACCTCTCCGGCGGGAAGGTAACAGCACTCCATGCAGTCATGCTGGCTACATGACCTTGGAGATGTCTACGGACAAAGCTGACTGTTCGGCTTGGAAATAGAGATGCGTCCCACCCCCCAGAGTTGGACATGACTAGACTTAATGTCAAGGGGAAACGTTTACCTTTGCTTATACTGAGCATATAATGTAGTGTAAACTGTATTAATGGCAGTGTAGATCCAGCCTAAGAAGGAGGCTCCGGTGTGCATCCAATGTGCATGCATTATGCATCTTTACAATTCAGTAACTAAGCTTCTTAGCTCTTCTGCTGCTTAGTTAAGGGCAAACAAATTAACATTGCATGAAAGGACATACAGGATTCCAGCCCATGAGCTTCATTTACCTTAGAAGGGTGATACCTCACAGTTAAATTTACATTTAATAAAATAGATGAGCATTTAAATGTAAGTTAAATGCCTGAACTAAAACCCTTCCAGCATGAAGCTGGAAAATGCCATCCATGATTATTACTGATGTATTACTTTATGACTGATTCGTGCATGGTTGTAAGCTTCAAGATGTACTCAAATGCAAAGAAACCTCCCCTTCCATGCCGCTCTTACTAATCATAGATATGAAACTTTAAACATTGGGCTTAACAGAGCTATTCTAAACATATGTTGCCTCTTTAGGGTTCTCTCCCAATTCCTTAATAAGTAACTTAATGAAATAACTTAATTCTGGAATTAGTTAATGCTAAAATTCCACCTGAAGTCAATCATTTTTTTAAAAGCACCAACCTCCAATATTGGATACTTACATATTTGTATCCAAGGGTGCATCTACATCAGCATTTCTCAACCTGGGGGTTGGGACCCCTTGGGGGAGTCATGAGGAGGTATCAGAAGGGTCACGAAAGATCATCAGAAAAGATAGTATTTTCTGTTGGTCATATGGCAAGCATCCTCAGAGGTAGTGGCATACCTCTGAGGATGCTTACCATCGACACAAGCGAAACGTCAGGAGAGAATGCCTCTAGACCATGACCATATAGCCCGAAAAAACCTACAACAACCCAGATTTATTATTATTTATTTATTTACTTTATTTGTATACCGCTCTTCTCAGCCCTTAGACGACTCAGAGCGGTTTACAACAATTTAGGTATAAAGGTAAAGGTAAAGGTAGTCCCCTGACATTAAGTCCAGTCATGTCTGACTCTGGGGTGTGGTGCTCATCTCCATTTCTAAGCCGAAGAGCCAGCATTGTCCGTAGACACCTCCAAGGTCATGTGGCCAGCATGACTGCATGGAGCGCCGTTACCTTCCCGCCGGGGCAGTACCTATTGATCTACTCACATTTGCATGTTGGCAGAAGCTAGGGCTGACAGCGGAAGCTCACGCCGCTCCCCAGAATCGAACCTGCAACCTTTCGATCAACAAGCTCAGCAGCTCAGTGCTTTAACCCACTGCGCCACCGGGTATACACAATACGAAATCATTAAGTCTATAAAAGCAATAGCACCACAAATCATTAAACATCAATATCAATACATCACTACATCAGTATAACAAATCCATCAGGTCTCATCAATGAAATCAGAATCCAAACTCGTTATCCGATATTCCGTGTTCCAATAGTCAGTCAATCAATCACACTGCTTAGTCGAATGCCTGTTCAAACAGCCAGGTCTTTACTTTCCTCCGAAATGCCAGCAGGGAGGGGGTCGATCTAATATCTGCAGGAAGGGCGTTCCACAGCCGAGGGGCCACCACTGAGAAGGCCCTGTCTCTCGTCCCCGCCAGGCGTGCTTGTGAAGCCGGCGGGATCGAGAGCAGGGCCTCCCCAGACGATCTTAATGTCCTAACTGGTTCATAGGAGGAGATGCGTTCAGACAGGTAGGTCAGGCCAGAACCGTTTAGGACTTTAAAGGCTTAGATGGCGGTACTGGTATGCGGCAGGTACTGGCTTATTCAGTAGACTCTCCGCTACAGTTCCATTTTGGCAGGAAGCCTTAGCATTGAACGGTTGTGTTGTTAAAGTGCGAAGTATGGAACCCTGTGCAGACAGTCTGTTGTGATAGAGTCTGCTAGCAATGATAGTAATACTGGTAGTATTAGGAGAAGCAGGAAGACTACTCGCGAGAAAGACTCTGTCGAAGAGCAATTTATTATCTGAATTGGCTGGCGTCTGACCTTGACACAAGTCGGTCAATGCGACCTAAGCAACGTGCAGTCATTGAATTCTTGACAGCAGAAGGTGTCACCCCAAAGGAGATTCATCAGAGAATGCAAGCTGTTTATGGTGATTATGTTGATGTGAGTACTGTGCATCGTTGGGCGAGTAAGTTTAGAGATGTTGAGGTGGCAACATCTGACTTGCATGACAAACAAAGAGTTGGACGTCCTGTGACAGCAACCACTGAGTTTCACAAGTAAAAGGTTGACAGATTGATTCAGGACAATTGTCGTATCACTCGGAGAGAAATTGCAAGCATAATCGGCATTTTACAAGAATGTGTGGGTCACGTTATTGCTTTGCTTGGCTATCAGAAGATATGTGCACGATGGGTACCCAGGATGCTGACGCCTGAAATGAAAGTGCACAGACTTCTTCCGTGACAGCTTCAGAAAACTTGTTTGTTGGCAGAAATGTATCCAGTTGTCTGGTGATTATGTCAAAAAGTTAATAGTGGTAGTTAAAGAGCACATTCTAAGGATTATTTATGTGTTTGGTTTATTAAAATATTCCCATCCAAACCCAAGTAACGAAGGTGGAGGCATTACTTTTCATTCAGCCCTCATATCTGTAAAAGAGGCTTCAGTGGAGGAAGGAAAAACAGGGAAGCGGGCTCTACATAATGGATCTGGTTTACTGTCCCAGAAGTAGCCTATCACTTCTGCGCCTATTGCCACTCTGTTTTGCTTGTGTCCTGCTTCTGTGTTTGTTGTCCCCACCCTAGGAATAAATAGCCCTTTTAAAATAGCACATGCAAATGAGGTGTGTTTATGCAAAGGAAGCAAAGATGCCTGCTGCGTGTTGAAGGGTGACATTGCTTTTTGATGCCTGCATTTCTGTTTTCGTAGCACGAAATGTGCCATGGAGGGGGAAGTTACGAAAGAGAAAAAGGTTGGCCTCAAACAGCTTACGATGGTGCCATGTATATATTACATATGTATATAATGTACTAGCTGTACCCGCCACACGTTGCTGTGCCCAATCTTCCCTCCCTCTTTCTCTTCTTCCTTTGCTCCCTCTTTCCTTCCTTCCTTCCTTCCTTCAATTTTTTCTTTCCTTCTCTCCTTCCTTCCTTCTCCACCTCTTTCCTTCCTTCCCCTTTTCTTTCCCTCCCTCTTTCCCTTCTTCCTTCCTTCTCCACCTCTTTCCTCCCTCCTTTTTCTTCCTTCCTTCCTTCCCTCTCTCTTTACTTCCTTCCCTTTTTTCTGTAGCATCAGGGAGTTGGACTGAATGGACTTGAGTATTTTCTGTTGGTCATGGGGGTTCTGTGTGGGAAGTTTGTCCCAATTCTGTCCCAATCGAACACTCTTTGATTGTAGGTGAACTATTATTATTATTATTATTATTATTATTATTATTATTATTAAC
This sequence comes from Anolis sagrei, assembly GCF_037176765.1. NCBI lineage: Eukaryota > Metazoa > Chordata > Lepidosauria > Squamata > Anolidae > Anolis > Anolis sagrei. Next base: position 70,236,186 of record NC_090034.1, read on the forward strand.
GTTATTTGTACCCTGCTAGCATCTCCCGAAGGACTCGATGCGGCTTACATAGGCCAAGGCCTCAAAACACAACACAACACAACTATAAATCCCAGTAACTACAACTCCCAAATGTCAAGGTCTATTTCCCCCAAACTCCGTCTGTGTTCATATTTGGGCATATGGAATATTCGTGCCAAGTTTGGTCCAGATCCATCATTATTTGAGTCCACATTGCTGTCTGGATGTAGGTGAACTACAACTCCCAAACTCAAGATCAATGCCCACCAAATCCTTCTAGTGTTTTCTGTTGGTCACAGGAGTCCAGTGTGCCATGTTTGGTTCAATTCCACCATTGGTGGAGTTCAGAATACTCTTTGATTGTAGGTAAACTCTAAATCCCAGCAACTACAACTCCCAAATGACAAAATCAAATTTTTTTGAGTGAAGGACATAAATTGGGTTGTTAGATGTCTTGTGTCCAAATTTGGTGTCAAATTGTCCAGTGGTTTTTGAGTTATCTTAATCCCACAAACGAACATTATGTTTTTATTTATATAGATTATAAGGGTGAGAGATGTTGTATTTCAATATAGCTGCAGGATATTGGGTTAGGTCTTGGAGTTGGCATGCTGAAGATAATAGGATATCTGGAGGGTACTGAGTTGAGGAAAAGCTGTGTGGATGGGAACTGCAGTCCAATGTATTTGTAGAGTGTTGGGTGCTGCGGATGGATGTGAGTTGTAGTGCACCACCACTAGAAGACACTGATTTAGAGCACAGCTTTTCAAACACACTTTTTTGTTTAAAATAATCTTTATTAGCTTTAGTTAAAAATAAAACATATTCAGTATCTGGACGGATAGGTATAAGAAAGAGGGGACAAGAGGTGGGGGAAAGGGGGGAGAGGTAATAGTTTAGAGGGGGCAGAGTGGGAGAAATGCTAATGGAGGTTGATTGGAGTAAGGGATGTGACGGGTGTAGAAACGGAAATAGGGAATCACTGTGGGGAAAGAAGGGGTGTGTGATAAGTGTGCGTCTGGCGTTGACTTCCCGGTATCTTCTGGAGGTTTTCCTCTTCCTTCATTTCTTCTTCTTCTAAACTCCTTCTCTCTCTTCTCTCTTCTGCTCTCCCCCTTTTGTTTTTCTTGCCCTTTTTTCATGTAATTATTTTCATATTTTTTTTCTTCTATCAGATATGTTGTTACTTGTTTCCAATCAATTTCTATTGATGGAGTGCCCTTTTTTTTTTGAAAGAATGTAAGTTAATTTGTCCATATTTCTTATATCCAGGATCTTTGTTAGCCATTCTTCTTCTCCCGGAGGTTCTTTTTCCTTCCAATATTTTGCATATATTATTCTGGCCGCGGTTGTTAGGAGAAATAGGATTTTGTCTTTATTCTTCTCCATTTTTATGTCGTGGATCCCAAGTAGAAATGTTTCTGGTTTTAGGGGTATATTCATTTTTAGGATTTTTTGTAGTGATTTTTGTATATTTTTCCAATATATTGTTGCTTTTGGGCATGTCCACCATAAGTGGTAGTATGTCCCTTCATGTTTTCTGCATTTCCAGCATTTTGTGTTTATACTTTTGTTAAATTTCCCAATCTTGTGTGGAGTTATATACCACCTATATGCTATCTTAAACCAATTTTCTTTGAGTTCCATCGCTTTCGTATATTTTAATTTCTTATTCCACACGTCTTCCCATTGTTCTTTCCTTATCTCTCTTCCTAGGTTTTCTTTCCACTTTTTCATGTATGTTTCCTCCTTGTCTCCGTCTCCTTCTTCTTCTAATAATTTCTTGTATATCTTTGAGATTAACTTATTTTCGGATTGCATAATCTTGTCCCAGAATTTTGTACCTCCAAACACACTTTTTCAATATGCATCATCTCGCAGCACGGTAATTCAGTTTCAGTAGCAAACTGGAGGTTAAACCATCCCCTTATACGAGATACAGGCACATCTGTATATATAATAAAGAAGAGTGTTTGTTTGTATGGGAAGGACAGAGGAATTGTGGAGGGCGGAAGTGTATGTGCCAGCGTTCTGATTGGCTGCCACTGTGGTGCTATTTGCATATGGTCTCTGATTGGCCAGCTTCAATAGGAGCCCCTGGTGGAGAAGAGGGTTCATGGCAGAAACGGGGCATGACAGAAGGAAATTTGCATATGGTCTCTGATTGGCCAGCCTCAAATCCAACATTCTGAGATGAGAAAGAGAGGAAAGGAAAGGCCAAAGGGGGCTGGGTCAGAACACTCCCAATACAGACCGAAATAGGCACACAGAGCCCCCATCGCCCACTCGACATCCTACTGCAGTTTGGAGGAGGATGAACCATGGATGATGGGACTTGCAGTACCACCACTCACATTCTGAGACCACTGTTAACCTCATCCAATGACTGATCAGGACCATACTTCGCACATAGACCTCTCATGACCCACTGTACGTCCTGGTGTGGTTTGGCCGGGGATGGACCGTGGATTATGGGACTTGCAGTACCATTGCTCAATTCTTCAGACCACTGAACCCTCATCCAATTACCAATAAATACCAAACTTGGCACATTGAGTCTCCATGACACACTCTACATCCAGGTGCAGTTTGAAGGAGGATGCACCATGGACGATGGGACTTGCAATACCTGCACTCCCTTCCTAACACCATTACAACTGCCAACGATGATGGATCAGGATCACAATTTACACAGGACCCTGCATAACTCACTCTACATCCTGGTGCGGTTTGGAAGAATTTGACAATGGATGATGGGACTTGCAGTCACTTCCTGAGACCACTGAGACCCTCGCCAATGACTCATCAAGACTAAACTTGGCACATGGAGCTTCAATGACCCACTCTACATCCTGGAGCAGTTTGGAGGATGACAGACCATGGATGATGGGACTTCAAGTACCTCCACTACCCAAGACTGCTGCAAAACTCATCTAATGACCACTCAAGACCAACGTTGGCACACAGAGCCCCCATGACCCACTCTACTCCTGCTGCAGTTTTGGAGAAGGGTGGACCATGGATGATGGAACTTCCAGTACCTTCACTCACATTCTAAGACCTCTGCAAACCTCATCCAATGACGGATCAACACCAAACTTGGCACATAGACCTCTCATGACCCACTTTACGTCCTGGTGTTGTTTGGAAAAATTTGGAGATGGATGATGGGACTTGCAGTACCTTTGCTCACTTCCTGAGACCACTGAGACCCTCGCCAATGACTAATCAAGACTAAACTTGGCACATGGAGCTCTAATGACCCACTCTACATCCTGCTATAGTTTGGAGGAGGACAGACCATGGATGATGGGACTTCAAGTACCTCCACTCCCTTCAAAACATTGCTGCAACTCTCTTCTAATGACCGATCAAGACCAAACTTGGCACACAGAGCCCCCATGATCCACTCTACATCCTGCTGCAGTTTGAAAGGGGATGGACTTTGGATGATGGGACTTACAGTACCTTCACTCACTTACTGACACCACTGACACCTTCATCTAATGACTGATAAAGACCAAACTTGGCACACAGAGCCCCCATGACCCACTCTATATCCTGCTGCTGTTTGTAGGAGTATGGGCCATGGATGATGGGACTTCAAGTACCTTCACTCACTTCCTGAAAATAATGCAGCCGTTATCCAAAGACCAATAAAGACCAAACTTGGCATACAGAACCACCATTACCCACTTTCTCTAATAACCCGGGCAACGCCGGGTCCCCAAGCTAGTACATAATAATAAAATGTGTGCTGGCACAACATATCTACTGGAAATCTACTTAGTTACATACAGGTTGGATTACTGCAATGCACTTTACATGGGGCTTCCTTTGAAGACAGCTCGGAAATTTGCAACTGATAGACAGCTAGGTTTCTAACTGGAGCTAATTATAGGGAGCGGACAACGCTCCTATTAAAACAGCTCCACTGGTTGCCGATAAGTTTCCTGTTCCGATTCAAAGTGCATGTCATCATCTACAAAGCCCTAAACGACTCGGGCCCTGCCTATCTTTGTGACCGCATCCGTCTCTATGTTCCTGCGTGAGCATTAAGATCTGCCGGAGAGGCTCTCCTCGCAATCCTGCCACCATCACAAGCACAGTTGGTGGGACAAGTGAGAGGGTCTTTTCGGTGGTAGCCCCCCAGCTTTGGAACGCCCTCCCTACGGAGATTAGGCAGCTCCCCACACTGTCCTACTTCAGAAGGAATTGAAGACTTAGAATCATAGAATCATAGAATCAAAGAGTTGGAAGAGACCTCATGGGCCATCCAGTCCAACCCCCTGCCAAGAAGCAGGAATATTGCATTCAAATCACCCCTGACAGATGGCCATCCAGCCTCTGTTTAAAAGCTTCCAAAGAAGGAGCCTCCACCACACTCCAGGGCAGAGAGTTCCACAGCTCTCACAGTCAGGAAGTTCTTCCTCGTGTTCAGATGGAATCTCCTTTCTTGTAGTTTGAAGCCATTGTTTTGTGTCCTAGTCTCCAAGGAAGCAGAAAACAAGCTTGCTCCCTCCTCCCTGTGGCTTCCTCTCACATATTTATACATGGCTATCATATCTCCTCTCAGCCTTCTCTTCTTCAGGCTAAACATGCCCAGCTCCTTAAGCCGCTCCTCATAGGGCTTGTTCTCCAGACCCTTGATCATTTTAGTCGCCCTCCTCTGGACACATTCCAGCTTGTCAATATCTCTCTTGAGTTGTGGTGCCCAGAATTGGACACAATATTCCAGGTGTGGTCTAACCAAAGCGGAACAGAGGGGTAGCATTACTTTCCTAAATCTAGACACTATGCTCCTATTGATGCAGGCCAAAATCCCATTGGCTTTTTTTGCCGCCACATCACATTGTTGGCTCTTGTTTAACTTGTTGTCCACGAGGACTCCAAGATCTTTTTCACACGTACTGCTCTCGAGCCAGGCATTGTCCCCCATTCTATAGCTTTGCATTTCGTTTTTCCTGCCAAAGTGGAGTATCTTGCATTTGTCCCTGGTTGTTTGGTTGTTTGGATAAGCCTTTGGGAATGTCGAGCCCCAATGGTCTACAGTTAATGCCACAATACTGCACTTTTGCCCCATGCCCTCGTTCTTCATTAGCTAAAATTTGCATTGTCCTATTTCTTGCTCCTGTTTGCAGTTGGCTATGTTTTCCAACTGCAGACAGGAGCAAGAAATAGGAAAAGGTATTGTTTTGGATGACATCTCCCAGAATCTTCCATCCGGCATAGGCTCTTATCCATAGGGGGCAGTAGCAAGGCTAGCTGGCAAATTATGGGAGTCCAAAAAGGCAATTGTTTTGAGCCTAAACAAATTATGGAAGTCCAAAAAGGCAACTGTTTTGAGCCTAAACTTTGTTTATTTTGGGCACTGTTTCGAGCCTAAACTTTGATTATTTTGCCTCTATTCTGCCTTGGCCAGACCACGCCTTGAATCACACCATCTCCAATTCTGGGCACTGCAATTGAAGGGAGATGTTGACAAGCTGCTATGTGTCCAGAGGAGGGCAATTCAAAGGATCAAGGATCTGGAGAACAAGCCCTGTGAGGAGCGGCTTGAAGAGCTGGGCATGTTTAGGTTGTTGGGAAGTGTGGGAGCTAAAGTCCAAAACACCTGGATGGGCCAAGTTTGCCTATGCCTGTTTTAGACTCCAACATATCTCAAGGGCATCAGATTGGAGAAAGCTAATATGAATGTAATGTCATGTGGATCCCCCACTTTATTCTCAAAACAAGGTGAGTTAGGCCAGTGTTTCTCAACCCTTCATACAGTTCCTCATTTTGTGGTGACCCCCCCCCCCAAACATAACATTATTTTTGTTACTATTTCATAATTGTAATTTTGCTACTGTTATGAATCGTAATGTAAACTAAATATCGGATACGCAGAATGTATTTTCATTCACTGGACCAAATTTGGCATAAATACTCAATATGCCCAAATTGAAAATTGGTGGGGTTGGGGGGTTGATTTTGTCATTTGGGAGTTGTAGTTGCTGTGATTTATGGTTCACCTACAATCAAAGAGCACCCTGAACTCCACCAACTATGGCATTGAACCAAACTTGGCACACAGAACTCCCATGACCAACAGAAAATACTGGAAGGGTTTGGTGGGCATTGACCTTGAGTTTTGGAGTTGTAGTTCACCTACATCCAGACAGCATTGTGGATACAAACAATGAAGAAGCTTGAAATACACAAGAATGTGGACAATTTCAACAGAAAGGAGGAAACCATGAAAATGAACAAAATCTGGCTACCAGTATTAAAAAAAACTCTAAAATTACAACAGCACAACAACAGAGAGGAAACAAACAAGGACATCTAATCACCTCTCAACAAAAGTTTGCTCGAGGCACTGTCAGGCCATTATATGCTAATCAAGGTGGTCAGTTGAAATATTCACACCTAGCTCCAGCAGACAAGAGTCCTTTGTCTCACCCTGGTCATTCCACAGATATATAAACCCTTTTTCCTAGTTCCAACAGACCGCACTACCTCTGAGGATGCTTGCCATAGATGCAGGCGAAACGTCAGGAGAGAATGCCTCTAGACCATGGCCATATAGCCCGAAAAAACTACATCAACCCAATGAAGAATCTAGACCAAACTTGGCACAAATACTCCATATGCTCAAATATGAGCACAGATGGCGTTTGAGGGAAATAGACCTTGACATTTGGGAGTTGTAGTTGCTGGGATTTATAGTTCACCTACAATCAAAGAGCATTCTGAACTCCACCAACAATAGATTTGGGCAAACTTCCCACAAAGAACCCCCATGACCAACAGAAAATACTGTGTTTTCGGATGGTCTTTGGTGACCACTCAGGTTGAGAAACGCTGAGTTAGGCGATGAATGGCTCAAGCTTCATTCAGTGAGTTTCAGCCCTTAATCTGGCTGTCTGCTTCTGCTGATTTCCCTGGGGTTCTCCACTGTTTTGCGAGCCTTTCTCCTGGCTTTTGGGATCAGGTTCATCCTTCCTTCCAACCAGTTTGCCAAAGTAAGGCCTTTGAACTTGACTTGGCATCTCATGGGGCAGGGGAATAAAAGAAAGAGTTGGCTGGCCATAGCTCTTGATCTCTGCTCTCTGCTCTTCTAGTTTATCTGGATTTCCTTTTGCATCTGGTGCTGGGAATTTAAAAGGCTCTCACCTCTTTTGCAAAGGAGACCTCTGCCTCCTCTCCTCCCTCCTTTGAATCTTCCTCTGCTCTGCTCTTTCTTCTCTTTAAATATCATTTCTCGTCTGACCTTTCTGTTTTTCTTCCTTTCCCTTTCCCCCTTTTCTTATTCTTTCTTCTAATCGCCAGTCTCTTCTCCTTCCCCTTCTTCTTTTCAAGATGTATTATGTATTGTCGAAGGCTTTCATGGCTGGAATCACTAGGTTCTTGTAGGTTTTTTCGGGCTATAGGGCCATGTTCTAGAGGCATTTCTCCTGACATTTCGCCTGCATCTATGGCAAGCATCCTCAAAGGTAGTGAGGTCTTCAGTGGTTCCCTTGATGTATGGCAGGAACACTTTTCCTCTGGGTGGATCTTCATCTTTATTCTCGTGGCTTGTTCTCGGTCTTGCAGCTCTTCTGATGTCTGAGGTGGAGTATCCATTGGCCTGGAGAGCCCAGTTGAGGTGGTTCAGTTCATCTTGGAGGAGGTGGAGTTCGCAGATTCTTTTTGCACGGTCCGCCAAGGCTTTAATGGTGATTCTTTTTTGACTTGGGTGATGGTAGGAGTTTTTATGTAGATATCTATCTGTGTGTGGGGGTTTTCTGTAAACGGTGTGACCCAATGGTTGATCTGGTTTGCGGATGACTAGGACATCTAGAAAAGGCAGTCTTCCTTCATTTTCTTTTTCCATAGTGAACTGGATGTTAGGGTGGATGCTGTTAAGATGTTCCAGGAACCTGTTGAGTTCTTCTTCTCCATGGCTCCAAATGGTGAAGGTGTCATCCACATATCTGAACCATATTGTGGGCTTTTTGGTTGCTGTCTCCAGGGCTTGTTTTTCAAAGTGTTCCATGTAGAAGTTAGCTATGACCGGGCTGAGGGGGCTCCCCATAGCTACTCCATCTTTCTGTTCGTAGAATTCATTGTCCCACTGAAAGTAACTGGTGGTGAGGCAATGGTGAAACAGAGCCGTGATGTCTTCTGGGAACCTCTGGTTGATGAGTGCCATGGTGTCTGCTACCGGGACCATGGTAAATAGAGATACCACATCGAAGCTGATCAGTTTGTCGTTGGTATTTAGCTTGAGATTGCTGATTTTTTCTATGAAGTGAGCTGAGTCCTTGATGTGGTGTGTAGTGAGCCCAATATGGCTTTGTAACTGTGCAGCAAGAAATTTTGCTAGGTCGTATGTGGGGGATCCAATGGCACTCACGATGGGTCTGAGTGGGGTGGAGTCCTTATGAATTTTTGGGCTCTTCATCTGAGGATGCTTGCCATAGATGCAGGCGAAACGTCAGGAGAAATGCCTCTAGAACATGGCCCTATAGCCCGAAAAAACCTACAAGAACCTAAGATGTATTATTCTCTTCCATTAAACCAGTGTGTCTCAACCTGGGGGTTGGGACCACTGGGGAGGTTGCGAAAGGGATGTCAGAGGGGTCGCCAAAGACCATCAGAAAACACACTATTTTCTGATGGTCATGGGGGTTCTGTATGGGAAGTCTGGCCCAATTCTATCCTTGATGGGGTTCAGAATGCTCTTGTATTGTAGGTGAACTATAAATCCCAGCAACGACAACTCCCAAACGTCAAGGTCTGTTTTCCCCAAACTCCACCAGTGTTCACATTTGGGCATATTGAGTATTTGTGGCAAGTTTGGTCCAGATCCATCATTGTTTGAGTCCACAGTGCTGTCTGGATGTAGGTGAACTACAAGTATTTTCTGTTGGTCATGGGAGTTCTGTGTGCCAACTTTGGTTCAATTCCATCGTTGGGGGAATTCAGAATGCTCTTTGATTGTGGGTTAACTATAAATCTCAGCAACTACAACTGCCAAATGACAAAAGCAACCCCCCCCCCCGCCCCCAAGCCCACCAATATTCAAATTTGGATGTATCTGGTATTTGTGCCAAACTTGGTTCAGTGAATGAAAATACATCCTGCATTTCAGATATTTACATTACCATTCATAACAGTAGCAAACTTACAATTACGAAGTAGCAACGAAAATAATGCTATGGTTGCTACATTACTTGCTTAGGCAATCTCTCGTTGGACGAGTAAGATGGTCTTCCATTATGCGTTTCCTTGTGGGTCCGCATGTGGCTGTGGAGCCCTATTCTTGCTCTGCATCTTCTTCCGCAGTAAGGGCATTGGTTTCCAGGTGGAAGGCGGTCCCGGTCGGGGTTGGCTTGACGCACCTTCCTCCTGGCATGTTTCTCTCTTTCACCCTCCACTCGTGCCTCCTCGAATTCTGCAGCACTGCAGCACTGCTGGTCACAGCTGACCTCCAGCACTTGCAGAGCTCAGGCGGTGTTGTATTTCGGCGTCGATGTTGACTTTGATCGACATCGACAAAAGTCAACTACAACATTAAGAACTGTATTAAGGGGTTGTGGCATTAGGAAGTCTGAGAAACACTGACCTAGGGACTGCCATTATGTTACAAAGTATTGCTCAGTGATATCCATTGAAGTGACTATTATACCACAGTACAAGTGCCATAGGTTCTGGAGCACATTGGTGCACTCTCCAGTATGTATCAAGGGACTGGGTAAGAAGTGTGACCGCAAAATGTGAGATCCTGATACACGCCAGAAGGGCCCAATGCACATTGACATTTTCTATTGCATTGTCACAATCCACCAACACGGCAGAGTTGCATTTCTGCAATGTAGTTACAGATACATAAAGTTGCAAAACACAGTGCTTAGTGTAGGAACAGCAATTATAATCAATTACATTGGGTTGTTATAGGTGTTTTCGGGCTATATGGCCATGTTCTAGAGCAGTGTTTCTCAGCCTTCCTAATGCCACGACCCCTTAATGCAGTTCCTCAAGTTGAGGTGACCCCCAATCATAACATTTTCGTTGCTACTTCATAACTGTAATTTTGCTACTAAATTCTAACGTAAATATCTGATATGCAGGATGTATTTTCATGCACTGGACCAAATTTGGCACAAATATCCAAAATACCAAAATTTGAATGCTGTTGAGTTTGAGGGAGATTGATTTTATCATTTGGGAGTTGTAGTTGCTGGGATGTATAGTTCACCTACAATCAAAGAGCATTCTGAACTCCACCAATGATGGAATTGAACCAAACTTGGCACACAGAACTCCCATGACAAACAGAAAAGACTGGAAGGGTTTGGTGAGCATTGACCTTGAGTTTTGGAGTTGTAGTTCACCTACACCCAGAGAGCACTGTGGACTCAAACAATGATGGACCTGGGCCAAACTTAGCATGAATACTCAGTATGCTCAAATGTGAACACTAGTGGAAATTGGGGGAAATAGACCTTGACATTTGGTAGTTGTAGTTGCTGGGATTTATAGTTCACCTACAATCAAAGAGCATTCTGAACCCCACCAACGATATAATTGGCCCAAACATTCCACACACAACCCCCATGACCAACAGAAAATACTGTGTTTTGTGATGGTCTTTGGCGACCCCTCTGACGCCCCCTCGCGACACCCCCCCCCCCCCCCAGGTTGAGAACCACTGTTCTAGAGGCATTCTCTCCTGCCGTTTTGCCTGTATTTATGACAAGCACTGCTTGGCTTGCTATTTTAATAATGTGTTTTAATGTTTATATTGCTTTTATTTTATTTTTTAAAAGTATATGTTTATTTCATTGTTTGTTGATATTGTTTGTTGAAAATGTGAGGATCACAAAAGTCTTCCAGTTCAAACAGCACCGCAGCCACTGCAAGCAACGGGGGTCTGTTCTCCAGTCAACAGACTATTGTTTCCATCCCCGATTTCTAGAGAAAGGGGAAATTATAACAAGAATTCTGCTTCTGATTGTCATATTAAATATTGCTCATGGAAAGAGGATGCAAACATAGGTCTGCTGTATCCCTATTGGCAGGAGAGCAGAGCCCTATTGCTTGCAGCAGCTGTCTAGTAAATATGGAGAGTGGACTGGGCCATGGTAGGTAGCTAGGTATTTTAATAATGTATTCATTTTTATCTTACTTTTGCCCAATATTGGAACTCAGCTTATGGAATACTACAGGTCGGGCATACTTTATCCAGAATTCCAAAATACTTCAAAATAGGTTCTTGTGGGTTTTTTCGGGCTATATGGCCATATTCTAGAGGCATTCTCTCCTGACGTTTCGCCTGTATCTATGGCAAGCATCCTCAGAGGTAGTGAGGTCTGTGGGAATTAGGAAAATGGGTTTATATATCTGGATGGCCATCTGTCAGGGGTGATTTGAATGCAATATTCCTGCTTCTTGGCAGGGGGTTGGACTGGATGACACATCCGGTCTCTTCCAACTCTTTGATTCTATGATTCTAAGTCTTCAATTTCTTCTGATGGAGGACAGTGTGGGGGGCTGCCTAATGACTGGGATGGGGCAAAGAGCTCTTCTCTGCTGGAGCTGGGTGTGAATGTTTCAACTGACCACCTTCATTAGCATTTGAAGGCCTGGCTGAGCCTGGGGAAATCTTTTGTTGAGAGGTGTTAAGATGTGCCTGGTTGTTTCCTCTCTGCTGTTTTGCTGTTGTAATTTTAGAGTTTTTTAATACTGGTAGCCTGCCCCACCCCAGTCATTCCACAGATATATAAACCCACTTTCCTAATTCCCACAGACCTCACTACCTCTGAGGATGCTTGCCATAGATGCAGGCGAAACGTCAGGAGAAAATGCCTCTAGAACATGGCCATATAGCCCAAAAAAAACCCACAAGAACCTAGTGATTCCAGCCATGAAAGCCTTCGACAATACTTCAAAATAGTCCACATGGTGGGCTGAGATAGTGACCCCTTTGCTTGCTGATGGCTCATTGCAGGCCCGTAGCCAGGATTTCGTTTCGGGGGGGCTGAATTTTTTTTCAGGGGGGGTTTCGGGGGGGCTGAGTTTCGGGTGGGGCTGAGTCTGAGTGAAAGAGGGTCTAGCCTAGCAAACCTTTTGTATCATTACCCGAATACCCCCATGCATATGGGATATATTGAGTATGGTGATCAGATCATGATATGAATAAACATAACAGTTTAAATAATGCACCAGTAAGGCCTTTTCGCGAACCACCATGAGAATTTCGGGGGGGGGCTGAAGCCCCCCGAGCCCCCCCCCCCCCCCCCCCCGGCTACATGCCTGGCTCATTGTACACAAACTTGGTTCATCCACAATGTTATTTAGAAGTATCGTTTGTAAAATTACCTGGCTGTATGTATCAGGTATATCAGAAACAGAAATGAATTTCCTGTTTAGACTTGAGTCCCAAATTTCAAAATGCTTCTGGTCCCAAGTGTTTTTGGATAACAGATATTCAACCTCCTTTACCTTTCTTCCTTCCTGTCTTCCTTTTCTACTTTCTTTCCCCCTCTTTGCCTATTCTTTCCCCCTTCTCCTCCCAAAAAGGTGGAAACCATCTCCGACTCTGACACAGAAAGTAGAAGCCACAGAGAGGTCCACTCCATCGGGGTCCAAGTGGAAGAAGATAAAAGGTATGGCTGGTTAAACATCCGTCTTGGTGCTTGTCTGTCACTGGCTATTAGCCCTCCTGAACTTGCAGCTTTGCAAGCTGTTGCATCCGCTCAGTTGCCATTGAATAAAAGTGTCCTCCAGTGCCCTTTTCTCCCCAGATCAATATTCTCAGCACAAGCCTACAAAGATTCGCTAAAGAAAGAAAGATTCATAGAGCCACTGATGTTGGCTACGAACAGCAGCTGATTTGTCCCTGGCTTCTTGAAGATAAGGCTGCAAGCACCGTGCTTTGTTCATGGAATTGTAGGCATGGTCCAGAAAATGTCATCATCTTCTATAACTTACCTGTATTTTCTAATGGCTTTTTCATTTTTTTTCTTTGCAATCTCCTCCTCAACAAAGAAACTCTATTAAGGAGTATAAGATGGAATTGTTACACAAAGGCACAGTCGCAGTTACAAATCTCTAACCTAAAGTGACATTATAGTGGCCAGATTTTACTTGTGATCCCTATATATCCAATAGTGTTAAGAAAATGTGAGGATCATGAAAGTCTTCCAGTTCTAATAGCACCACAGCCACAGCAAACAACAGAAGTCTGTTCTCCATCAATCTATATATATAAAAAGAGAAAGGGCGTCCAACGGGACAGCAAAACTCAAAAAAACCCCGACGAAAATTTTCCAAATTTACCATGCACATACCTCAACCCACAAGGTATGCACAAATCGATTCAAAATACTAAACAACATTAAAACACACTCACAATTAGACAAAACAACTGAGCATGCGCAATGGCGCCCCGCCGCAAGTCCCCGGCGCGCACACATGGCCGGCCGGCCAACGCACCCTCCGCGCAAGCCACGCCCCCATCCCCCGTCGCCCAGCCCTTACCCTCCCATACGCCCTCTTTCCAATGCACCCTCCTTCTTCTTCCCCCACCCACGCCCCCCACGTTCACGCCACGCCCCCTCCCTCCCCCGCCCCGCCCCTAAACGCCCATACCCCAACCTTACCTCCTCCCCCTCCTTCTTCCTCCCCCTCCAGGACAGAAAAGGGTGGATTCAGCTTTGGCCAGGATGGACACGGGGGGGGGGGGGGGGAACAGCATGATATGAAATGAAGGAAGGAGTGAAAGAAGGAGAGAAAGAGGGAGAGAAGGTTGGCCACAGCAACGCGTGGTGGGTAAAGCTAGTAGATTATCATTTCCATCCCCGATTTCTAGTGCACGGGGGAATTAAAACAGGAATTCTGCTTCTGAATGTCATAATAAATATTGCTCATGGAAAGAGGATGCAAACATAGGTCTTCTGTATCCTGATTGGCAGGAGAACAGAGTCCTATTGCTTGCAGCAGCAGCTCTCTGGCAAATATGGAGAGGCGATTGGGCCATGATACATTGCTTGGCTTGATATTTTAATAATGTGTTTTAATGTTTATGTTGCTTTTATTCTTTTTGTTTTAAAGTATATATTTACTTTATTGTTTGTTGATATTGTTTGTTGAAAATGTGAGGATCACAAAAGTCTTCCAGTTCAAATAGCACCGTATCCACTGCAAGCAACAAGGGTCTGTTCTCCAGTCAACAGACTATTGTTTCCATCCCTGATTTCTAGAGCAAGGGGAAATTATAACAAGAATTCTGCTTCTGATTGTCATATTAAATATTGCTCATGGAAAGAGGATGCAAACATAGGTCTGCTGTATCCCTATTGGCAGGAGAACAGAGCCCTATTGCTTGCAGCAGCAGCTGTCTAGTACATATAGAGAGTGGACTGGGCCATGGTACACTGCTTAGCTAGGTATTTTAATAATGTGTTTTAATGTTTATATTGCTTTTAATTTTTTGTTTATAGTGTCTAGATCAGGCATGGGCAAACTTTGGCCCTCCAGGTGTTTTGGACTGCAACTCCCATAATTCTGGGAATAATGGGAGTTGAAGTCCAAATCACCTGGAGGGCCAAAGTTTGCCCATGCCTGATCTCAATCCAGGGAAGTAATGCTACCCCTCTATTCTCCTTGGTCAGACCACACCTGGAATATTGTGTCCAGTTCTGAGCACCGCAATTGAAGGGAGATGTTGACAAGCTGGAATGTGTCCAGAGAAGGGCGACTAAAATGATCAAGGGTCTGGAGAGCAAGCCCTATGAGGGGCAGCTTAAAGAGCTGGGCATGTTTAGCCTAAAGAAGAGAAGGCTGAGAGGAGATGTGATAGCCATGTATAAATACATGGGAGGAAGTCATAGGGAGGAGGGAGCGAACTTGTTATCTGCTGCCTTGGAGAGTAGGACGCGGAACAATGGCTTCAAACTACAAGAAAGGAGATTCCACCTGAACATTATTTATTTATTATTTATTTATTTATGCGCTTGTATACCGCTAATATCTCAGCCTAAATCGGCGACTCATTGCGGTTTACAACACTTAAAAAACAACAATATTCAGTTTAAAAGCATAAAACACATATACAATACAAATTATTGGGCCACCAATAACCATCCAATGCATCTCGTAACTGGAGTCACAATCCAAATTCATCGTCCATGATTACCACTCCTTTAGTCATCATAATTCATTGCAACGGATTAACCGAATGCTTGTTTAAACATCCATTAGGAATAACTTCCTGACTGTGAGAGCTGTTCAGCAGTGGAACTCTCTGCCCCAGAGTGTAGTGGAGGCTCCTTCTTTGGTGGCTTTTAAATAGAGGCTGGATGGCCATCTGTCAGGGGTGCTTTAATGCAATTTTCCTGCTTCTTGGCAGGGGGTTGGACTGGAAGGCCCGCGAGTTCTCTTCCAACTCTATGATTGTATGATTCTATGTGTTTATTTTATTGTTTGTTGATATGGCATTACATTGTTGCCAATTGTAAGGCCGCCCTTAGTCCCCTTCGGGTTGAGAAGGGTGGCATATAAAGACAGTAAATAAATAAATACATCTAATGCAGTCATGCCGGCCACATGACCTTGGAGGTGTCTATGGACAACGCCGGCTCTTCGGCTTAGAAATGGAGATGAACACCACACCCCAGAGTCAGACATGACTGGACTTAATGTCAGGGGACAACCTTTACCTAAGGTAGTTAGATCATTAAATAGATGAACTAGAATCCTGACCAATATCATTTGACCAAACGCATTTGGAAGCAACCTCACTGGGTCATTGAAAAAGGGGAATGTCTATTCTTTGCTACGAATAGATGCCTAAGCAATAATAGAGTCGTGAAGTTGGAAAGTCCTGCAAGCAGTACTAGTTTCACTCCCTGCTAGCACTAGAATTCACTAATAAAGCACTCCCGGGAGATACTGATCTAAGTTCTGTTTCAAACCCTCCAACCAAGCAGAGCCTGCCACCCTCAGGCTGTTTGCTGAGGGAACTATATGGGTACTCCATGTTCCCAACTAAAACCAAAGTGAATTTTAAGTACGAAGAGTTGCCTCGTTCTTAGCGCACAGTGCATGCAATAATTATCTACAAGTGGAAGAAAATATAATCTATATAAACAGATTATATCAATGTTAGGGGGCATTTTTTTTTTTGGAAGGACATCCACCATGTCAGGAGCCCCTGATGGCGCAGTGGGTTAAACCCCTGTGCTGGCAGGACTGAAGACCGACAGGTCGCAGGTTCGAATCCGGGGAGAGGCGGATGAGCTCCCTCTATCAGCTCCAGCTCCTCATGCAGAGACATGAGAGAAGCCTCCCACAAGGATGATAAAAACATCAAATCATCCGGGCATCCCCTGGGCAACGTCCTTGCAGATAGCCAATTCTCTCACACCAGAAGCAACTTGCTCTTGACACGACAAAAAAAAAATCCACCATGTCGACTGGAAATGCTCCTTGGAGCAAGGATTGCAGAGTGGAACTTCTAGAAGGAAAGTGTTTAGTAATACAGTCCTTCTGTCTCCCCTCACCTTCGGTTTGTGTGTGTTTGTGTGTGTGTGTGTCAGAAGTGGCTTGAGAAACTGTAAGTCACTTCTGGTGTGAAAGAATTGGCCATCTGCAAGGACTTTGCCCAGGGGATGCCGGGATGTTTTAGCATCCTGTGGGAGGCTTCTCTGATGTCCCTGTATGAGAAGCTGGAGCTGATAGACGGGAGTTCAACACGCTCCCCAGATTCCAACCGCCAACCTTTCTGTCAGAGTTTAACCCATTGTGCGACCGGGGTCTCTCCTCACCTTAGTTGAGCTGAGCCAGAGAGCAAAGGAGACCGAACAAAAACAAGTGGTGGCCAATGGCCTCTGTGTTGATAGTACAGTAGAGTCTCGCTTATCCAACCTTCGCTTATCCGACATTCTGTCTTATCCGACACTCTTATCGGATGCCCCCTTTTCCTTGAGCATTTCCCCTTCAATTAAAGGAGTGCTCCCAACTCTCTCTCCATTCCCAATAAGTGAAAATGGCAAGACAAGGTAGAGGAGGAGAAGGAAAAGGAGAAAAGAGGCAGGACCGGAAGCAGAAGCATCCTCCCTTCTTCCCTCTGTGATTTCCACGCTCCTCTTCCGTACCCTTTTTCTTGTCCTTTCTAGCCCCAAGG
The DNA here is from genome assembly GCF_037176765.1 of Anolis sagrei. Taxonomy (NCBI): domain Eukaryota; kingdom Metazoa; phylum Chordata; class Lepidosauria; order Squamata; family Anolidae; genus Anolis; species Anolis sagrei. The sequence goes on from NC_090034.1 coordinate 70,253,341, forward strand.
CATTGCCTTGCCTCAACCCTTTGAGTCCCTGTTGTTAGTGTTCTAGGTGTCTAACACCACGTCGGATGGGTAACAGTAGGAGACTCTTATTTATCTGACATTTTCATTTATCTGACATTCTGCCAGTCTGTTTCTGTTGGATAAGCGAGACTCTACTGTAGTATAAATCCATGCCAAGTTTTGGATACCTTTAAAGGTGCTGAACTTATTAGAAATGCGGTTCAGTACCTTGGAGAGCCCCATTCAATCCTGGAGTAGATTCACTAGAATTTCTTTGCAGGTGAAAATACTCTCTTTGAAGAGCTGTCCCATCCAAAATAAAGAACCTGAGGGTGCATCTATACCAGTGGTTCTCAACCTGTGAGTCCCCAGGTGTTTTGGCCTACAACTCCCAGCAAGTTTAACAACTGGGTTGTTGTAGGTTTTTCCGGGTTATATGGCCATGTTCTAGAGCAGTGGTTCTCAACTTGGGGTCCCCAGATGTTTTTGGCCTACAACTCCCAGAAATCCTAACAGCTGGTAAACTGTTGTAGGCCAAAAACATCTGGGGACCCCAGGTTGAGAACCACTGTTCTAGAGGCATTTTCTCCTGACATTTCACCTGCATCTAGGGCAAGCATCCTCAGAGGTAGTGAGGTCTGTTGGAAGTAGGAAATTGGATTTATATATCTGTGGAATGACCAGGGTGAGACAGAGGACTCTTGTCTGCTGGAGCTAGGTGTGAATGTTTCAACTGACCACCTTAATTAGCATTTGATGGCTTGGCAGTGCCAGGGGGAATCTTTTGTTGAGAGGTGATTAGATGTGCCTGATTGTGTACTCTCTGTTGTTTTGCTGTTGTAATTTTAGAGTTTTTTAATATTGGTAGCCAGATTTTGTTCATTTTCATGGTCTCCTCCTTTCAAACCTAGCTCCAGCAGACAAGAGTCCTTTGTCCCACCCTGGTCATTCCACAGATATATAAACCCATTTTCCTACTTCCAACAGACCTCACTACCTCTGAGGATGCTTGCCATAGATGAAGGCGAAACGTCAGGAGAAAATGCCTCTAGAACATGGCCATATAACCTAGAAAAACCTACAACAACCCAGTGATTCTGGCCATGAAAGCCTTCGACAATACAAGTTTAGCAACTGTTAGGATTTCTGGGAGTTGAAGGCCAAAACATCTGGGGACCCACAGGTCAAGAACCCCTGATCGGCACTGTTGCATTAATGTAATTTGACGTCACTTTAACTGCCATGGCTCAAGGCTATGGAATCCTGGAGCTGGAGCTTGGAGAGGCATGAGTACTCTTTGGCAGAGAAATCCTTGTCAAACTACAATACCCACAAACCTATTGCATTGAAACATGCCAGTTAAAGTGGGGCCAAACTTCATTCATTCCACAGTGTAGATCGGCGTTTCTCAACCTGGGGGTCGGGACCCCTGAGGGGGTCATGAGGGGCTGTCAGAAGGGTTGCCAAAGACCATCAGAAAACACAGTATTTTCTGTTGGTCATGGGGGTTCTGTGTAGGAAGTTTGGCACAAATCTATTGTTGGTGGAGTTCAGAATGCTCTTTGATTGTAGGTGAACAATAATAATAATAATAATAATAATAATAATAATAATAATAAATCTTGATTTGTACCCCGCTACCATCTCCCAAAGGACACGGTGCAGCTTACAAGAGGCCGAGCCCAAATACAACAATAAAACAACAACAACAACAGCAACAACAACAATAACAACACAATAACTCAAAAAACAAAGAATAGCAAAGAATAGCAATAAATTAACAGCATCCAATGATGCAATTAAAATAATGGCCAGGCCAAATGTAATAATTAAAATTAAAAATTAAAAATGCTGGGCATGACAAGGTGGGGTGTTTGGAGGGGGATGGGTATGCAGATATCCTGAATCTCTAATAAAGTGTGTTGGGACATAATGCTAGAAGTTTCCTTATTCTGGAAAGGCACACTGGAACTATAAATCCCAGCAACTATAACTCCCAAATGTCAAGGTCTATTTTCCCCAAACTCCATCTGTGCTCATATTTGAGCATATGGAGTATTTGTGCCAAGTTTGGTCTAGATTCTTCATTGTTTGAGTCCACAATGCTATTTGGATGTAGGTGAACTACAACTGCAAAACTCAAGGTCAGTGCCCACCAAAGCCTTCCAGTATTTTCTGTTGGTCATGAGAGTTCTGTGTTCCAAGTTTGGTTCAATTCCATCATTGGTGGAGTTCAGAATACTCTTTGATTGTAGGTGAACTGTAAATCCCAGGAATTACAACTCCCAAATGACAGTATCAATCACACACACACACACACCCAACCCCACCAGTATTCAAATTTGGGTGTATTGATATTTGTGCCAAATTTGATCCAGTGAATGAAAATACATCCTGTGTTCCAAGGTTGGTTCAATTCCATCATTGGTGGAGTTCAGAATGCTCTTTGATTGTAGGTGAACTGTAAATCCCAGGAACTACGACTCCCAAATGACAATATCAATCACACACACACACACCCAACCCCACCAGTATTCAAATTTGGATGCATTGATATTTGTGCCAAATTTGGTCCAGTGAATGAAAATACATCCTGTGTTCCAAGTTTGGTTCAATTCCATCATTGGTGGAGTTCAGAATGCTCTTTGATTGTAGGTGAACTGTAAATCCCAGCAACTACAACTCCCAAATGTCAAGGTCTATTTTCCCCAAACTCCATCTGTGCTCATATTTGAGCATATGGAGTATTTGTGCCAAGTTTGGTCTAGATTCTTCATTGTTTGAGTCCACAATGCTATTTGGATGTAGGTGAACTAAAACTGCAAAACTCAAGATCAATGCCCACCAAAGCCTTCCAGTATTTTCTGTTGGTCATGAGAGTTCTGTGTTCCAAGTTTGGTTCAATTCCATCATTGGTGGAGTTCAGAATACTCTTTGATTGTAGGTGAACTGTAAATCCCAGGAACTACGACTCCCAAATGACAATATAAATCACACACACACACACCCAACCCCACCAGTATTCAAATTTGGGTGTATTGATATTTGTGCCAAATTTGGTCCAGTGAATGAAAATACATCCTGTGTTCCAAGTTTGGTTCAATTCCATCATTGGTGGAGTTCAGAATGCTCTTTGATTGTAGGTGAACTGTAAATCCCAGGAACTACAACTCCCAAATGACAATATCAATCACACACACACACACCCAACCCCACCAGTATTCAAATTTGGGTGAATTGATATTTGTGCCAAATTTGGTCCAGTGAATGAAAATACATCCTGCATATCAGATATTTATATGACAATTCATAACACTAGCAAAATCACAATAATATTATGGTTGGGGGTCACCACAACATGAGGATCTGTATTAGGAAGGTTGAGAACCACTGGTGTAGATGCACTCTTAGAAAGGGGATGTAAGAGCTTTGAGGTTGCGCATCAATACAGATGACACAGATGATTTGGTCACAGCCTTCTCTGGCAGAGTGAAAGACATGGTATTTCTATTTAAATCACAGTAATTATTTCTCTAGCAAGAGTGTCCCCCAGGCTATATTTGCAGTCATCAGCTCCTTCTTACTCTTATTCGTCTTATTCTGACATGATTTTTCTAAAAGGCAGATTGGCTTTCCTGGGAACCTACTATTTGTTAGGGAAAACTACCCTAAAATATATCGCAGAGCATCCAATAAACAGACAGGATACAAAAGTTGAGCATCAGCTCATTAGCGAGCAGAGCATGAAGTGCCGTGTGATGTGGCTGTAAAGAATTCAGAGTTTAGGAGGCAAACATGCAGTCCAATCTTTAAAAAACCACAAAAGGTTTATTTACAACAAAAATAGTAATTGCATTTCTTAATGATCAAGAACTGGGTCTGAGCTACTCTCGCACCCATCTCTTCAAAGGTTTCAACGAGAGGGAAAAAACATCAGTCACTACATCTTTCTGACACACAAGCAGAGAGAGATCTCAAAGCACACAGCACATACTCTCCATAAAGGTAAAGGTAGTCCCCTGACATTAAGTCCAGTCATGTCTGACTCTGGGGTGTGGTGCTCATCTCCATTTCTAAGCCGAAGAGCCAGCGTTGTCCGTAGACACCTCCAAGGTCATGTGATACTAAAGTGTAAAAAGGCAGAAGTCAGGTTCAAAAAGCTTGTGGTAGAAAAGTATCCGTTTTAAACAACCAATCAGAATGAGAGCAAAGAGAGAGAAAAAATTAGATACGTTCCAATTGTCACACAGGAGACATGAGGGAAGGGAAACCCTTAGTCCAGGGGTCCTCAAACTATGGCCCGGGGGCCGAATACAGCCCTCCAAGGTCATTTACCCGGCCCTCGCTCAATGTCAACCTAAGTCTGAAACAACTTGAAAGTACACAACAACAACAATCCAAAAGCAGGCCCACACTTCCTATTGAAATACTAATAAGTTTATATTTATTAAAATTGTTCATTTTAATTATTGTATTGTTTTAAGTGTTTTTTGCACTACAAAATTATTTATTTATTTATATTCCGCCCTTCTCAGCCCGCAGGGGACTCAGGGCGGATTACAGTGTACACATATATGGCAAACATTCAATACCAATTTTGACATACGAACATATACAGACATAGAGGCTAGTTAACTGTCGCTTTCATCATCCATCTGCGACGCTGATGAAGCACTTCCGCATTCCCCGCATGCTTCCCCGCTGGAATGCTTTGCTGGAGTCTTCTTTATGGCCACATAAATCAGTTAATTTAGCCTCCCCACACTTTAAGGTGGTACCTTATTTTCTTACTTGACAGATGCAACTGTCTTTCGGGTTGCAAAGGTCGACAACAGGCTACACACAATTGGTTGGAAACCCACTCCAACCCGGGCTGGCTTCGAACTCATGACCTTTTTTTGGTCAGAGTGATCACTCAGCCAGCTGCACCACAATCCCAGTGCTCGCCACAATCCCGGTGCTAAGATATGTGCAGTGTGCATAGGAATTCATTCATGTTTTTTTTAGATTATAATCTGACCCTCCAACAGTTTGAGGGACTGTTGTCACCTGCCCCTCTCTTTAAAAAGTTTGAGGACCCCTGCCTTAGTCTGTACTAAACTGTTCCTCATTGAGGATTTGGGACTTGGGCAGTTTTGGGTTGAATTCCAACACTCTTTCAGCTTTAAAATATATATACATATTCTTCAAAACCTGTACTGGACTTACAACGTTGGGGTTTGAGGGAATTTCAGAGGTCCATTCTGCTCCTGAGATTCCCTGAGGTTTCCCAACCCAAAAGGTAGATGAGTTAATTTTTTTTTGTCGTGTCAGGAGTGACTTGAGAAACTGCAAGTCGCTTCTGGTGTGAGAGAATTGGCCATCTGCAAGGGCGTTGGATGAGTTAATTGAAAATGTGTCTTGTCTTCTTCTCATATAGTGGAAGATAAAGACTTTCTGTATATATTTCAGATTTCAATATTAATGTCAAATATATGTATACTTTACATAGGATTTGTGCTACATTAGAACAGTTAAAGCAAATATAACTTAAGTAAAATAAACATTAAATATTAAATAACAAAAAATAAGGTGTCGACACTAAACTAATCTGGGAATCTGCTATTGCAACACATCCAATGAAGTGGTTTAAAACCAGTGTAAAAAAAGATTAGGACTAAGTATGTTCCAGTCTACTTGGAATACATGAAGCTCATTCCAGTAGCGTGTTTAAGAACTGGTGCAAGAGTCCAGGAGAGCCATGACTCCCAATGTGAGCATCATCCTAATTTCTTTGCTAGTTAACTTGTACTACCCAAGTGGGTCCATGGGACATATTTCAGTGTTATAGTCTATCCTTTCATTTAAAAAAAATCCACAGGACAGGGCTGAATTAGATGGAGGAAAAATCTGGGTCAGGATAAAACAACCTCCTGGAGTTATTCTGAAAGCCTTGTTGTTGTTGTTGTTGTTGTTGTTGTTGTTGTTGTTGTTGCATGACAACTTAAGCCAGCCCTAAGGCAAAGCTATGGTGGGCTTGTCCAGGGCTGAGAGTGTGAGACTCATGCAAAGTTACCCAGTGGGTTTCTATGAGCAAGACTCCTTCCTGAGTCTTCTATGACTCCTTCCTCTCTCTTTGGTCCATCAGCATCCTAGAGTTATTATGAAAGCCTTGTTGTTGTTGTTGTTGTTGCTCTTGCTGCTGCTGTTCCATGACAATTTAAGGCAGCCCTAAGGCAAACCTAAGGGAGCCCCCGGTGGCGCAGTGGGTTTAACCGCTGAACAGCTGAACTTGCTGACCGAAAGGTCGCAGGTTCGAATCTGGAAAGCAGTGTGAGCTTCTGTTGTCAGCTCCAGCTTCTGCCAACGCAGCAGTTCGAAAACATGCAAATGTGAGTAGATCAATAGGTACCACTCCAGCGGGAAGGTAACAGCACTCCATGCAATCATGCTGGCCACATGACCTTAGAGGTGTTTACAGACGGCACTGGCTCTTCGGCTTAGAAATGAAGATGACCACACCTGGAATATTGTGTCCAATTCTGGGCACCACAATTCAAGAGAGATATTGACAAGCTGGAATGTGTCCAGAGGAGGGCGACTAAAATGATCAAGGGTCTGGAGAACAAGCCCTATGAGGAGCGGCTTAAGGAGCTGAGCATGTTTAGCCTGAAGAAGAGAAGGCTGAGATATGATAGCCATGTATAAATATGTGAGAGGAAGCCACAGGGAGGAGGGAGCAAGCTTGTTTTCTGCTTCCTTGGAGGCTAGGACGCAGAACAATGGCTTCAAACTGCAATAGAGGAGATTCCATCTGAACATGAGGAAGAACTTCCTGACTGTGAGAGCCTTTCAGCAGTGGAACTCTCTGCCCTGGAGTGTGGTGGAAGCTTTTAAACAGAGGCTGGATGGCCATCTGTCAGGGGTGATTTGAATGCAATATTCCTGCTTCTTGGCAGGGGGTTGGACTGGATGGCCCATGAAGTCTCTTCCAACTCTTTGATTCTATGATTCTATGAACACCAACCCCCAGAGTTATACACGACTGGACTTAATGTCAGGGGAAAACCTTTACCTTTACATTAAGGCAAACCTATGGTGGGGTTTTCTGGAGCTGAGAGTGTGTGACTCATGCAAAGTCACCCAGTGGGTTTCCATGACCAAGACAGGACTCCAACCCTGCTCTCCAGAGTCATTGCCCAACACTCAAACCACTACGCCCCAGTATCTCTCAAAGAAAGCCTACCCTTTTGTGTTTGTGTGTGTGTTCGGCTTATGGGATGGGGCACCCCTCTCCAAATTTCCTTGAGAGCTCCCCAGCAAGTAAAATCAAACTTCGGCGACTAAAATGATCAAGGGTCTGGAGAACAAGCCCTATGAGGAGCGGCTTAAGGAGCTGGGCATGTTTAGCCTGAAGAAGAAAAGGCTGAGAGAAGACATGATAGCCATGTATAAATATGTGAGAGGAAGCCACAGGGAGGAGGGAACAAGCTTGTTTTCTGCTTCCCTGGAGACTACGACGCGGAACAATGGCTTCAAACTACAAGAGAGGAGATTCCATCTGAACTTGAGGAAGAACTTCCTGACTGTGAGAGCCGTTCAGCAGTAGAACTCTCTGCCCCGGAGTGTGGTGGAGGCTCCTTCTTTGGAAGCTTTAAGCAGAGGCTGGATGGCCATCTGTCAGGGGTGATTTGAATGCAATATTCCTGATTCTTGGAAGAATGGGGTTGGACTGGATGGCCCATGAGGTCTCTTCCAACTCTTTGATTCTATGATTCTATGATTTTCCTGCAGTTCAGTTCACAGATACATAAAGGACATGGTGGGACCACCACCCTGAACGTCCCATGTCTTCATTCAAGTCGTGGATGGTCTTCTTTTCTTTTCTTTGGGATTACTCGCTCTCGCCTCTCTTGATCTCTCCCTTCTCTTTCCCCTCCTTCCGCTCTCTTTGGTCCTTCAGCATCCATCCCCTGCTGGTTGCCATAGAAACAGAGACGGGAACAGGAGGGCGGGAGGGAAGGAGGGAGCAGGCAGTGCCACCAAAAGAATTCAGGGATGCCTCAGCTTGTCTGACTTTTTCCATGCACTCTCCTACATACACAGACAATCTCTCATCTCTAGGGATTCAAAGAGAGATGCCGGCTCTATGACATTCCTAAAGCTATCTTACCGCACGTGCAAAGACTCCTGCCGCTGGCTCTTATGCATGCAGAAAATGTGTCCTTAGACCTCTGATGTGGTTGGACTGCAACTCCCATCCATCTCAGCCAGGATCTTCAAGACAGATGGTTCAATTGGACTTCAAAATCTGATGGATTGCATCCATTGCCTGTTACTGTTGGAGGACAGTGGTTAAATCCCCCAGCCTCTTTGGTTTCCATGTTTTGGAAGAAAGTCACAGTATATAATGTGCTGCTGAGTATGCATGCCCAGTGTGGAACACATCTCACCATACTAAAATAGTGGATGTGGCTCTTAATGAGACATGCCGCATTATCACGGGGTCTCTGCGCCCTACACCACTGGAGAAATTACACTGCTTAGCCGGTATTGCACCACCTGACATCCGCCGAGAAGTAGCAGCCAATAGTGAAAGGACCAAGGCAGAGACATCTCCAGCTCATCCCCTGTTTGGGTATCAGCCAGCACGTCAACGACTTAAATCTAGACATAGTTTTCTAAGATCTACAGAGACACTCGCTGGAACACCTCAGCAAGCGAGAGTCCAAAAGTGACAGGCTCAAACCCAGCACCTCCACCAGTGGCTGATACCAAATGAGAGACTCCCTCCTGGGCACACAGAAGACTGGGCGACTTGGAAGGCACTGAACAGACTGTGCTCTGGCACCACAAGATGCAGAGCCAACCTTCAGAAATGGGGCCACAAAGTGGAATCCACGACATGCGAGTGTGGAGAAGAGCAAACCACTGACCACCTGCTGCAATGCAACCTGAGCCCTGCCACATGCACAATGGAGGACCTTCTTGCAGCAACACTGGAAGCACTCTAAGTGGCCAGATACTGGTCAAAGGACATTTAACCAGCTACCAAACTCACAAGTTGTGTATTTTTCTGTTTGTTTGCTTTGTTCTGTTAGAAATGTAATATAATGGACTGGCTGTTCTGACACGACAAATAAGTAAAAATATGGATTGATTATAGTGGGGAGGGTTTTTATGTAAATCGGAACGAAGAAAAGGTCTAGGCTTGGCTTTCTCCACAGACAAAGTCCGCAAACCAACAGCCCTCCAGCATTGCGGGAACATTTGCATGCAGAGGTGAACTGCATTAGTGCTACACAATCTGCATGCAGAATAGCAACACTGCACAACACATGTCAATAGCCAGGTGCCATCGCTCACTGCACACAACACACACATATAATGTAAGGTATAAGATGTCCAAGACCCTTTAGTGCATAGGAGACACAATACATGTCAATGACCAGGTGCCATCGCTCAGTGCACACAACACACACGTATAATGTAAGGTATAAGATGTCCAAGACCCAGGCCCGTAGCCAGGATTTCGTTTCGGGGGGGGGCTAAAAAAAATTTCAGGGGGGGTTTCGGGGGGGGGCTGAGTTTCGGGGGGGCTGAATCTGAGTGAAAGAGGGTCTACCCTAGCAAACCTTTTGTATCATTACCCCAATACCCCCATGCATATGGGATATATTGAGTATGGTGATCAGATCATGATATGAATAAACATAACAGTTTAAATAATGCACCAATAAGGCCTTTTCGCGAACCACCATGAAAATTTCGGGGGGGGGCTGAAGCCCCCCGAGCCCCCCCCCTGGCTACATGCCTGCCAAGACCCTTTAGTGCATAGGAGACACAACACATGTCAATGACCACGTGCCATCGCTCAGTGCACACAACACACACATATAATGTAAGGTATAAGATGTCCAATACCCTTTAGTGCATAGGAGACACAACACATGTCAATGGCCAGGTGCCATCGCTCACTGCACACAACACACACGTATAATGTAAGGTATAAGATGTCCAAGACCCTTTAGTGCATAGGAGACACAACACATGTCAATGACCAGGTGCCAGCGCTCAATGCACACAACACACACGTATAATGTTATGTATAAGATGTCCAAGACCCTTTAGTGCATAGGAGACACAACACATGTCAATGACCAGGTGCCATCGCTCAGTGCACACAACACAGACGTATAATGTAAGGTATAAGATGTCCAACCCCTTTAGTGCATAGGAGACACAATACATGTCAATGACCAGGTGCCATCGCTCAGTGCACACAACACAGACATATAATGTAAGGTATAAGATGTCCAAGACCCTTTAGTGCATAGGAGACACAACACATGTCAATGACCAGGTGCCATCGCTCAGTGCACACAACACACACGTGTAATGTAAGGTATAAGATGTCCAAGACCCTTTAGTGCATAGGAGACACAACACATGTCAATGACTAGGTGCCAGCGCTCGGTGCACACAATACACACATATAATGCAAGGTATAAGATGTCCAAACCCATGCAGTGCATAGGAGACACAACACATGTCAATGACTAGGTGCCAGTGCTCGGTGCACACAATACACACGTATAATGCAAGGTATAAGATGTCCAAACCCATGCAGTGCATAGGAGGCACAACACAAGTCAATGACCAGGTGCCATCGCTCAGTGCACGCAACACACACATATAATGTAAGGTATAAGATGTCCAAGACCCTTTAGTGCATAGGAGACACAACACATGGCAATGACCAGGTGCCATCGCTCAGTGCACACAACACACACGTGTAATGTAAGGTATAAGATGTCCAAGACCCTTTAGTGCATAGGAGACACAACACATGTCAATGACTAGGTGCCAGCGCTCGGTGCACACAATACACACATATAATGCAAGGTATAAGATGTCCAAACCCATGCAGTGCATAGGAGGCACAACACATGTCAATGACTAGGTGCCAGTGCTCGGTGCACACAATACACACGTATAATGCAAGGTATAAGATGTCCAAACCCATGCAGTGCATAGGAGGCACAACACAAGTCAATGACCAGGTGCCATCGCTCAGTGCACGCAACACACACGTATAATGTAAGGTATAAGATGTCCAAGACCCTTTAGTGCATAGGAGACACAACACATGGCAATGACCAGGTGCCATCACTCAGTGCACACAACACACACGTATAATGTAAGGTATAAGATGTCCAAGACCCTTTAGTGCATAGGAGACACAATACATGTCAATGACCAGGTGCCATCGCTCAGTGCACACAACACACACGTATAATGTAAGGTATAAGATGTCCAAGACCCTTTAGTGCATAGGAGACACAACACATGTCAATGACCAGGTGCCATAGCTCAATGCACACAACACACACGTATAATGTTATGTATAAGATGTCCAAGACCCTTTAGTGCATAGGAGACACAACACATGTCAATGACCAGGTGCCATCGCTCAGTGCACACAACACAGACGTATAATGTAAGGTATAAGATGTCCAACCCCTTTAGTGCAAAGGAGACACAACACATGTCAATGACCAGGTGCCATCGCTCAGTGCACACAGCACACACACGTATAATGTAAGGTATAAGATGTCCAAGACCCTTTAGTGCATAGGAGACACAATACATGTCAATGACCAGGTGCCATCGCTCAGTGCACACAACACACACGTATAATGTAAGGTATAAGATGTCCAAGACCCTTTAGTGCAAAGGAGACACAACACATGTCAATGACCAGGTGCCATCGCTCAGTGCACACAACACACACGTATAATGTAAGGTATAAGATGTCCAAGACCCTTTAGTGCATAGGAGACACAACACATGTCAATGACCAGGTGCCATCGCTCAGTGCACACAACACACACGTATAATGTAAGGTATAAGATGTCCAAGACCCTTTAGTGCATAGGAGACACAATACATGTCAATGACCAGGTGCCATCGCTCAGTGCACACAACACACACGTATAATGTAAGGTATAAGATGTCCAAGACCCTTTAGTGCATAGGAGACACAACACATGTCAATGACCAGGTGCCATCGCTCAGTGCACACAACACACACGTATAATGTAAGGTATAAGATGTCCAAGACCCTTTAGTGCATAGGAGACACAACACATGTCAATGACCAGGTGCCATCGCTCAATGCACACAACTCACGTGGACCAGAGTGAAGAGAGAGGAGGGCAGAAGACAGTTCCACCTTGTCTCCTGTGCTATGTTTATACTATAATATAATGGAATATAATATATTGTATATACATATGATATTTATAATATTATAATGTAATGCAATATAATACTAATAATAATAATATATTATAACTATATATTGTGCTTATTGTAATTTTATATTGTTATATGTGTGATGCAATTATGATGCTGTTGTTTATTGTTTGCGTTTTCGGTTTTATTCTGCTGTAATTTGTTGTCTGGGCTTGGCCTCATGTAAGCCGCCCTGAGTCCCCAGCCGGGAGATGGTGGCGGGGTATAAATAAAGATTATTATTATTATTATTATTATTATTATTATTATTATTATTAATATAATATTACTAATAATATTACAATATAATGGTATAATACAATATACCATTATATACCATAGCTCACCAAAGTATAGAGGGAATAATGGTTGTTGAAACCAACTGTATATTTAGAAGTTAGGAACTGGGAATCACTGGAACTGAGAGACTTAAAAATGATTCTTTAAAAGATTTCCGCTGCCACCATATTACTAAAGAACAGGCTGAGGTAATATTGAGAGGTTGTTCAGTAACACACCCTGTGTTACTCTAGTTTTCTTAGAGGCTGGTAAAAAGCTGACTTGAATAACACTTTTACCACAAAGGTATTCACACTGAGGCTGGTATAAGTTGGTAAAAATAACAAGAACTTTATTTGAATATCCATTTCAAGTACAAATGCTTGATGGTTTCAGTAAAAATCTGGCATACAAAGCTTGTGGTTACGTTTGAGAAGAGATCTTTAAAACATCTGGGTTATTTATTTATTTATTTATTTACAGCTTTTATATTCCGCCCTTCTCACCCCGCAGGGGACTCAGGGCGGATTACAGTGTACACATATATGGCAAACATTCAATATAGTAATATTTAATACTGATATTGTACTATGCTAATAATATAATATATTGTATGTATATATATCTTGTAAGCCACTCTGAGTCCCCTTTGGGGTGAAAACGGCAGCATATAAATTTCGTAAATGAATAATAAATAAATAATGCAAGGTATAAGATCTAGGGGTCCTCAAACTTTTTAAACAGAGGGCCAGGTCACAGTCTCTCAAACTGTTGGAGGGCCGGATTATAATTTGAAAAAAATATGAATGAATTCCTATGCACACTGCACACATCTTATTTGTAGTGCAAAAAATACTTTAAAACAATACAATAATTAAAATGAAGAACAATTTTAACAAATACAAACTTATTAGTATTTCAGTGAAAGTGTGGGCTGCTTTTGGCTGATGTGATAGGGTTGTTGTTGTGTGCTTTCAAGTCGTTTCAGACTTAGGTTGACTCTGATCGAGGGCCGGGTAAATGACCTTGGAGGGCCGTATCTGGCCCCTGGGCCATAGTTTGAGGACCCCTGGTCTAGATGATGTTTCTCTATTTAATATGGTTCGATTTTAATTTATAGTTATATGCTACAGTTTGCTTTTATACTAGTTTTTTATATATTGTGAGACATTAAATTTTTGCCATGATTATGTTGGAAACTGCTGTGAGTCCCCCTGGCAGAGAAAAGTGATATATAAATGAATGAAAAATATAAAATAAATAAAGTAGAAGGCACCCTAAACGTCTTTCCTCCTTGCCCCAGGCGTTCTCGGTTCAAGCGGTCCAACAGCGTGACGGCTGGTGTGCAGGCTGACCTGGAGCTGGAAGGCCTGGCTGGGCTGGCTGTGGCCACCGAAGACAAGGCCCTGCAGTTTGGACGCTCCTTCCAGCGCCATTCCTCGGAGCCCGAGTCCACACGGCAATACTCGGTCTACAAGACGGTGCATACGCAAGGCCAGTGGGCCTACAGAGAAGACTACCAGATGCAGTACGACACCATGGAAGTGCCCCGCCAGAATTCCTGGATGGATCGGGGCTCGCGCAGCCTGCCAGATTCTGGCCGAGCATCACCTTGCCACCGGGACGGCGAGTGGTTCATCAAGCTCCTGCAGGCAGAAGTCGAGAAGATGGAAGGCTGGTGCCAGCAGATGGAATTGGAGGCTGAAGATTATGACTTACCAGAAGAAAGTGAGTTTCCTCTCCCTCCCTCTCCCTCTCTTATTCTTTCTCAAGTTGTATCTACACTGCAGAAGATGACATTTTGAGATTGATAGTTTGGTGAGTCATCTGAACTCTTTGACAAAGCAAGCTAAAGAGCCTGTAGAGCTACAACTTCCATCATTCTATAGCACTGAGCCATGGCAATTAAATTGCATTATTTCTATAGCATAGTTGCACCTTCCCTATCCCTCTCTCATTCGTAATCACACTATGCTATTATAAAAGAGCCCTCTGGTGGTGCAGCGGATGAAACCACTGAGCTGCTGAACTTGCTGACCGAAGGGTTGGCGGTTCGAATCCGAGAAGCAGGGTGAGCTCCCACTGTTAGTCCCAGCTTCTGCCAACCTAGCAATTCAAAAACATGCAAAAGTGAGTAGATCAATAGATACCACTTCTGCGGGAAGGTAAGCTGCTGAACTTGCTGACTGAAAGGTTGGCGGTTTGAATCTGAGAAACGGGGTGAGCTCCCACTCTTACTCCCAGCTTCTGCCAACCTAGCAGTTCGAAAACATGCAAATGTGAGTAGATCAATAGATACCGCTTCTGTGAGAAGGTAAGTTGCTGAACTTGCTGACCGAAAGGTTGCCGGTTCAAACCCCTGGAGGAGGGTGAGCTCCTGCTGTTAGGCCCAGCTTCTGCCAACCTAGCAATTTGAGAATATGCAAATGTGAGTGGATCAATAGATACCGCTTATGCGGGAAGGTCAGCTGCTGAACTTGCTGACCTAAAGGTTGGCAGTTCGAATCCAGGGAGTGGAGTGAGTTGCCACTGTTAGGCCCAGCTTCTGCCAACCTAGCAGTTGGCAGAAGCTGGGCCTAACAGTGGGAACTCACTCCACTCCCTGGAGTGAGTAGATCAAACATGCAAAAGAGAGTAGATCAATAGGTACTGCTTTGGCGGGAAGGTAAGTGCACTCCATGCAGTCATGCTGGCCACATGAACTTGGAGGTGTCTACGAACAACGCCGGCTCTTCGGCTTAGAAATGGAGGTGAGCACCAGATTCAGACAGGACTAGACTTAATATCAGGGGAAACCTTTACCTTTAATATGCTGTTATAATGCTATGATCCACTTTAACACACATTGCAACATCCTATGGACTTCTTGAGTTTGTTGTTTAGTGAGGACCAAGAGCTCTCTGGCTGAGCATTCCTTTAAAATGCAAATCCCAGGTTTCCATAGATGTTGTCCTGGAGCTGGTGTGGAATATAGCAGATCAGCAGTGTAATTTGATAACTAACACTCTCTGTCTCTCTCTTTGTCTCTCACTTGGAAAAGTGCTTGATTGGTGGGATCTCACTTGCCATCTCACCTGCCATCTTTCCTCTCAACACCAGCATGCTTCTGTGTCAGTGGTGTGTGAATCCACTTGGGTTTAGTCCAAACTTTAAAGATGTATTTGGAGAATACATTTTGTCCACTCCTCCTCTAGGGCCTGAACTTTTACCTCCTGGTTGCAAATCTCCATTCCTGAGCAAGGTGCTCCTCAAGTTTCAGGTGTTCCCAGATGAAACAATCTGGATCCAGGTCTAGAAACAGCCCCGAAACAACCTATATTGCTCTGATGAATAATGTTATTCAGGAGAATAAAGTTATTGTATTGTCGAAGGCTTTCATGGCCGGAATCATTGGGTTGTTGTGTGTTTTCTGGGCTGTATGGCCATGTTCCAGAAACATTCTCTTTTGACGTTTCTCCTGCATCTATGGCAGGCATCCTCAGAGGTTGTGAGGACCTCACAACCTCTGAGGATGCCTGCCATAGATGCAGGCAAAATGTCAGGACAGAATGCTTCTGGAATATGGCCATACAGCTTGGAAAACACGCAACAGCCTATACAGGGGTAGGGAACCTTCGGCTCTCCAGGTGTGGTGGACTTCAACTCCCACAATTCCTTGAGGCTCGTGTAAGCCTTTGGGGCGAATGCCGAGCCTCAAGGAATTGTGGGAGTTGAAGTCCACCACACCTGGAGAGCCGAAGGTTCCCTACCCCTGGCCTATAAAGTTCTTTATTTTTCTCTTCATTCTCTTCAGTCTCTTAGTGGTTTTCCGTATCATCAACCACAGTGGGATATTACACCTAAGATGATTGCTTTTGGCATTGGGTTTCCAAAGACTGTTAAACATCTTGGGCTTTCTGAACCAAAGTGTGAGACATAAATAAAAGGGATGGATAAATAGCATCCTGGATTTTTGTTGTTGTCGTTGTTTTAACTACATGTTCCTTCCAGTCCGGCTTCCGTGCGGGGCACGGGACAGAGACTGTGCTGGTCTCCATCACGGATCACCTTCGATGCCAGCTTGACCAGGGCGGGTCAGCGCTGCTTGTGTTATTGGATCTCACAGCAGCATTTGACACAGTCGACCACAATCTTTTGACCCACCGCCTTGCTGCTGTTGGAGTCAGGGGGACAGCTTTAAACTGGCTGTCCTCCTTTCTTCACAACCGTGGACAGCGAGTGGAGAGGGGAGGCCTGGTCTCTGAGAGGCCCCCTCTATCTTGTGGGGTTCCTCAGGCGGCCATTCTCTCCCCTCTGTTGTTTAACATCTATATACGATCGCTTGCTCAGCTGGTTCGAGGTTTTGGGCTTGAGTGTTACCAGTACGCCGATGACACTCAGCTGGTGCTGAAGATGGAAGGCCGACCGGACTCTGTACCCGATTATTTCCATCAGTGCCTCGAGGCCGTTACTGGATGGCTGCGTGCCAGCAGGTTGAGGGTGAATCCAGCAAAGACGGAGATCCTATGGTTGGTCAACCGGGCAGTGGGGATATCCAGCTGCCTACCCTGGATGGCGAGGCGTTATGCCCGTCATCATTGGTAAAGAGTCTGGGAGTCCTTTTGGACCCTCTGCTGACGATGGAGGCCCAGGTCTCCGCCGTTAGCAGAACCGCCTTTTTTCATCTGCGGCAGGCTAGACGGCTGGCCCCCTACCTGTCCAGGGACAATCTACCTACGGTGATCCAGGCCACGGTCATCTCAAGACTGGACTACTGTAACGCCCTCTACATTGGCCTTCCTCTGTCGGTGATCCGGAAGCTCAAGTTGGTACAAAATGCAGCTACTCGGCTTCTTGCAGGAATTCCGATGAGATGCCACATAACACCAATCTTACTACAGCTGCATTGGTTACCAATTGAGCACCAGATCACTTTCAAAGTGATGGTACTCACCTTTAAGGCCTTGCATGGTCTGGGGCCGATGTATCTGAGGGACCGCCTCACCCACTACCAACCCCAGAGATCCCTCCGTTCTGAGGACCAAGATCTATTGGAAAATCCCAGTGTCAAGACTTTGCGTCTAACAGCAACCAGACGCAGAGCCTTCACAGCAGTGGCACCATCACTCTGGAATACTCTGCCACCCGAAGTCCGTGCCTTGCGGGACATCCCAGCTTTCCGCAGGGCATGTAAGACATACCTGTTCCGACAGGCTTTTAATGTTTGATATTGCTGTTTTTAAATTGCTTTTAAATTGCTTTTAAATTGTGTTAGATTTTAGCCATTCTTGTAAGTCGCCCCGAGCCCCAGGGGAGTGGCGGCATATAAGTTCAACTAATAAATAAATAAATGTTTAGATGGAAAAGTATATTTAGTAGTATTCCTAGTGTGACTCTCAAACTTGGAGAACTGGCAGAGGTGCTCCAATGTTGAGAATGACTTGAAATAATAATAATAAAAGGCCATTTCATGACTGACCTTGCTTCTTCTGTCCATCTCCTCAGTCCTTGAGAAGATCCGAAGTGCAGTGGGCAGTGCCCAGCTCTTGATGAACCAGAAATTCCAACAGTTCTACCGTCTCTGTCAGCAGAATATGGTAAGAAGATATCTTGTGCATGCCTAGACTGGCATCCTGTTAATATCACCTAAGACCTAAGACCGTACCTCGTAAAGGCTGATCTGGCCGGGGTGGTCCATGCCTTGGTCACCTCTAGATTGGACTACTGTAATGCGCTCTATGTGGGGCTGCCCTTGAAAACGGCTCGGAAATTCCAACTGGTCCAGCGGGTGGCGGCCAGGTTGTTAACTGGTGCTCCTTACAGAGAGAGGTCAACCCTCCTGTTTAAGGAGCTCCATTGGCTGCCGTTCATTTTCCGGTCCCAATTCAAGGTGCAGGTGTTCACCTACAAAGCCCTAAACGGTTTGGGACCCGCCTACCTGCATGACCGCATCTCCGTATATGAACCCACACAATCCCTCCGTTCATCTGGAGAGACCCTGCTCACGATCCCACCTGCGTTGCAAGCGCGTTTGGTGGGGACGAGCGACAGGGCCTTCTCCGTGGTGGCCCCCCGACTCTGGAACTCTCTCCCCTAGGACATCAGACAAGCCCCAACGTTGGCAGTCTTTAGGAAGAGCTTGAAGACCTGGCTGTTCCAGTGTGCATTTCCAGAATAGGAAACTCCCAGCATCATGTTCCAAACGCACTTTATTAGAGATTTAAGATTGTCTGCACATCGCACCTACTATAAAATCCTTACATTTCACCTGTCATGTCCAGCACTTTTAATCTTATTCATTGCATTTGGCCCAGCCCTTAGTTTTTTAAATGTGTCACGATGTTATTGTTTAATGTTTACTGTTATTGCTTTAATGTTTATTCATTTGCTTTTTGAGTTTTATTGTTGTTTTTGTTATGCTGTTGTTTTATTGAGGGCCTTGGCCTTTGTAAGCCACACCGAGTCCTTCGTGAGATGTTAGCGGGGTACAAATAAAGTTAATAATAATAATAATAATAATAATAATAATAATAAGTGTTGTGCACCTTCAAGTCATTTCCAACTTAGGCTATTTTGGTTTCAAGCTGACAAATACCTGTATATTTGTATTTTATTTTAAGAGGGCTAGATGTATGTTGTTTGTTGTGTTTGCACTGTCTGTTTTTTGATAAGGCCAACTGGCTGATCAATAAAATTGTTTGGTAATAACCATTTCCAACTTAGGGCAAAGTTAAGGCACAGTATTCACAGGGCATCTATAACGAATTGCACCGCTGTACCACCAAATTATAACGATCCATGGGGGAAAGTAGGGAACTTTGTTCGATACTAAAAATCCCAACGCTGCTTCACTAAAATTATAACGATCACACAGCTGCTCACCAAATTATAAACGATGACACCACTACAGATTAGCTCACTAAAGTATAGAGTGAGTAATGGTTGTTGAAAGCAACTGTATATTTAGAAGTTAGGAACTGGGAATCACTGGAACTGAGAGACTTTAAAAATGATTCGTTAAAAGATTTCTGCTGCCACCATATTACTAAAGAACAGGCTGAGGTACTATTGAGAGGTTGCTCAGTAACACACTCTGTGTTACTCTAGTTTTCTTAAAGGCTGGTAAAAAGCTGACCCGAATAACACTTTTACCACAAAGGTATTCACACTGAGGCTGGTATAAGTTGGTAAAAATAACAAGAACTTTTATTGAACAGACTTGGATATTTCAGGTACAAATGCTTGATGGTTTCAGTAAAAATCTGGCATACAAAGCTTATGGTTACATTTGAGAAAAGATCTTAAAAACTTCTGGGTTACAAGTCTTAAAGTTTCCACACAGAAAATTACTTCAGGAAATGAATCTCTGAAAGTAACTCCCACAAAAATCCCCCTTAGGAATCTAGCCAAAACCTGAACTAGCCTTCCCTAAGGAAAAGAACAGACCACTGACGGGATTCTGCTCCCCACAGTATTCTAGCTATACTTCTCTATAGCAACCCTGAATACTAAACAAAAGGTTTTCTCCAAAACCCTAAACTGCTCTCACTAACACCCTTTCCACGCTCCAACTCTCAACTGGCAAACTGGGAAACTCAAGCCTCAGTTTAAAAGTCAAAAAGCAGGAAAATCATATTCAAAGCACCCCCGACAAATGGCCATCCAGCCTCTGTTTAAAAGCCTCCAAAGAATGAGCCTCCACCATACTTTGGGGCAGACAGTTCCACTGTTGAACAGCTCTCAGAGTTAGGAAGTTCTTCCTCATGTTCAGGGGGAATCTGATTTCCTGTAGTTTTAATTCAGAAAAAAGACTAGAGAGGAGCTAGGGAGATCCACAAAGTACAACTCTGTTTCTACATTCAGCATTTCCTTGTCTATCATCATCCTGATAAGTCTGACTGCACCAATTTGTGACTCCTAATGGAGGTGCTGCCTGACATCCTATCCCTTTTCTTCTCCCCCTTGCCAGGACCCCAACGCTTTCCCTATGCCCACTTTCCAGGACCTGGCTGGATTTTGGGACCTCCTCCAGCTCTCCATTGAGGATGTTAGCATTAAGTTCGCCGAACTTCACCAGCTCAAAGCCAACGGGTGGAAACCCATCGAGCCCAAGGTAAGAGGAAAGAGGGCAGGCATACATTTCGGGTGGAAGAGCAGCCCACTCTGTGGGAAAGGTTTGTGCATTCTGCAATCATGTCTATCTAATGCAGTGTTTCTCAACCTGGGGTTCGGGACCCCCGGGAGGGTCACAAGGGGGGTTTCAGAGGGGTTGCCAAAGACCATCAAAAAACAAATATTTCTGATGATCTTAGGAACCCCTTTGACAGAAAAGGCTGAAGATCGCTCCATCTGTCCTTCTCTTCCTTTTTGGTGTTGGTGAACTACAACTCCCAGAATTCAAAAACACCCCCCCACCCCCACCAGTATTCAATGTTGGCCATGTAGGTGGTGTGCCAAGTTTGGTGAAGATCCATTGTGGGCTGGGTTCAGAGTGCCCTTTGATTGTAGGTGAACTATAAATCCCAGCAATTACAACTCCCAAATGTCAAGGTCTATTTTCCCCAAACTCCAACAGTGTTCACACTTATTTATTTATTTATTTATTTATTTATTTATTTACTATACTTGTATACCGCCTTTCTCAGCCTATCGGCGACTCACTTGGACATATTGAGGATCTGTGCCAAGTTTGATCCATCTCCATCATTGAGTCCACACTCAACTGGACTCAATGGATTTGGTGAACTACAACCCCAAAACTCATGGTCAATGCCCACCAAACCCTTCCAGTATTTTCTCTTAGTCATGGGAGCTGTGTACCAAGTTTGATTCAATCCCATCATTGGTGGAGTTCAGAATGCTCTTTGATTGTACAAGAATTATAAATCCCAGCAACTACAACTCCCAAATGACAAAATCAATCCCCACCCCCCAACAGTAGCAAAATTTACAATTATGAAGTAGCATCGAAAATAATTTTATGGTTGGGTTGGGGCCACCACAACATGAGGAACTGTATGAAGGGGCCGCGTCATTAGGCAGATTGAGAACCACTGATCCAATGTATGGAGATTGGGAATGTTACATTTTGGATTACATCTCAGGGACTTGTAGTCAACCAAGTAACTCTCCCAGTTGTGTGACATAACCTCCAGCTGTCGTTGTAAGAATACAAGTAACAACATTCAACGGGACAGTATTGACCAGGCATGGGCAAACTTTGAACCTTCAAGTGTTTTGGACTCCAACTCCCACAATTCCTAACAGCCTTAGGCCCCTTCCTTTTCCCTCTCAGCCACTTAAGAAAAGGAAAGGGCCTGAGGCTGTTAGGAATTGTGGGCGTTGGAGTCCAAAATACATGGAGGGCCAGAGTTTGCCCATGCCTGATATTGACTAAATGTTTTATTGCAGTGTAGACGCATCCTCAGTCTGGATTAAGATGGTGTTGAGAAGTCTCTGAAGACTTTTCCATAGCTTCTATGACTCGAAGCTATGAAAATCTTGGGAGTTGTCATTTGGTGGGGCAAATGTTCTCTTTGGCAGAGAAGACTAAAGCCCTTGTAAAAGTACAACTTGAATTACGGCAGTTAAAATACAGTAGAGTCTCGCTTTTCCGACACAAAAACAGGCCGGCAGAACATCGGATAAACAAAAATGTCAGATAATATGGAGTCTCCTATTGTTACCCGTCCAGCACAGCACTAGACACCTAGAATCCTAACAAGGACTCAAAGGGTTAAGGCAAGGCAATGTCTCGGGACTAGAGCGGCCCAACAGGAAGTGCCTGGATGCGGAAGAAGAGCATGGAAATCACAGAGGAAAGGAGGCAGGATGCTTCCACTTCTGGTCCTGCCTCTTTTTCCCCTTTCCACCCTGTTCCTTCTCCTTGTTTTGCCTTTTTCACTTATTGGGAATAGAGAGAGAGTTGGGGAGCGCTCCTTTAATCGAAAGGGAAATACTGGTGGGAAAGAAGGGCATCAGATAAGAGCGTCGGATAAGACGGAATGTCGGATAAGCGAAGGTCGGATAAGCAAGACTCTAACGTTAAACTGCATTCATTCTAGTGTAGTTGCAGCAAGGATCAGCATCCCCAATATCAACATGCAGTCGTAGCTTGAAATAAATACCATAATACTTCAGGAAGAGGCTAGGTCAGGGGCGTTGTGGGAAACCGAAAGGACAGCATAATCCAGCTATCCATCCCAGCAACCCAAGCAGTGCCAACGGAGAAGTTAAATACAAGCGATTTGCAGCCGAATTTGCTGCACTGCTTTCTATCATTCAGGTGGCCTGCAAGATGTGAGGATGCGAAAGGGAGATAAGGGATTCTGGAGAGAGAGAAAACAAGAAGCAAGCACAGCTGTTCTCCTCTTTCTCTTTGCCTCCTTCCGCACTGCTCCATAACTGCATTGCAAGCCAAGGCAAAATAATTGGGCATTTTTAACAAATCTTTGTTCTTTTTCATAGAGATTTTTTTTTTCCAGCCAGAACAGCAAAGCTCTTTCACGGAGCAGCTGTGATCCTGGCTGAAAAAAGCTATTTCCGTTAGGACTTTTTTTTTCTTATTTGCGATCTTGTTTGTCTTGTAATGCTTCTGGTTTCTCTCTGTAGGCATGCACCCACATACAAGCTTTTACACTGGCATTGTCTTCTGGACGACTGTAAGTGGTGCTTCTGTTTGGCCCATTATATATTTTTTTTTGAATTTTTTCTTAATTTCTCCATACAGATAACAAAACAATACAATACGAACTTTAGCCGTCTAAAAGATAATATCAAAAACTGATTACAATTTTTATGGCCAGGATACAGGTTCCAATTGTGCTTCCCTTTACGGCTCAACCCATTACGCAAAGTAAGCATTTGCAGTATAGTTGATTTTGCCCAGGGGCGCTCTTGAGGCGCTCTTGGGGGAAAATAGACCTTGACATATGCGAGTTGTAGTTACTGGAATGTATAGTTCACCTACAATCAAAGAGCATTCTGAACTCCACCAATGATGGAATTGAACCAAATATGGCACACAGAACTCCCACGACCAACAGAAAATATATATCAGTGATTGGTTGGGGGGGGGGGGGCAAAATACTTTTTGCTTACCGTTGAAAATTACCTAGGGCCACCTCTGACCGTATATCTTATTTATTTATTTGTTTATTTCAAGGTTTTATATACCGACCCTCTCACCTTCAAAGAGGGATTCGGACCGGTTCACAACATGTGTTAACATACAAAGAATATACAATAACAACACAATGCCACTTCATAACACGATTAAAATATCAGCACCATACACATTAAAACATTATCATCACAGTTAAAAGAGCCAATCGTCCAACACCATCACAATCCCATTCATCATCCTCCTTTCATGTGGGCAAAGAATTAAATCAGTTGTCAAATGCCGCGTTCCACAACCAGGTCTTTGTTAGTTTCCTGAACGTCATGAGGGAGGGGGCAGTTCTGATCTCTAATGGCAGGGAGTTCCAAAGTCGAGGGGCCACCATCGAGAAGGCCCTGTCCCTCGTCCCCACCAGCCTTGCTTGTGCAGGCGGAGGGACCGAGAGCAGGGCCCCTCCAGACAATCTTAGTGGTCTTGATGGTTCGTAGGGGAGAATACGTTCGGAGAGGTAAACAGGGCCGGAGTCGTTTAGGGCTTTATAGGTTAACACCAGCACTTTGAATTGTGCTCGGAAGCTAATCGGCAGCCAGTGTAGTTCGAGTAACAGTGGAGTGGTGTGCTCCCTGTACCCAGCACCCGTTAGTAATCTGGCTGCCGCGCGTTGTACTTGCTGCAGCTTCCGGGCAGTCTTCAGAGGCAACCCCACGTAGAGAGCATTGCAGTAATCTAAGCGGGATGTAACCAAAGCGTGTACTACCGTGGCCAAGTCAGCCTTCCCAAGGTACGGACGCAGCTGGCGCACAAGTTTTAATTGTGCAAATGCTCCCCTGACCACCGCTGAAACCTGGGGTTCCAGGCTCAGCGATATCAGCGATGTCTTGATTTCTAACCCCTCTAAACTCCCCATCTCACCCACCCACCCACCTTGACCACCCTCTTCCCACCTCCCTCCCACCCCCCATCTGGGTTTACTTAAATCAGTTCATTGATTTAATTGTCTGGAAGGCCTGATTTAAAGTTCTGTAACTATCTTTTCCTCCTATTTTGTCCATTAAACAAGACCATTTCCTAAACCAATCTTGTCTTGACTGAATATTCAAGTATTTATTTTTCTTTTCATAGATGAAATCATTAATTAAATATTCAGAGAGATAAGACCACCAGGTTTTCAGGTCCCACCTTGTTTTATCTTTCCAACCTCTGACGGTTGTGGCATGTATAGCGGCTATCATAAATTTCAATATATCTGACCATTCGTTGTTTCCCTCCTTTACCTCTATGGTGAGGGACAGAAATCGAGCTTTATTCCAATGTAGATTTTGCTCTGTTATTTCCTTTATTACTTCTCTAACAGTATTATAATAGGTTCTTGTGGGTTTTTTTCGGGCTATAGAGCCATGTTCTAGAGGCATTTCTCCTGACGTTTTGCCTGCATCTATGGCAAGCATCCTCACCTCTGAGGATGCTTGCCATAGATGCAGGCGAAACGTCAGGAGAAATGCCTCTAGAACATGGCTCTATAGCCCGAAAAAAACCCACAAGAACCTAATGATTCCAGCCATGAAAGCCTTCGACAATACAGTATTATAATATTTTTGGATTTCAGAGCAGTCCCACCACATGTGTGAAAAAGTACCAGTCTCCCCGCATTTATGCCAGCATTTGTTAGAAGTGTTTTTCATAATGTGAGCCAATTTCCCCTATAATGCCCTTCTCTTTTTCTATTTTCCAGCCTATTATTCTATCCAATGGGGCATCTGATGTTTCTTTTTTATTTCTTGTGCTCTTTGTGACAAGCCTAACCAAGCTATCCAATACTTTGTCCTTTATCTTATCCCATTTTTTTAATATCTCCATTGAATTCAAAGAGGTCTCCTATCTTCTTTACTCCATTATCTCTCAGGGACCTGATTAAATCCCAAAATGTATTATCTTTATTTTCCAGGGTTTCTAGCGGAAACCCTGGGAGAGGGTGACCTCTCCCATGAAACCGCTGGGAGAGGTCATCCGGAGTTTTGGAGTTGGGTGCCATCTCTATGCAGATGACACACAACTCTACTACTCTTTTCCACCTAATTCCAAGGAGGCCTCTCGGGTGCTAGACGAGTGCCTGGCCGCTGTGTCTATCTGAATGAGGACGAACAAGCTGAAGATCAATCCTGACAAGACAGAGGTCCTCCTGGTCGATCGTAAACCAGATCGGGGTATAGGGTGGCAACCTGTGTTGGACGGGGTTACACTCCCCCTGAAACCACAGGTCCGTAGCTTGGGAGTCCTCCTGGACTCATCGCTCACGCTTGAGGCTCAGGCGTCGGCGGTGGCCGGGAGGGCTTTTGCACAACTGAGACTTGTGCGCCAGCTACGACCGTACCTCGCTAAGGCTGATCTGGCCGGGGTGGTCCACGCCTTAGTCACCTCCAGACTGGATTACTGCAATGCGCTCTACGTGGGGCTGCCCTTGAAAACGGCTCGGAAACTCCAATTGGTCCAACGGGCAGCAGCCAGGATGTTAACTGGGGCCCATTACAGAGAGAGGTCAACCCTCCTGTTTAAGGAGCTCCACTGGCTGCCGTTTATTTTCTGAGCCCAATTTAAGGTGCAGGTGCTTACCTACAAAGCCCTGAACGGTTTGGGACCACCCTACCTGCGTGACCGTATCGTTGTCTATGAACCCACACGTTCACTCCGGTCATCTGGAGAGACCCTGCTCGTGAGCCCGCCCGCGTCACAAGCGCGTTTGGTGGGGACACGAGACAGGGCCTTCTCTGTGGTGGCCCCCCGCCTCTGGAATGCCCTCCTGAAAGATCTCAGACAAGCCCCTACATTGGCAGTCTTCAGAAAGAATTTGAAAACCTGGCTGTTCCAATGTGCCTTTTCAGACTAGAAACCCCAGTACCAAATCCCAGAAGCACTTTAGATAGAACCAAGATCACCGCACACTGCACTTATATTTTAATCCCATATCCCTCCGACACATCAGCACTTTTAATCCTGTACCCTACTCCGGCCGGCTCAGTTTTAATAATGTCTTGTTGTACTGCTATTGTTATTGTTTTTGCTTAACTGTTTTATTTCCTAGGTACTGTATTGTTGTATAGTGTTGGGCTCCGGCCTGTTGTAAGCCGCATCGAATCCCTTGGGAGATGCTAGCGGGGTACAAATAAAGTTATAATAATATAACAATAATAATAATAATAATAATAATAATAAGGGATCTATTTTATTTATTTGTAATTTATTTTGCCATTTCTTCCAAACATGGAGTGTTGAGAGGAGGGGGCCATCTCTTAATTTTTTTAAGCCCATTCTATGAGTGGAGAGTTCCTCTCGGAGCGCATCCAGATTGATTGAAAAGTCCCCAGTTCGGTTCCTTGCCCCTCCAATATTACACGGTTAAAATAAAGTGAACCCCGAAGCTGGTGCAAAAAGTGTCTGATAGATTTTTTTAAATGATCTGGGATAAACAAAGCATGTATGAATGTGTTGTCGAAGGCTTTCATGGGTTGCTGCGAGTTTTCCGGGCTGTATGGCCATGTTCCAGAAGCATTCTCTCCTGACGTTTTGCCCACATCTCTGGCAAGCATCCTCAGAGGTGGAGCCCCCGGTGGCGCAGTGGGTTAAACCCTGTGCCGGCAGGACTGAAGACCGACAGGTCGCAGGTTCGAATCCAGGGAGAGGCGGATGAGCTCCCTCTATCAGCTCCAGCTTCTCATGTGGGGACATGAGAGAAGCCTCCCACAAGGATGATAAAAACATCAAATCATCTGGGCGTCCCCTGGGCAACGTCCTTGCAGACGGCCAATTCTCTCACAACAGAAGCGACTTGCAGTTTCTCAAGTCGCTCCTGACACGACAAAAAAAAAATCCTCAGAGGTTTTGAGGTATATTGGAAACTAAGCAAGGGAGGTCTATATATCTGTGGAAGGTCCAGGGTGGGAGAAAGAACTCTTGTCTGTTGGAGGCAAGTGTCCATGTTGCAATTAATCACCTTGATTAGCATTCCAAAGCCTTGAATTTTCAAGGCCTGGTTGATTTTAAGCAGAGGCTGGATGGCCATTTGTCAGGGGTGATTTGAATGCAATATTCCTGCTTCTTGGCAGGGGGTTGTGTTATCGAGCTCTTTTAGGGGGCTCCCCCAGAAAGGAGAGCCCAAGGACCGCACCAAAGAGGGTCCTGGAAACCTTGGTGAGATTTTTCCGGAAGCCAATCCAAGAGCGCAGAAGTTATCTAAAAGCAATCAGCTCACCAGAGGCGAAAGGAGACCAGGATCGAGGCGTTTATTTGCGATTCAGCTGAATGGATGATTTACAGGAATCGTTCCACTGCAAAGCATACTGGTACAAGAATTTCAGACGTTTTTATACAGTACAGGACAAAGAAAGCAGTTTGAAACTCCCGCCGCCCCTTACCGGCCGGCTTGATGCTGATTGGCTGAGGCTGGAACAGCTGGGAGGAGGCTTGGCGGCCCGCCCCGGCTCCCAGCCAATCAGAACGTTCCTGTGCCTCAAGAGGGCCAATGGGCGCCCTCCGCTCGCCTCTGAGTTTGGGCCAATCAGGAGCGAGGAGGGCGGGACGGCCGCAGACAAAGGGGGAAGATGATGGGATTTGGGCTTTCCTGCCCGCTGGAATGCGGGCTATTGTCCAAGGCGGGAAGAGGGTGATGTTGGGCAAACAAAGGCTTTCCTGTCCTTGATGAGTCTGGCAGGGAATTTGAATAACTAGATCGATGCCAGACCGCCCGAGGGATCAACAGCACCTGGTTGAATTAATCAGCTCTTCTTTCCGGGGGCTCTGTTGACTCTTCCTCCATCGTTGGCCTTGCTCCGATGACGAAATGGGGGGAGGTCAGCAGCTTTGTCCATGCAAAATGAGTTAATCAATGGGTGATTTGGGGAAAAGAGGCTTGGGCTCTTTCCCCAGGCAGTTCCTGGTCTTGCTGGTTTCTTTTTGGGTGAAGGGTCAAGAGGGGAAGACACAGGGGAGTCCATAAGGGTTACATATTTCATTTTCATAGGCCACAGGCATCACCAATATACAGGCATTTCATATATCACAACCCACCACCCATCCCGACCCCAATCCATAGTAATAAGAAAATATTTTATTCATTTCATAAAAAGAGAGAGGAAAGAACTAGAAGTCCCAAAGTCTGGACGGAAGGGTTTTGGGTGCAGGGGCCAGTCCATGCATTAGGCTGGCCACCAGAAGATCAGTCCAAGGTCCGGGTTGGTCAACAGAAGATTGGCTCCTTCTAGGAACAGGAGCTGGAGCTGAAGGGGGAGCTGGGTCAGGAAGCAACAGAATCCATTGTCCGGCCCTTGGCGAACTATAAATACTTGGGGGGGGGATGCTTGGCATCAGTTGGACTGGATGGCCCATGAGGTCTCTTCCAACTCTTTGATTCTATGATTCTATGATTCCTGCCTGGGGAAATCCTTTGTTGAGAGGTAGATAGATTCTTGTCTGCAATTCCCCTGTTTTCTGAGTGTTGTTCTTTATTTACTGTCCTGATTTTAGTGTTTTTTAATACTGGTAGCCAGATTTTGTTCATTTTCGTAATTTCCTCCTTTCTGTTGAAGTTGTGCATTTTTTGTGGATTTCAATGGCTCCTCTGTGTAGTCTGACATGGTGGCTGTCAGAGTGGTCCAGCATTTCTGTGTTCTCAAATCATATGCTGGGTCTAGGTTGGTTCATCCAGCGCTCTGCTATGGATGTCTTCTCTGGTTGAGTTAGTCTGCAGTGCCTTTCATGTTCCTTGATTCGTGTCCAGGCAATGCTGCATTTGGTGGTCTCTATGTAGACTTGTCCACAGCTGCATGGTATATATACACTCCAACAACCACTATTGTGGGAGTTAAGAGTTCAAAACACCCAGAGGAACAAAGTTTGTTCATGCTTGATATATACTAAAAGTTTTATTGCAGTGTAGATGCACCCTCAGTCTAGATTAAGATGGTGTTGAGAGGTCTCTGAAGACTTTTCCATGGCTTCCATGACTCAGAGCTATGACTCAATGGCTTCTCTGCGTAGTCTGATATGGTGATTGTTAGAGTGGTACAGCATTTCTATGTTCTCAAATAATATGCTGTGTCAAGGTTGGTTCATCATGTGCTCTGCTGTGTCTGACTTCTCTGGTTGAGTCAATCTGCAGTGCGTTTCATGTTCCTTGATTTGTGTTTGGGGAATGCTGCATTGGGTGGTCCCTATGTAGACTTGTCCACAGCTGCATGGTATATGTACACTCTGACAACCACCATGTCAGACTACACAGAGAAGCCATTGAAATCCACAAGCATGTGGATAATTTCAACAGAAAGGAGGAAACCATGAAAATAAACAAAATCTGGCTACCAGTACTAAAAAAAACCTCTAAAATCAGGGCAGTAAATAAAGAACAACACTCAGTAAACAGGGGGATCAAATCATCTGGGCGTCCCCTAGGCAACGTCCTTGCAGATGGCCAATTCTCTCACACCAGAAGCGACTTGCAGTTTCTCAAGTCGCTCCTGACATGACAAAAACAACAACAGGGGAATTCCAGACATGAAACAATCAGGGCCAGCTAACACCTCCCAACAAAGGATTGCACCAGGCAGGAAGAAGCCAAGCTTTGAAGCTGCAAGGCTTTGCAATGCTAATCAACGTGATTAATTGCAACATTCACACTTGCCTCCAACAGACAAGAGTTATTTCTTCCACCCTGGACCTTCCATAGATATAGAATAGGCTTGGGCAATCCAGTTCGTTAATTTCGTTATTCGTTATTAATTCATATTTAAATTAGCTTACGATCCAATATTGAGCCATGCAGGAATAGTGTGAGGAGTAATTAAGAATCGAAACAATTTTTCCAATTTTCGTAATTATTTCGTAATTATTTCACTCTGGGCTGCACTGGGCTACCTTCCTTCCTTCCTTCCGGCAAATCCCACATTCCCCCCTCCCTCCTCTTTCTCCTGGCATCCTTCTTGCCCAAAATTTCTCATTAATTTATTTTTCATACCCTCACTCTATGCCACAGGAATGCGTTGCCAGGTACAGCTAGTATAAAATAATATAATATAATATAATATAAAATACAATTATAATATAATATATAATATAATAATATTATAATAATATAATATAATATATATTATATTATATTATATTATTAAAATACTATTATATTATAGTATTGTATATTATATTATATTATTGTATATTATATTATATTACTATATTATTATATTATATTATAATTGTATATTATAATATTATATAATATATTATAATATATTATATTATAATATTATATATAATATATAATATAATAATATTAGAATAATATAATATAATATATAATAATATAATATAATAATATTATAATATAATATACAACAATATAATATAATAATATTAGAATAATATAATATAATATAGTTGTTGTTTGTTTTATCACACCAACAGTCAACAACAGAGGGAGAGAGAAGCTTCAGATGTTCCCCCTGACCCATTTGGAGGTTTTTTTTAGCATATTGCGCAATCGCGTCCGCCACTAACGAATCGATTCGTAATTTTACGAAATTTCGTATATTTTGAAATTTTTAAAAGGAAAATTTCTGAATTCTTAAAAAAAAACGAAACGCAAGGGCCCCTTAAAAACAAAACGAGTTTAGAACCTCACAACCTCTGAGGTTGCCTGCCATGGATGTGGGCGAAACGTCAGGAGAGAATGCTTCTGGAGCAAGGCCATACAACCCAGAAAATTCACAGCAACCCAAAGCATGTATGGATCTGCAAAAGGAAAGCAGAAAGGACAGGAACCAAATCTAGGACTTTCTGGTTTTTTTAGTCAAGCCGGATGTACCCTCACTTAGATTTGCATTTCTATGCCAGCTGCTTCTTTTGCAGTACCATGCCAAAAATATAATATCTCCCTAGTGTCACTCATCATTCTGTGTTTATGGCAGGGTTGGCAACTGTAGGAGGGTGGCTCTCTCTTTCTTTAGAAACACTTATGAGCCTATTTTCAAAACTCAGGTATTTTGCCTGTAGTTTTTGTCGTGGCTCCGGTCCTTCCTGGAGGGTCAATCTCAGTTGGTGAAGCTGGAAGATGCCTGCTCGGACCCCTGGCCTTTGATCTGTGGGGTCCCGCAAGGCTCTATCCTGTCTCCCATGCTTTTTAACATCTACATGAAACCGCTGGGAGAGGTCATCCAGAGTTTTGGAGTTAGGTGCCACCTCTATGCAGATGACACACAACTCTACTACTCTTTTCCACCCAATTCCAAGGAGGCCTCTCGGGTGCTGGACGAGTGCCTGGCCGCTGTGTCTATCTGGATGAGGAGGAACAAGCTGAAGATCAATCCCGACAAGACAGAGGTCCTCCTGGTCGATCGTAAACCTGACCGGGGTATAGGGTGGCAACCTGTGCTGGACAGGGTTACACTCCCCCTGAAGCCACAGGTCCGCAGTTTGGGAGTCCTCTTGGATTCATCGCTTACGCTTGAGGCTCAGGCGTCGACGGTGTTTGGGAGGGCTTTCGCACAATTGAGACTCGTGCGCCACCTGCGACCGTACCTCGCGAAGGCTGATCTGGCCGGGGTGGTCCATGCCTTGGTCACCTCCAGATTGGACTACTGCAATGCGCTCTATGTGGGGCTGCCCTTGAAAACAGCTCGGAAATTCCAACTGGTCCAATGGGCAGCAGCCAGTATGTTAGCCGGGGCTCCTTACAGAGAGAGGTCAACCCTCCTGTTCAAGGAACTCCACTGGCTGCCGTTTATTTTCCGAGCCCAATTTAAGGTGCAGGTGCTTACCTACAAAGCCCTGAACGGTTTGGGACCATCCTACCTGCGTGACCGCATCTCCATCTACAAACCCATGCGCTCACTTCGGTCATCTGGAGAGGCCCTGCTCGTGATCCCGCCTGCGTCGCAAGCACGCTTGGTGGGGACACGAGACAGGGCCTTTTCTGTGGTGGCCCCCCAACTCTGGAACACCCTCCACAAAGATCTTAGACAGGCCCCTACATTGGCAGTCTTCAGAAAGAACTTGAAGACCTGGCTGTTCCGATGTGCCTTCCCAGAATAGGAAATCTCCAATACCAAGTCCCATAAGCACTTTATTAGCACTAAGATTGCTGCACACCGCACACTGCACTTGCCCTATAATGCCTTATATACCACCTGTCACATCAGCACTTTTAATCCTGTACCCATTACTCTGCCCCGGCCCAGTTTTATTGTGTCTTAGTGTATTGTTTATTGCTTGTTGTTTATATTGCTTTAATTGTTTTTAATTTGCCTTAGGTTTTGTATTGTTGTATTGTGTTTGAGGCCTTGGCCTTTGTAAGCCGCATCGAGTCCTTCAGGAGATGCTAGCGGGGTACAAATAAAGTTTAATAATAATAACAATAATAATAATAATAATAATAATAATAATAATAATTGTTACAGAGATGGGATCACTTCATAATACGGAGTGGGCAAAGTGTGACTTGAGGGTTATATATCTCCTCTTGATGCTTCTTGATGCTTCTTTTATGACCCTTGGAGCCTCCCAAGCTTCCCCAGTAATTTGTACAATAAATACTGTGATCTTGTGGACAATTTTTGTATTAACGTCACTTGAAACGTCCCCTCAAATGCATGAAAACACGGATATTTACCCCACCCCACAAGTGCTCCAGAACCTCATACTACCTCCAAATGCATGTTCACTTCATGTCACCATATTGAGAAGGTCTTCAAAGGAAAATGAAGGCATTTGGGCTTGCAATCCGTGAGAAGGAAATTGGTCCATGATACCATCCCCAATGTCTTCACTCACCTCCAGTGTGATGTTGTTGTTCATTCGTTCAGTCGTCTCAGACTCTTCGTGACCTCATGGACCAGCCCACGCCAGAGCTCCCTGTCGGCTGTCACCACCCCCAGCTCCTTCAAGGTCAGTCCAGTCACTTCAAGGATGCCATCCATCCATCTTGCCCTTGGTCGGCCCCTC
This sequence comes from Anolis sagrei, assembly GCF_037176765.1. Lineage (NCBI taxonomy): Eukaryota > Metazoa > Chordata > Lepidosauria > Squamata > Anolidae > Anolis > Anolis sagrei. The sequence goes on from NC_090034.1 coordinate 70,286,981, forward strand.
TTCCTTTTGCCTTCTACTTTCCCCAACATAATTGTCTTCTCTAGGCTTTGCTGTCTCCTCATGATGTGGCCAAAGTACTTCAGCTTTGTCTCTAGTATCCTTCCCTCCAATGAGCAGTCGGGCTTTATTTCCTGGAGGATGGACTGGTTGGATCTTCTCGCTGTCCAAGGCACTCTCAGAACTTTCCTCCAACACCACAGTTCAAAAGCATCGATCTTCCTTCGCTCATCCTTCCCTAAGGTCCAGCTCTCACATCCGTAGGTTACTACAGGGAATACCATGGCTTTGACTAGGCAATGGATCTTGGTTGCCAGTGTGATGTCTCTACTCTTTACTATTTTATCGAGACTGGACATTGCTCTCCTCCCAAGAAGTAAGCGTCTTCTGATATCCTGGCCACAGTCTGCATCTGCAGTAATCTTTGCACCTAGAAATACAAAGTCTGTCACGGCCTCCACATTTTCTCCCTCTATTTTCCAGTTGTCAATCATTCTTGTTGCCATGATCTTGGTTTTTTTGATGTTTAGCTGCAACCCGGCTTTTGCGCTTTCTTCTTTCACCTTGATTAGAAGGCTCCTCAGCTCCTCCTCGCTTTCGGCCATCAAAGTGTTGTGATAGGATGCAAAAAAAAAAAAGAACTTTGTGGCATGAAGCCTAGGGTTCTTGTACCTTCAACGGTTGTGTAGGAGGTGGTCATATTGGAGATGGAGAGAGTTTGTTTCCTGCTGGATTCAAGCTTCAGGAAAAGTGATTCCACCTGAATCTTAGCCATTTAGTGGTGAGATATGCTACTTTGGAATAAGATTGAGTCTCCTTTTCTGGGGGTATTGAAATGGAGGAGGGATGGCCATCAATCAGGAGTGCTTGGATTGGGTATTCCTGCCTAGCAGAAGGGGGTGGATTGGATAGTTCTGAGGGTCTCGTCCAAATATGATTCTAGCTGTTGCTTATCACTCTACCCTAGGGTTTCTCAACCTGGGGGTCGGGACCCCTGAGGGGGTCGCAAGGGGGTGTCAGAGAGGTCGTCAAAGACCATCAGGAAACACGTTATTTTCTGTTGGTCATGGGGATTCTGTGTGGGAAGTTTGGCCCAATTCTATCGTTGGTGGAGTTGAGATTGCTCTGTGATTGTAGGTGAACTATAAATCCCAGCAACTACAAATCCCAAATGTGAAGCTCTATTTTCCCCAAACTCCACCAGTGTTCACATTTGGACATATTGAGTATTCGTGCCAAGTTTGGTCCAGATCCATCATTGTTTGAGTCCACAGTGCTCTCTGGATGTAGGTGAACTACAACTCCAAGACTTTCACCTCTGGAGTCACTGGGTTGCTGTAAGTTTTTGGGTCTGTATGGCCATGTTCCAGAAGCATTCTCTCCTAATGTTTTGCCTGCATCTATGGCAGGCACCCTCAGAGGTTGTGAGGTCCTCACAGCTTCTAAGGATTCATGCCATAGGTGCAGGCAAAACATCAGGAGAGAATGCTTCTGTAAAAGGCAAATGATTTATAAGCTCTGAAGAGAAAAAAGGGAATTGGGAATTTATTGGGAATTATAGATTTCCAAATTGGTAGAAATAGTGATAAGACCTTCTTCTACCTTGCTATAGCGGCAAGAACAAGTATAGCTTGTTTCTGGAAAGCTAAAGAAACAGCTACAACGAATGGGTGGATTGAGAAAGTATTAGGTAAAAGGGTAAAGGTTGTCCCCTGACATTAAGTCCAGCCATGTCTGACTCTGGGGTGTGGTGCTCATCTCCATTTCTAAGCCGAAGAGCCAGCGTTGTCCATAGACACCTCCAAGGTCATGTGGCCAGCATGACCGCATGGAGCACCGTTACCTTCCCACCGGAGCGTTACCTATTGATCTACTCACATTTGCATGTTTTCGAACTGCTAGGTTGGCAGAAGCTAGGGCTGACAGCAGAAGCTCACGCCGCTCCCTGGAATCGAACCTGCGACCTTTTGGTCAACAAGCTCAGCAGCTCAGTGCTTTAACCCACTGCGCCATTAGGGGCCCCTTGAGAAAGTATTAGATATCATGAATATGGATCTATTGACCCAAAACATAGCTCAGAACAGAAATGTTTAAAACAAAACAAATTGGAACAACTTTATTAATTTCTTTAAAAAACAGCAACTACAAGTGTTCATAAAAGTGAAATAAAGAAATCCTTAGGGCCAAACATAAGGTATATGTACAGGGACATTAACAAGTGGAAAGGAAGTCAATGTATAGAAATAAGTACTACCACATTAAGCAGTCTGGAAGTAATATGAATAACTAACTGTCCCCTGCCACGCGTTGCTGTGGCCCAGTCTGTTGATCTGGAAAATAAAGTAATGAGAAAGTGTTGGTTTCTAATATATGTAATTTCTTTCTGCTTGTGGGTAAACAGTATTCCTTGCTGTTTCTTTGTCAGTGTTGATGTGGAGAGTGTCTTGTTTGCCCACCCTGGAAAATGCAACATACCATTGTCCTTCTTTAAGGGTCCCTTTCAAATCTATGATACTATATCTCTCTGTGTGTGAATCATATCTATCTATATCTATGGCTGGATGGCTCTTTGTCAGGAGGACTTTGATTATGTTTTCTTGCCCTGATGAAGGGAGTTGGATTGGATGGCCTTAAGTATTTTCTGTTGGTCATGAGGTTTCTGTGTGGGAAGTTTGCCCCCGATTCTGTTGTTCATGGGGTTCAGAATGCTTTTTGATTGTAGGTGAACTGTGAATCCCAGTGACTACAACTCCCAAATGTCAAGGTCTATTTTCCATAAACTCCATCTGTGTTCATATTTGGGCGTATTGAGTGCTTGTGCCAAGTTTGGTCCAGATCCATCATTGTTTGAGTCCATAGTGTTCTCTGGATGTAGGTGAACTACAACTCCCAAACTCAAGGTCAATGCCCACCAAACCCTTCCAGTATTTTCTGTTGGTCATGGAAGTTCAAGTTTGGTTCAATTCCATCGTTGATGGAGTTGAGAATGATCTTTGATTGTAGGTGAACTATAAATCCCAGCAACTACAACTCCCAAATGACAAAATCAATTTTTTTTTAGTGATGGTCACTCCTTGAGTTGTGAGACATTTTGTTGCCAAATTTGGTGTGATTTCGTTCATTGGTTCTTTTGTTTTTAAGGTACTCATTATGCACAGAACATATATATATATTGTATCTATGTTGGTGTGTAGAGAGTGTCTATGCTAATTTTTGTATTCTTTCTATTATTATTGTTGTTGTTGTTGTTATTGCTCTTTCTTCTTTTCTTTCTTTCAAATATTTTACCTATAACCTTGTCTATTGTATCAAAAGCTGTTGGTGTGTGTTGATGGATTTTGTTGGTGTTTGTTAAGAAAAAATAATTTTTTAAAAAAGGAGAGAATGCTTCTGGAACATGGCCACACAGCCCCAAAAACTTACACAACCTTGTGAATATCACTTGTTAAAAGAGTTGACTTCTAACAAGGTCATGCTTTTCTTGACTAGTGGTTTTAAAAAATGGTCTCCACATATTCATGGAGATTCACATTTACCTAATGGTGATCTAGAGCTGGAATTTAGGGGTCTTTGTCAGGAGGCAGAGACCAATTAGACTCATCAAAGAGTTCTTTTTCCCTGGCGAGACAGAGGAGCACCCAATATTTTTCCCTGATTTCCCAATGAAAGGTCTCACCAAGTTGAAGAAAAGCCATCGAGGTTTTATTTGCGATTCAGCTGAAAAGGATGCAGAGCTGCAATCATTCGCCAGCAGAGCATGAGGAGAATACACCAATACAGTCATATTTATAGTAAATTCAAAGTTCCAGAGTTCAAAGTTCCCGCCCCGGCCTCCCTGCTGCCCTCCACCGTGATTGGACGATGGGCAAACAGCTGGGAGGCGGCCCTCCTGCCCCCGGCGCTTCTGGACCAATCAGGAAGCTCCAGTGGTCCATAGGATCCAATGGGGAGACCTCTGCCGCCTGGCGGCGATAGCAAATCAGGAAAGAGGGAGGCGGGACGATAGAACACAAAGGAATCTGTGAATTAGTTTTGAAAAAAATAATGCCATGTGGCTCGCGAGACAAAAAGGAAGTCTCAAGTAGGGCCGATCTATTGTGTTCATGAGTGTTGTAAATCAGCATGGGTAAAAATATCCAGATCCTTCCTGGCTGTGAGACAGGAGAACAATGAGGGCAGCCTGGGGTTAATGCTGTCAATGGGAAGTAAACAAAAAGCAGAGGGGAAGATTTCCCCTTATCTTACTTAAAGAGTGATAGAAACTTTGCCAAACAATTCTTTACTCTAGTGGGCCATCTCCAATGCTAGAAATAAGAATCCTTTCCTATTATCCATGCAAGAGTGTCTTTGGCTGGGGGGTTTCTGTAATCGCTAATGGCTGAAGGCCAGGTGATCCCCTTACATATTTCTTTGGAGGGAGAAGGGGGCAAAGGGTCAGACTAGGGTCAGGAATACAAGGAAACAAAAAAATCATATAGAAATTATACACAGGGAAATCATATGCAGGTATCTTCCCATCCAGGACCCCAGAGAGAAATTAATAATACCAATTATAAAAAGCAGACGATATCAGGACACAGCATGAATTCATAAGTTGTCTTGAAGAAAGTTCATGGGTAGAGAGTAGGCTTGGGCGATTTCCTTCGTTAATTTCGTAATTCGTTATTAATTCGTATTTAAATTAGCTTACGATCCAATATTGAGCCATGCAGGAATAGTGTGAGGAGTAATTAAGATTCGAAACAATTTTTTCAATTTATTTCGTAATTATTTCGTAATTATTTTCGCATGTCTGGTGCAAGTTTTATAGTTGTTGTTTGTTTTATCACACCAACAGTCAACAACAGAGGGAGAGGGAAGCATCAGAAGTTCCTCCTGTCCCATTTGGAGGTTTTTTTAGCATATTGCGCAATCTCATCCGCCATTAACGAATCGATTCATAATTTTACGAAATTTCGTAAATTTTGAAAAAATTTTAAGGTAAATTTCGGAATTATTAAAAAAACGAAACGCAAGGGCTCCCTAAAAACAAAACGAGTTTAGAACCAAATTTTTCCGTGGTTACCCAAGCCTAGTAGAGAGCGAGTCCTTGAAGAGAGTGAAGTCCAGGAATGTAGCAGAAATCAAAAAGCCACCAAAAGGAGTCTATGGAGTTCCACTGGGCCAAAACACAAAGCCCTGCAGCGCTGGGATAGAAGCCGGTCCCATGGTCCTTGGAAAACCGTAACTCTTTCCATCGGCTGGAGCCCAGGGACCAATCTACTCCCTGAAAGCCTCATGGGGTCCTTGCTGTTGTTAGTGTCTTTGCATATTGACCAAGACTCAACCCCTATTGTGCAGTCTGGTGCCCTTGCCCTTTGCAGAACTATAAGTTACTATCTCTTATTGGGGGGGGGGGAGATGCTCGGCTTCAATGGATGTGACATCATTTTTACCTTTTTGATGAGGTTATGGTGCACTTATTTCCAATAGGTTATGGAATTTCCAATAGAAAGGCCCTAAAAGTAAGCTGTGGGAGCCTAGCAACACCATGCCACTTTGCTCTTCCTGAATCCCTCCTTTTTCTCCTAACTTCCCCTCTTTCTTTTCACCAGGAGGAAAAGAAGGTGCCTCCGCCAATACCAAAGAAGCCACCGCGCTCCCGGTTGCACCCAGTGAAGGACCGATCCCTGGACTCCGTCGACCGGCAAAGGCAGGAGGCTCGCAAGAGGCTCTTGGCGGCCAAGCGTGCCGCCTCATTCCGCCAGAGCTCGGCCACCGAGAGTGCGGACAGCATTGAGATCTACATCCCGGAAGCCCAGACCAGACTGTGAAGGGGCGAGGGAAGCGGCTTTTCTAACAAGTCCCCAAACAGACCGAACACACAGTACACGCTGAGATCCGTGGCCTGTGTGTTCCAGCACCTCTCCGGGAAAGGCGACACTAAGCCTTGCCGCAGTCTCTTCAGCAAGAAAAATAATCAAAATAATCTTCTTTTTTAAAGGAAACGAAACAAACCCCTCTTGCAATCCATGGACCTGATGCCAGACAGACATGACAAAACAACGTTCTGGTTCCCTCACGTATCACTTTTAGCAGGATTCGGAGGTGACGGGCCTTTGCCAAATCACTCCCTTCTGGTCCAGCCAGCCAGCCCGTCCTCCTCGTCCTTCTCTTCCCTTCCTCTGACTCTCTTCTTATAACCTTTGGTCCCAGCTCGGTTGGTGAGCATTCTCCCCTCTCCCCAGCTCCTCTCCCCTTGACCCAAGCCTTTTTCCATGAGCTTTTCTCACTGTCCTGCAGGCTCGGGGCCCTTCCATCGACAGCTCCCCCCGCCCCATGCATCCATGGGTTCTAGGCCCATCAGTATTTATATATAAATATATTGTGTATATGTACTTCTATAAATATAACCGAAAAAAGGGCAGACACTGCCCAAGACCACAGCTGTGTTTCTGATGGCGAGAGCCTTCTCGTCTCCTCAGGAGACCCCCTCCCCTTCCCAGGTCAGCAGGCCAACTCCCCACGACCCTAGACGCACAAAGCATACCAAGACCACCACACACAGACTCACAAGGAGACACACAAATGGGTCAAATGGGGAGGCGGGCAGCTAGCATTGTACCTCTCCATTTCAAAAGGCTAGCAAACCAAGGGTTGCCAGTTGACACAGATGGCTAACTCTTAACATGACCAATGGGTTGGCTTTTTTGGGGTGGAGTTGTCTAAGATGGGTAGAGTGACAGCTGATGCTTCCCCAGCCAGGTATGCTGAATCCAGTCTTGGTTTTGGCCCAAACTTTGGAAGGGCTGAACCAGGTGCTGAACATTTAAGAGTCAGTACCTTAGATGCACCTTTATTTTTTGGAGTAAAGCCCAGAGGAGATTCACAGACCCTAACCAACATGGAATCCATCAGTTGCCACTCAGTGTCAACTGTATATGGATAACTTCTTCAGCCTTGGAGGTAATGCTCATGTGGGAAGAATCTAAGAAGGCCTCTTGAGTCACGGGTTGATGGTGCGTTGGAATGAACCATTGGCTGATCACTTTCTACCAACAAGAGCAAAACTCCCAAGGCTCTGGAAATCACTGTTGTGCTCTATTCGGCAGTTTGTTGGAGTTCTAGCTCAACGTGGAGGACGATGGGAAGGAACCTCCAGAAACTGAGAACAGAAAGACAATGATGGTAAAAGATCTAGGTGACAACATTGTCAAGATGAAAGTGAAGGAGATGGCCTGACACATTTAGCTTAGAGCATTGTGTTTTAACATCATCCTTCTTTCAGGGAACACGAATCCATTCTCCACCATGGTACCCCTGCACATTCTAAGGGAGGCTGGTCCAAAGTGGGCTTTTATCCACACACACTGTCTAGACATCACTATTAATGGACCATATTCCCTAAAACAAACCCTATTTCCAAGTTGGTTCTCTCTGGATCTGTTGAGCTACACATTGTATTGTTTCCAAGCTTGGCTTGGGTTGATGTGAGCTTGTAATACAATCCATCTGGAGACTTCCAGTTTAAGAGATGGTGGGGAAACTGACCTAGAGCAAGGTCAAGTTTTCATTCAGGGAAGCTCGTCTGCCTTTACTGATCTACTCAATGAGGTGATCCAAAAACCCCAAGTAGGGACACAGTTTGGAAAGCTCTCGGGCCTATTGAAAGGAGGATGAAAAGTACAGCTATATATTTACTACATTTCGTTCCTATTTAAAATCTGCATGAAGAAAAAAAAGTACACATTTCCCCCTTGAGAACTGGATTATAATGGACTTAGGTTCATAAGATCTCAAGTGATGGAGCTTCTCAGAAAAGAAACCCTGGATTTGAGAAGCCTGAGGATATGTTTGTAGCATGAGAAGTGGAACGACACGGTGGATGCTCCCTCATTGGAGCTGACTGGCCATGTTGCTCCATCACATTGGTGTTCTGGTGGTGCAGAAACTGTATGGGAGGGTAGGGTGGCATGGCATGGGAAATGTCAACAAGCATGGCCACAGATTGAGAGAGGTGACAGACGATGGTTGACATCCAATAATACCACTAGTGGAGCATAACACTCTATTGCAGGCATCCTCAAACTGTGGCCCTCCAGCTGTTTGGGCCTCCAACTCCCAGACGCCCTAATGAGCTTGTTCAATTGTCAGGAATTCTGGGAGTTGAAGCCCAAACAACTGGAGGGCCGCAGTTTGAGGATGCCTACTCTATTGGCATAACTCTGCCAGTGGTCTGGCTAGTTGATGACTTCTTCTTGCCCCCTATAAAAGGGCCACCTTGTTGTATCAGGAAGTTGTCCACCTGCCTTTACATATCTGGGAGAGCAGGAAAAACAGAAGGTTGTCCCAGTACACACCTGGCCAATCATTGGAGGAGGGAGTTTACACTCTGGAAACTACGTTTTTTCAAATCTGACACAAGGAGGTCCAGGTTACCTCCTACTACAACATTCCTTAATAGTGTGATGGGATTTCACCAGCATTAGACCCAACAGGATTCTGTCTGTAAGGCTATTCCATTTTATCCAATCTTGCGATGTGGATATTGATCACTCTAATCAAGTTTGATTCCAAATGGTAAGGAGGGATAGGACTTAGTAAGGAGACCACCAAGGTGTTCCAAATGAGACATGAAAGAGGTCTCTCTAAGGAGAAAGCTGCCCATCAGAATTGATCATGCACAGGCTTCCATATTCGTTGGGGTTAAGGGCACAGGAGCCCCATAAATGTGGGAAAACCATAAATGGCTTTTTAAACCTTCAAGAACACCTCTCCAGGAATTTCTAGGTCAATGTATTGTCGAAGGCTTTCATGGCCGGAATCACTGGGTTGTTGTAGGTTGTTTGGGGGGCTATACAGCCATGTTCTAGAGGCATTTCTCCTGACGTTTCGCCTGCATCTATGGCAAGCATCCTCAGAGGTAGTG